>NC_073698.1:38817543-39128837 GCF_023634085.1 Falco cherrug | reverse complement strand
AAAAAAATCAGTGTTGATTCCAAACACCACCTGCAGGAAGAAGATTTAATATCCATTCTAATAACACAAAAACATATATACATTCCCACTGACTTTCTGATGGTGATAGATTCATAAACACAGGGGGAACACATATGTGGATGTTCTCTCTTAATGTAATCTCAATTTGTTGGCGATGGAGAGGATGATTTGGGGATGAGCAATTGGCTTCTTCCCTTCTCCTGAGAGTAGAATGTCTGAGCTCTCCAAATATAAAAATATCTCTTTATCTGTACAGGAAATGAAAGGAAAAAATTACCATTTCTCATCCCATTAATGTTCTTTCTCTTACTCACATTCCATACTGCTGCTGGATGGCAACAGTTCAGTGACTTTCACAGAATTTTTTTCTGATATATGCCCATGTACATACATGGAAAACAGCACCAATTATATAAATACTATATATCATAGATGTAATTTCCTGAAAGACCTACATTTTATTGTGTTCTAGGTAGACTGTAAAGTAACTCAGACTGGATTTTGTATTGATAAGCCTTGCTTCTTCTTAGCTAACTTTAAATATGACTTGGAGCCCACAACAAGGTCCAATACTGCTTTAGACATTTTCTAAAAACCTAATAAGAAAAAGGATATAAACAGAAAAAAAATATTCCAAATCAATGAAGGCCAGGGTAGTAATGAAATGTGGAAGTTAATTGTTTTTTTCTGAGTTTGGAGCAGACTGGTTCAAACATGATATTTTCATCAGCCCTACTTGGAAATACTATTTAAAAAGCGGGGTGGGGGGTGGGGCAGAGCAATATGTTTTAAATCATTTCTAGAAACCTATAAAATATTTATTTCCCAAAATTTTGCAAAACATTAGATCTCGTTTACAGCCTAGAAGGCCTTTGTTCTTTTCACAGTCTCTTCCCCTGCCCCACCCCCACTCCCATCCCCCATTTGGGTTTTTGGTTTATTTTGGAATAAATATAAATAATAATGTTTATTCTTTTCTTCAGGATGAGACCAGCAAGAATGGGCACCTCTTTTTCTTAAAAAATTCGCATTGACAAACTATTTTCAGCACTTATCCTTCTGGATATGTCTGCCACTTGGCTGTTTTTCCAAAGTACTTGGAGTAGATGTTCTTGTTTGAAGACATTGCTACATGTATTCATGTACTTGGAAAAGTTTGTAACTTCAATTGATTGGTGTCTGTCCTATAAGACTGAAAGTCATTAGACAAGGTACAGGAGAGTCTGCATGCTGAACAGGTGGTATTACCTGTGTTAAGGACAAGGCATCTTCATGTGGTCCTTGAATTTCTCTGCAATAGATGTTTGGACCCACAGTGCCATAACTTGATCTGAAGGGGGAAGAAAACAAAAGAGCTGCAAAACCCTATTATTAAACATTTTTAAAGGATGTTTCATCTGTCATGAATTAGGTAACATTCTAGCTGGCTTGGTTATTCATTAGGTGATCTGCCATACTCTGATCTGTGATATCCTTCTGAGTAATCATTACAACATTTGTGCTGTACTAGTTTTGAGTAGTAATGTTAGTAATCCGCTAGAAGTAGATTGGGTCCTATTCAGTGGATGAAATTGTGAGTCTAAAAATACAATTTTATTTATTAAATGACAAGAAAATCAGGACTTATTTTCCTATGTAATCATATAGCTTTTAAATTCAGTTTCAACACTTAAATTTTAACATCTGTGCCAATAATACTAATTTTAAACAGATGACTAATGCATCTAGTTTTATGAAGATCTGATAATTACATATTAAGACTTACTGAAAAATGAAGCTAATTTTTTATAATTATAACTCAGAAGACTGGTTGTGGGGCCTCCCTCTTGGATTCTTCACAATAGCTTAATTCCCTGGTTTCCATTTGGAAATACATACATCAATAGCTTTTTCTCTGAACTCCCTAACTCAAAATTGTATTTACTTGGAGAATGTAAAAAAACCCCTTCTTTTCTATTAATAGGACAGTAATATAAATGACTTTTTATCCATCTTATCTAGTTAATAAATCTATCTTTTTTTAGGGGTTTTTTGGTTGTTGGAGGTTTTTTGATCCTTTTCTCTAATTGTTTCAGAATTTTATGTAGGTTTGCCTTAGCTCATCTGTTACTGTTTCCCAGATGAAATGCTAATTAACCTTCCCCTAACAATCCCTTTAGAAAATTCCCATTGTGGGTGCTCATGGATGGTAAAGTCTGGTTTATCATTCAACTCAATATAACTTTTTAATTTCATCCTTAATTTCATCCACCACCAAGGGAGACTTCAAATTAAAATTATTAAACTGTCTGTCAATTAACAGGAATGTTTGAATAATTTGTCTTGCACCCAAACTGATAGGTACATGCTCTAGATGATTGTTCTTCATGCTAGACCAATATACTATGTCGAAACAGCTCATTTGTATGTCAACACACTTTGAAATTTTGTCCATGATGGGTACATGCCCCAATAAGCACAATGGTATCCAGCTTCCAGTTTAGCTTCAGGGACACAGACTTCCATGCTACTTGCATTAAACGATCATATCCATATAGGAAACTGGCAATTACAACTGATATAAAGTATAACTGCTAAGAAATTGTTTGTCTCAGTTGATAAATACAACTTGTCTTAGGCCTGTCCCCACTCACTGTTTGTTGAAAACATTTGGGTGACAAATTTATGGTAAGTGCTTACTGATAATACAGTGTTTGGAAGGGAATATCAAAGAGTCTGTGCTTTTTCTGTATAAAATATATAAACAAATGCCAATAGGCTTGATAATGATTTTAAAAAATCAAAACAAATAGAAGGTCAGTCACAGACATTCCACACAGGAACATTTTTCCTTTTCTACCAACCATGTGGGACAGGGACAGGTTTCTACATCATAATCTGTTTTTACTGTTACTCTTCGAAAGTTGATAATGTGGTTTCACTGTAGTGTTCCAATGTGTTTAACCTACTGTGTAAGGAAAAGTCTTTTAACTGAGTAAAACTGCAGAAATTGCAATACATCCATTGTGTAAGAGGATTTTTTAAAAAATACTGTTCAGCTGGAGGTTACTGCCTCTTAGCTGGAAGTTAATGCTTAGCAAATAATATCTGGTTGCAATTGAATTAAAAAACAATCACTCTGCATAAACTACTATGCAATCAGGCTTTAACTTGAACTTTTTTCCTTTTTTTTTTTTTTTTTCCCCACCCACTGATGACATATTCAAAGATAAAAGTGTACCCTGTACTTTAGAAGTTGATTTGTACAACACATCCAGAGACTTTGATCATACAGGTAGGTAAGCTTCTCAGTCCTCCAGAGTCTGACAGTAGAAAAATAACCAAAAAGCAATCAAACTGCTCTCTTTATGTGTGTCAGCATTCAGATTCAAATATTAAAGACAGGAAAGAGTGCACATACTCTGCATTGGTCTTGTCACAGAGAGAGACAAAGTGAAATGCCAACTTCCTGTGATACATGTGAAAAAAGGTTGGGAATTTGTTGAAAAAAGTTGCCTAAAAATATTTTTAGCAGCATAGCTGGCCTTACTAACAACCTTTGAGCAGATAAACTTTTCCTTGCTCATATGACGATGTAGTTTCCTCCATGTCACAGAGGAATTTAGGGTGAGGTAACCACAAGAACAGAACCCATGACATTAAATTTAAAATGCCATTCTCAGTCATGATGGGTGTAAGCAATTTCTCTGAAGCTTCTGTTTTAGGGCATACTTGCACATTTTGTACCTGATACTGTCATACCAATGGAGGTCTCTGCCAATGTCCTATCTGCCTAGTTCCCCTATCACAGATTGGATACCAGTTCTAACCCCTCAGTGTGCCTGAGTCCTGGCAGACACCCTGGACCCACAGGCAATGGTTCCACTTCAGGGTTGTCTTTTGCACCATATCAGGCCTCTGTGTACAGCTATTCCTCCAAAAGGGCTTGCTGTTTTCACTATTTATTGATTTCTGACTTAGATGATTCCCCTAAGCCAGAAATGACCTTGTTCACATTACACAGGCGGGTTGCTTTGGCTCACATGCACACAGCAGCAGGTCTTGTCCCTTGAGACTCCTAGATTTCATAACCTCTCCAGCAGCTGGCCAGGACTCCCTGGTCCCTCTGATAACCAGTCCCCACCGTGGCCTCACCCTTAGAGATCCCCATCCCCAGTTCTCAGGTCACTTTACCTACTCGCTGGCTAGTCTGGCTTGCCCTTTGCTACCATTCTCATCCTCACTTGTGCACCCACTATTGCTCCAGTTGCTGACAGCATTGACACATAGCTCTGACCCCTGCTGTGACTCCAGTAGCTGGCACTTCAACCCCCATGCATATACATGCACACCAGAGAGTCCCTTACCCCGGAAGTTAGAAATGGAGTTTAGTAAAAAGATAGGGACGGCCTGAGCCAATCCAGCACAGGGCATATCCAGACCAGTGTACCCACCAGCCACCTGTTTACAGGCAACTGGCCCATTTATACCCTTATCCCTCAATTTCCGCATCCTTGTTCATCTCCAAATCACCTAGATACAACCCCTTCCCTTTGATTCCTCCCCTACACATCCCCAAAAAAGCCTTGTGCAATCCCACAATGTGTCTTGTGCCCCTAGGTAGCAACACACACCCCAGGCCAAAAGTCACTGGAGTGTTTACTCATCTTGGTGGGTGTCACAACTAGCTCAACTATGGGTATGAGGATCTCCTGGGACAGCACTGGGAGCGGCCTAGACTGGGTGCCTCTTCTTCTGAGTCCATAATTTTTGTTCTCACCTGCCTTTGCGCCCCTGTGCTTCTCTGGGCTTGAGTAGGTGGGCCTTTGATAGGCTGATGGTACCTCTGATGGGGCTGGGAGTAGCTAGACAGAGTATTATTTGGGTTCCATCTCCTGCTGTTGCTTCTCTGTACTCCTCTGCGGAGTGTGGGTGTGCAGAGGAGCTTGCATCATATAACCTAACATATCTGCCCACCCAAACTGAATGTAAAGTTAACATAATTAAATGATATGTGGAATACAAGTTTATTTTATAAACATTTTGTTAATAAACAGAAAGGTAGATATCAGACAGCTGTTAGCAATATGAAGTCTGACTGACTATTCCTGTTGGTTTTGTTTTATAAGGCACTGTTTCAAAAAAATCACTAATATATATATATATTTACAAATTATGCACATATTTATACCTCAGAAATCCCCAATTATGTTGTAACTAACTGCCTTCTAAACTCTAGGGTATGTCTCTTACTATGCAGTGTTTAAAATACAGTGGTTAGATAACTTCTCCAGGATCTGGAGGAACACAAAAAAGTAATTTAGAATGACCATATAAGCACTTAGCATGCACCTAAATTGCAGGTATTGAGAGAGACAGGCATCCCAATACAAGTGACAAAATATTCTGCTTGGACAACAGCAATAGGTGTGTTTCTGAAGTGGGTGGAGAGAGGCAGATCCCATCTACTAAATATATTAACATGAACACACACACACTAAAGGTATTTACATGTAAACCTACACAGAGATCATTTTGTTCCAGTCCATCCATAGAATAACATTTGAGAGTGGCTAAGTAGGTCCTGCTTGTCCATCCTGTTGTGAAACAGAGACAGTCTGTTTTCCAAAGTCTCTTCTCCCTCAGATGCTCAAAGCCAAAGCTTTCACTGTGATTCCTTATGTTCTTCCGTTTTCTTTGTGAAGGAATTAATGGAGCAGAAGGCACTATCAAAGAATATTACACCTCCTTCTTAAGGCATTCTTCACAAGAAACGTAAGGTACGTCTGATATGCTCCACCAGTTCAGAGCTAAGGAACAATAAAAAAATAGAATTAAAGAAGCAGTACCTGATGCATCCATTCATTCACTTTAAAGACCATCAGCTACAAGTGTGTTGCTGACCATCTTTTCAAAAATAATCCTTTCCTTGACTGGCTTTGCCTTGGAGTTGATAGTTTCCTCAGGAAGAACCAGAGGAACTAATGAAGAATTATGATGAACTGGCAATATTCCAAGTATCTCACAAAGACTGATACAATTTTCATTGTAGGATTTTTTATCCTTTTCAGTCTTGAATACACCTAGGAGTCTTTTGGTGTGCTTTGTGTAGGACTTTTTCTTTCTCGTTGACTCCCAGTTAAAGTTTGAAAATTGTACAATTTGCCAGCCTGACTTGAAAAAAAAAAAAGGGGGGGGGGGGTATTGTTTGATAGGGGCATTATTTGAGGGCAGTCAAAGGGTGTCAAAACTTTACTTCATACGATATTGTCAAGGTTTTGGGTACAACAGACTGGCAATAGTCACTTGATCTGAAAACAGCTTAGGCCAAAGCAAGAACAGACAAGTGCCAGACACCCTGCTGTAACAGATCAACAAAGACTGGAATCCTTTAACAGTAATGTAAAAAAAAAATCAGATACACTCAAATGCACCTTTATTTTAAACTTGAATCGCCTAACTGTTCTGTAATAGCCTGAAAGGTGTTCCAGAAGGTGCTCTGTGTTGTTTTGTGTTTGTTTTTTTCCCCTCAGAGCTAAGCTATGTGCTTTTCTGATACCAGAGTGCCCCCTCTGGCCATTATCATCTGCTGTCAGGTGTTTTGATACAGAGATGCAAAGAATTGTTTCATTAATAAACTTGATAGAGTACTGAATTTGAGTATATAGGGAGAGTTTTACTGAGAAATCCTTGGAGAAACACAGCTGAGTGAACTTTTGGCAAGCCTGACTCGGTTGTTTTCTATTGCTCACCTCCAAACCAATTTTCCCAGTTGGCGAAACTGTCCATGTGTGCCAAGATCAGTCAGAAAGAAAACCAGTACATGGGCAATATGGATAATTGAGGGCCAGACATTATTATGTGCCTAAACTGGAGTAAAGCCCTGGCCTGGTGGACTCTGGAACTCAGTTTTTTTCTGTGCAAGTCCCTTAGTTACTGAGCTAGTTACTGAGGTATCAGATCCTTTGGGACATAAAAGGTTTGTAGGGTGAACATTTTTTTTGGTGGAGATTTGGAATATTTCATGGTTCTGTTTGCTTGCAAGTATTCTAGATAATGTGTGACCACATTATTAAGGACACGATAAACTTTTCAGCTGAATTTGATTGCTGATTTTCCCCACACAGGTCTTTTAGCCTAGCTTTCAGCAGCAGGGTGAACTTGAGGCAATATGCCCAATATACAGGACATTAATTATATGAACTGAAAAAGACCAAGGCATTTGCAGACCAAAAATACATTCAGAAGGAGTTATAGCTGTGAGTAATACCAATAAATTAAAGGTTTAAAATATTCTGGAACTGCTGCAGTGGTTTGCAAAACAGGATACCTAAAAGACAGGAAATTCAGAGTAAAAGCAACAGAGAAAGCAATAGCAATCAGGAAGGGGAACACAAATGGAGAATTAATACAGTGTAACATAAAATACTTTTCCACAGTAACAGCTGGTGACCAAATGAAGATGGCTGGGACTGGGAATTGTCTAACTCTGCCAAAAATAGTTATTCCTGATTTTCCCTTTCCTTCTACCCAGTACACACAGAGAATCAAATCTCCCAGATGAAATCAGTCAACCAGCTAAACAAGCCTGATCTCTTTCTCAGTACAGATCCTGCAAATGAGCAGGCAGCCTCTAACCTTCTGCTCTTCAATTACTGACCTCTTCCCCGTTTTCCCTTTTCACCCCTTTTAACAATATCCCAAGCCTCACATATAGCTTAGTTCTTGCTGTTGCTTTTGAAAACTGCTAGAAAACTCCTTTGCGTTTTTCCTCTGGGGCCTCTGGATTTACTCCTGGAGTGCAAAGAAAACATTGTTATATTGCATTCAGCAAACCAGGAGGTAAACCTGCTTTTAGCTGCAAAGAACACTAAAAAGGTTACTTGCTAAAATGTTCAGAATATTCCTTTTTTGAGTGGAAGATTCAGAGGTTAGAGTCTACCAACCTTTCTATTCCTTCTCTGAGTTCTGATACTGAAGGAAAGGACATTTTTATTTTTTTCTCAGGTGTTTTTTTATTCTAGAGTTTTCTAATTAAAAAAAATGCCAATAACAGCTCTGGTGGTAACCTTACCAGTTTTACAAATATTTTTTGGCAGAGGAATTGGAAAAAACTCTCAAAGCTCTGCTTTTAAAACAGAGGGATTAATTGTAGTGCAGATAGAACACAGTGTAGCTTAACCTCCTTTTAGCTGTTCTAAAGAGAGTGAAAGTCCCTGTCATATGCAGAAAGAAAAGAACAACTGTATTCTTCCTCTTGATTTTTTTTCATAGAAGTGGCTGATTAGGCCCATATCCATCACTATTTTCTTTCTGTTGTGGGATTGGCATTAAGGAAAAGCAGCATCTCTTTACATTTCTACTCATTCTCCTGGACAACAAAAATGCAGAGGTGATTCCAGAGGAACTCAAGAGAAGAAGCCTTCTGCAAGCATCAGGTAGAGAAAAGGGCAGTTACATTAAATGGACCAAAAAGCACATTTATTTTATACATTTTCATTTTGTGTTTTCGAAAAAAAGTGACAAATGTGAAATAGAAAAAAAGTCCTAATTGTAATGAAGTACAAAAATCTGAACTAATAAACAGTGCCTAAACATGAGTGTGTGATTAACCTTAATGAAGGCAACAGTCTTGGAAAAGGCAAAAGTTGCTATTTAAAACAAAGAATAAGGATGAGGAGGAAGACAAAGACTGTTTTGTTCATAAGCTGTGAGATAAAAGAGTTCGTACTGAAGTTTGACATTAGGTGTGGCACTGCTCCAGGTCTCCTCTGTGCTGAATGTGTGCTAATGCTAATACATTGATGAAGATCTAGGTTAGCAGAAACTTTTGGCTAAGTAGCAGTGTTTTGGTAAGAGTGTTTTGGCAAAGTGAGGAATGGCCTGCAGGCACAGCAAGCAGGCCCACTGAGCGGTATGAAGTATGGATTGCAGGATGAAGGAGAGCAGTGTCTACCTGAGTCACATGCCACAAGATTAACTGTATTCCCAATTAGGCCTGGTTACCCAGAAAGGTTTGATATTCCTAAACTATCAGCTAGATGCTACCACCTGAGGAGGAAAACAATCTACTGACCAGGTAGTTGCATTATTAAAGGGGAATACACTGAAAATTTGTAAATTTGTAATTATTCTTCAGAAATAAAATATTGTATGTTGGTAGTAGTCCGCTTATAACTTTAGCATTATCTCATATTTTTTGTAGGGTTTTTTCTTTTGTTGTTGTTTTTTTGTGTTGTTGGGGTTTCTTTATTAATTTAATATAGTACAGTGGGAAAAGTAAAAGTAGTGTTTCCCTCACACTAGTCACTGCCTTCAGGGTTTCTATTTCTCCTGATGTCTGCAAATGCTTTTTAATTTTGTTCAATATTTAAGTCACATTGTCTTGCCTAACAGTCTAAGTAAATAGGCAATGGTTTCTATTTTCAAAATTTGATTGGATAGTATGTTCATGTGGATGGGTGTTTGCTCAAATTAAGTCTCCTGTAAATTAAATTCTGCACTCTACATTAAAAGCAGATATCCTTAAAGCAGATGTCCTCTTCTCAGAGGCAGTTATACATTAAGTGAGCAAGATGACATCCATGATCTTCTGTACATTAACCCAAGAATCCAAATTTTACTTCAATTTCCCATTGCAAAAAGAGATGTTCATTAGATTAGTTATATATTTTTGCACTCTAGTCTACTGCTCATCTTTAATTTGCAAAGCTAAGAAATCATTATGGTTAGCTTTCCTGCATGGACTATCTGTGTTGTAAGTATATGTACAATATAAATATTCAGCAGAAATTCCAAAAATCTCTTATGGCATCTCTGTAAATGCCACAACTACCAGTCAGCCTAGTGTGAAATATTTCTAAGTTTTAAATGCCATAGAGCTCTAAAGGTGATAACTTATTAATCATCACAGCACTCTGTGAAATAAAGAAACAAACTATTAAGATTCACTTTTAAATACTGAAAATGAGATGAAAGGCAGATTAAATATATGAATTAATTAATAAATTAAAAATAATAATAATAATGCCAAACAGGCAGAATTAGAACTCATTTCTGTAGCCTGCCTCCTTCAGGTTCTCTAATTTATCTAAGCTATATGTCATTTTCAGACTCCCTTATTCTCAGACATGTTTACTGATTCTATTCTCCAATTGTTTTGAATTTGCAGTCATGACAATTGTTTCTCTGTTTGCAAGTTCATAGTCTCCTGAGCGTGACCAAAACATGCAAATACACATTTTAAAATGAATGTATTAGTCTTACATTTTCTCATGTATGAACTTTCTCAATGGTTAGATTTCTCCACAATTTAAATGCATGGTTCATTGCCTTCCTCAGTTTTTAGTAATTATAAATTCTGCTGAGTATAAACTGTTGCTAAGATATGCTCACATAGCAAAAGCAGCCAAGCCTAAACATAAAAAGGTAGAAAGATGATGGATATTGTTCAGATCCTCACCAATAGCTCATCCAAAGATAACCATGTTTTTCTCTGTATTGCTAAATAACATTATTGTCAGCTTTGGTTAGGTAAATTTTACAGTATAAGTGCATATATTCCAGAGAATTTATTCAAAAGAGTAAGTCTAAATGAAGGCATTGCTGTATATAAAATATACATGCTTCTTCATTGTTTAATAAATGTTCAACTTGTTATTATCACTTCAGTGGGCAGCTAAGCCTAGCCTTAAATGTCTAGGTAAATTTTGTCAGATACCACCTGTCTATTAGTTCAGCAGCTTCCTGGTTCATAGCTTGCATATTTTGCTTAGGTCTTTTTCACTAGGCTGACCTTTCCACAAGGCAGACTGGTCCACCACGTATCTTGTATCTATGAATTTGCTGGATTTGAATGTCACAGAAATGCCATATTATTTCAATAGGATTGAGTTGTCTTAATTTCACTATACTAAACAGACAGGCTCATGTCATTGTTACTGAAATAATACATATATTTATTTTGCCAGTGGATATATGGTATATACACCATAAGTTTTTCAGACATTGTTGTGGTTTTAATATTGTAATTCGTAATTTGTCTGCCAATGGGAATAACACAAATGAAAGTATTACCATGTACAAAGTGCTACAGGACTGGATTTGAAAGTAACAATGAATTTAGGTGAGAGGTTTTGTTTGTTTGCTTTTTGTTTTCACTGTTAGATGATGCAGTTAATCAGATTTTATTTTCTGTGAAAAACATTATGTCCGTAATCACCCAGTATTCTAACATTCTGCCATATGTCATGCAACAGTTATATTAATAAATTAGCATAATAATTGTATAAATTAATTTTAAGCTTCCACAAAGTTAAATAATATTTGTGTAACAGGAGAGTCTGTTCCAAGAAAGGCTCATTGCCAGAATTATAATGGGATTTAAAAGCCTAATCATGCACTGAAAACTGCTTAGTTTCTGTTAAAACGTGGCTTTTCAGTTCAAGGCAGCTGCCCACAGAAGGTTTCTGAATGTTCAAGATCAGCCTGCTACTATAGGTCCACTGATGAACACCAAGTAAAAGATTAGCTGGGATAATAAGGTAGGTGTTACTACTAGAAGGAAGAAAGGTGAATGACGTAATTTTTTAGTATGTCAGCTGACATCAAGACAAATGGGGAGGATGCATTATATGTATGTATGTCACTGAAAAAACAATCATTGGAATTCTGTGCTTTAAAGATAAAACTAGGAAGGCACTTAGAAAACAGGAAGTTTGCTTGTGTAATTTGCTTATACTGAAAACAAAAGGTAATTAGCCCATTTTTTCATTAATCCAGATGATGCCTTTTTACCTCAGTCTATTCATTAAATCCTTCAAATGTGACTTTTAATATTCCTAATTCTCATTAGAAGATCTAAAGATTGCTTAGTTGAAGATTAAAACACAATAATTTAAATAAGAGTAACAGTTTGAATAGAAATTAAGATTAGATGGAGCAAGACTTAGACCAAGATGATCAAATTGGTTTCTTCCGATTGTGTCTAAGGAGGAGATTCTGTTGTGTCTAAGGTTAAGATCTGTTGAGTATTACACTCACATATTGTCATTACTATCAATGAGTGGGACTGTGTCTGTTTACACAAGTGGAATCCAAGCAACTCAGTCAGAATTCTTCTTGGATTTAAAAATGAAACCTGTGATCTGGTAATTTCTGTTTCTATTACTGCACAAAATTTCTACTATGACAGAACAATATCATGCTCAATTTACATGATTAAAGTCAATAATATGCTAGGCTAAACTGGTCTTTTCAATATTCATCTGTTTTAATGGCTAAAGCACACATGCTATGCAAGGAAATGAGAGACTACAACAACAAGTTGGGGATTAGGAGACCTGAAATAAAAGCATGCGTTTTGCTGAATACTGTGTTATTAAGCCTTAAACATTTCCCAGAGGTAATATATTGTTTTAAAAGAGCTATTAAAAGCATTTTTAAAATTCCCAGTGATAGAAATTAACTATAAAACTGTTTGCATGCACTCACTTGAACAGAAAATTGTAGTGAGTTCAAAATTATTTGTCAATTTTAAAATCTGTGTACGTATCAATGATAGATAACCTATCTTATATACACGGATAAATTAAATTTATTCTGTATATCTGGAGTATGTACATAGTCTATGTATTTAATCACATTCACTTTCCCAGTTATATGCAATAAATTGCACATTTACTGTAAATACGTGATGAAATGATGATTGGCTTCTGTGCCAGTTATAATTTCCAGTTTCCAATTCCAAGCTGTTAGAGTTGTGCATTGGTGGAAAGGAGCGCTTGTGATTTTATAACACAGTTTATAAAATATGAAATTATTTTGGGCAAAGCTGTTGTGTTTGGAAATGGTATTATCTTTGCCCACCTTGTAGCCTGATTTTTCTGTCTATGCGATTAGATTGTAGGTGGCCTATCACTATAGATACCATGTTTACAACCCACATGTCACTAACAGCCAGAACTAGTTCCATGACCTTTCTGACCTTCATAACAGCTGACTTCTCCTGAGACAATTGAATGTGTTTGAAATAATTTAATACAAAATCCAGTATTTCTTCCTGTCCAGAGTGGATTTTATATGTGTATGTGCAATTCTTAGCTCCTGGAGAAAAGATTCAAATACCAAGAGTTCCTACAAACTGTTGATGTGCCCAAGATTTTATTAAACTAATTACATATCTGTAAAGTTGTCACTGATATCCTTAAAATATTACGATTGCACTACTGACACTAGCTTTTGTTTTGGTAGTTAACTTCCACTAAGTACTCAGATAATTTTATAGATCTGGACTCCTGTTTCTACTCAGGTTTATTTATCCTTAGAAATAAAAAACATCAGAGGTTAATAGAAAGTTAAAAAAACCAAGACAAATGAGCAGGGCAAGTGCTGAATTAGGCAAGTGGAAGGTAATAAGTATTTTGTGATAAAAAGCCTTTTTTGAACTGCAGTACAATAGTCTGAAAAGAAAAAATCTCAGGTAAATGTTACATAGGATCAATTTTGAGAAAGTTAGAGAAAATTGACTTTAACATTTCACATTTAACATGGTCTCATTTCACATACCAATGCAAAGTTATTTGCAAACCATGTAATTACTGCACTTGGGACCAGGATTTAAAGTATGCAGGAGCACAGCTCAAATTGATCTCACTATTGTCGTCAAACCCACAATTTCAGAAGAAAGTGATAGAAATATGAATTAGTTTTTGCAAATCTACTTTAGGGGGAAAAAACCCCACTTGTTGAATTTCTTTAATTTTATCCGTTTACCTATGTATGGAAATACCTTTTATGCTGAACAGAGCTCATCCTCTATAAGTTTTAGCAAAGAACCATAGAACGGAATTATAGAATCATTTAGGGTGGAAAAGACCTTTGAGATCATCAAGTCCAACCATTAATCCAGGACTACCAAATTCACTACTAAATCACGTCCCTAAGCACCACGTCTACATGTATTTTAAACACTTCCAGGGATGATGATCCGACTACCTCCTGGAGCAACCTGTTCCAATGCTTGACCACCCTTTCAGTGAAGAAACTTTTCCTCATATCCAATCTAAACCTCCCCTGACATAACTTGAGGCTGTTTCCAATTGTCCTGTCACTAGTTATCTGGGAGAAGAGACCTACCCCCATCTGCCTACAACCTCCTTTCAGGTAGTTGCAGAGAGCAATATGGTCCCCTGAGCCTCCTCCTCTCCAGGCTAAACAGCTGCAGTTGCCTTAGCTGCTCCTCGTAAGACTTGTGCTTTAGGCCCTTCACCAGCTTTGTTACCCTTCTCTGGACATACTCCAGCACCTGTACATCCCTGTTGAAGTAAGGGATACATAAAGACTTCAAAAATACCTTTACTTCAAAAGACTTTGCAGATGAATGTTGAAAAAGGTTATTATCTTTCCAATAGTTATTTATCTCTGAGAGCACTAACCATGATGAGTTGTTGGGGTTGATTTCTTTCCCTTGCAGGGGTGGGAGGGGGGCTGTCGGGGTTTTGTGTGTGGTTTTGGAGGAGCAGGGAGGCAATGTGTGTTGACTGTTACCTACTTTATAGTCTTCTTTAAGCCTAGGAAGACTGCTAAATCTGTATCACTTGCAAGGTGAGCTTTCATTTTGTCTTTCTCCTTTGCCGCTTTTCAGGTATATGCTCTGGTAACTTTTTAATATTCCATTTGACTTTTCTTGGCAAGGACAAAGTTACAACTGTGTCACAGGAAACCCTTTGGGGAAAACAAAACCAACAAATCTGATGTAATCATTTAAGTGTTCTGCCGTGCAACAAACAGCAAAGTAACCAAGGTCCTGTTTCTCATTCATATTAACACCACCTGTTATCTTACAAAATACAAATACATAATTTACTACCTAAAGCCATTTTTACTGCCAGTATGGGCAAGAACGGAATACAATGATCTCAGTGTACTCAAGTATTAAAGCTCACATTTCCTAGCTGCTAGTGAACAGTAAGAGCTCTATAAACATTAATGATGTCCAAATAGGTATAAATTACTCTGAAGCTGGTGACTGCTGCTTCAAGAAAAAAACAAATCAATCACCTATATTATGTAGGAATTTAGTAATTCAAACAATTTATATGACTCTGGAAATATCTTATTTTTCTGTCCTTCCTATAAGACAAAAGCAAGCCAAGTGGTTTCACCTTCTGCGTAGACAAGAGTGAAAATTTCTGATCTGACCTTTCCTTTTGTGAGCTGAACAAATTCTGCCTCTGTTATTTGGAATGAAATGGCATATAGTTGTCTTCTGCAGCTGATTTATGATTTTAAAGTTTGCCCACTCTACTATAAAGTGACCTATATCTATGATTGATTACTTTTGAACCAAAAGATCAACATCTTGATCACTTTCCTATGAGAAGAAGAAAAAAAAATAATAAAAAACCCCACAAAGAAACAAAACCAACCAAAAACATAGAAAAAACAAAACCAACAACTGAAAATATTTTTAAAGGTCTTCAGTGAAATCTTCCCTCTACATTAGTCACCCACTAGTTTTTAGTGTATTTATTTCTGTGACTTAAATGTAAGATTCTGAACATTTCTGAAAACTTTTCAAAGTTATGGGAACATTCTAGTCACCTAGGAAGTAGTTTGAGTATGCCTAAGAGCTAAGAATGCTGATTTAAAATAAATAAATGAATACATGAGTGACTGAATAAAGCAAATTCCTGTAACAAATTTTCAGGACACTTACTTAAAGCTTGCTCAAGTCAATATAAAGAAGTTAGACATGCAGAAAGATAGGCCAAAATTTGCTGACTCTTACTGTTCCATTTCCAATTATATGAAAATATTACATTTTTTTTCTAAGCAAGGACAAGTACATTACCATATTAGTGATTTTCATGCAAAGAATTTAATATGCTTATTAGCCTATGATAACTGTAAAAGAGGATGGAAAAGCTTGAAAAATGTAATATTATTTGAAAATATATTTTTATAAGGAAAAGAAGATGTAATTATACAGCATTTTCTGTTTACTTTGGGAAGTGAATGGATGCAGATTAAAATACACTGTTATAATCATGCCTGTTACTTTGTCTTAATCAATAGATTCAGTATTTGTTTTAGTCTTAGTGGCATTTGAGTCCTCATACATATTCAGAGTGTTCAAATGTAGTTATAAATGACAGTTTTGTTGATTCTTTAAGCCTAAACTGTTAGATTAATAATGAGTAGCTGTTTCAGGAGCATTTGTAATCTTTTTATCACACTTCTAGTCTTGTCACAGGCAAGAACCAAGCCACTATTACATGTGCTGATTGTGAGTAAAACCATTCATAGTGAGAAAGAATGACAGCAAAAGATGTAGCCACAAAATACAGTAACAGTTCATCCAAGTGACTTTGCTTCTTCTGCTTGATGTTGAACTAGTACAAGGAGATGGAGAGAAAAAGATCATCCCGCAAACCTAAGCTGATCATAAAGAAAATGTTCATCTCTTCTGTAAGAAAGAATTCTCTGAGAGCAGAAAAGGTCTAGATTAGTATATTGAAACAAGATGGTCTGGTATTGAGCCAAATTGATCTTCCAGGTGGAGCGATGTTATTTGAAGTCTGATTCTTCATGATATTTCTTAATTAATAATGTTAATTTAATTAATCTCATTAATTACAATTAAGGCATTTTGTTGTCTTGTTTATATCTTTGAAGTCTACAAATGGCATAACAGCTGCTGTATGTTTGTTCTATAAATATCTTTATATATGCGCATCATGTATCCATATAGATATATGTAAAAATGAATTATGCATACATGTCTGCTAATATATATCTATCTATTTTATCTGTATCTGCCTATCTACCTATCTCTGTGACACGGAATTATTGCACAGTAATTACACCAAGGAATTTCCTTCTGTAATGTGAACCTTTAACAATGGGAGAATTTCTTCAAGGAATAAACAAAATCTTTTGGAATTTTTTAAGCTTTGTTGTAAATGACCTTTCCCAAAACAAGGTTTGGAGGGTTTTTTTCACCACAAATCAGCATTTTTTCTCACTTAAATTTCAGGCATTGAAACAAAACAAAACTAAACATATGCAAGCAAAAGCAAAAAACAAAATAAACAAACAAAAAAAATCAAAGCAAAACAAAAACCCACACCCCACCTCACCCTCACCAGATCTGGAGGTATCGTGCTATTTGTATTTTTTAATTATTATTTTAAAGTATTTAGTATTTCTAAACACAAGTCTTATATTATAAGACCAATTCTAATAGCACTGACATTATAACTGTAACTAATTTAATCAGTCTTTCAGCTCTCCAAGATACTGCTTCCTGGATAAATTCAAGATATAAAAATGTATTAACAGAGTTTAGAAAACATTAGTTGGTCTAATATAGCACTGCACATCCCTGTAATGAATCTAATGTTTTCAGGAAAAAAAAATAGAAATCTTGACGCTTTATCAGTAAAGACATATCTTTTTTGACAGCACATTCAATATGCTACTGGAGAAAAAAAAAAAGAAAAAAGAAAAAAGAAAGCATAACACCCTTATTTGTATGTATGAGTAGAATTTTATATTACAATGCTCAGAATTTATCATTGACTACTGAAGTTATAGTCTACTTTTTGTGTCAATCTATGACTGGATTTTATCATTCCAGACAACAGCTTCAAATATGTGATAAAAAATTTACAGCATTCTGCCCATCCCTAGTATGCTTTAAAGGCAATCTGTGTTTCCTAAAATAACCTGTGAATAACAGTAGTGACAATTACTATTCTGTACATCCAGTCTCTGAACCAGGTTTAAAAGGGAAAAAAAAAAAAAAGTTTTATTCATTCTTTTTAAAAAATTTATTCAATATTTGTTTTGTTTCCTTTTATTAATTTTGAGTTGATGCAGAGATGGCTATACTGACAATTTAATTTTGATTCTTATTACATGGTTTAACAAAATTGATTATGTTTATTCAAGTTCCACCTATTTCAGGAAAGCTGTGCAAATTTCTACAACCAATTCTAGAACTCTTTGAAGAACTCTTTACTGACAAAGACAAGGATTTTAAAGATTCATGAACTATGATCATTAACTGGGATTATTGACATTTCAGGAGAGAGCTGGACAAACCAGAAGAAGGCTGCAAATGTTAAATTTCCAATGGTTTCTTTTTATTATTCTTATTCTAGCGACAGTAACTAGCTGAAAGCTATATACAGTCTGATTCGAGTCTGCACGTGATTCTTAAAATTTATCTTCCCTGGGACTTCAGTAGGTGCCCTAGTAACAGCAATAGAATGTAAATTAAATTGTGCTTTTTCCTCAGTCTTTGGCTTTTTTCCATAGTTATTACTTCAGTGATATGGCTCCTAGCTTGCAATTCCTTCTACTTCAGAGAACAGCCCATTGGTTCCTGGAAATAAGTATATCTACTCACTTAAATAGTTATCTTTTTAAAAAACCCAACACAACTTTTCTGACCATGTAATCTGATACTGATTCAAGAAGTCATCATGTATACAGAAGATAAGACAAATTGGTAGGTTGACACTCTCATTTTTCCCACTTAGCTGTAGAGATTTTCCTGTAGTGGTCTGTGAGGCTCTGCAATGCTTTGGCATTTTGAGTTCTTCTTTATAATTTTTATTTTTAACTGGAATATATATTTATATTTCCTGTGTATCTTTGATGCCAAATATACCAGAATTTACTCCAAATTACTCTGGAGGGAAAAAATCAACCAACCAACCAACCAACCCACATTAAAAAAAAAGAAAAAAAAAGTGACTGCTGTTATCCTTTATTTTTGGCACTGTGGTAGGCTCCTGCTCACCTAGCTTTTGGAGTAAGATGCAGTTACTGAAATATAGGCCTCATTCATATTTGAGATTCCCTAGGCACTACTAATCTGAAATATCTGTGAGGGACTAACATGTATGACCTAGAATTGATGGGTAACTATGACTCTGGGAAGTCAGGTAGAGGCCACCTGAAATGCGCTAGATCATCTGATATAACACTAGATATCCATGTGTAAGCATTTCAATACCAAAATAGATGGCTATAAGGTAGCTGTTTACATCAGAATCCATCCATGCTTCTTTTATAAACAATGGGGGAAATGATGCTTTTACATCAGAATGTTCCCACTTCGGATATCTAAACCTAATTCAAAATGTAATCAAAAAATCCATAGTCAAGGGTTGCTTATTTTTTGAGGCATCTAAAACTTGCTAGTTCATTTCCTCCTTAGTTTTCTGTGCAACATAGACAGAGAACTTTCCTCATGTAATAAGCTGGAGCCCAGTTCAGATGTTCACAACAGAACTTTAGAAATGATCAAGAATACCTCAGAGGTGACATATATAACTGAGGATCTGTGGAAGCCTTGTGTGGTTCTGAAGTAGCAGCTGGAGGCCAGCTAGAGTACCTCATGGCATCCCAAATTGCATTAGACATCTGTATGTGGGTGTCTGAACTGAGGTTTGAGTTGTGCAAGCTAGTCGTCTCGGGCCAGCTGTACAGTCAGTGAAAGAAATACACAGCTCTTCAGCAAAATTCATGTGATCTATTTTAGATGTCTTTAAAGTAAGATAAGTTCCACCCCTGACTAAGAGATGCTTAGTGGCATCAAAATCTTGTTGATGAAGTGCCAAGCATTAGACCAGAATAACATGTAGACAAGTGTTTTATTTTTAAGCTCATAACGATTTCAATTAAAGTTAAACAATTGCTCGAGGACATTTACTGGATCATGAATAGACCGAATGGCTTACAGTATTAAGCCTTCAACAGAAACTAAAAACAGAAGTTCATCAAAGACAGGAGAGGGGGTGGAAAAAGGAAAACAGGAAAGGGCAGAAGGGCACTATTTCATTTCTTTGTCAAACCCCCCAAAAGATGTGTTCCATTTAGTGCTTTGTTAGGATTGACTTTTGGTTTCATCTAACTTAAAATTCAGACCAACCCTTTTGAGTTACTAATGCTTATAGAATCTGATCTAAACATTGAGTAAGGTGACTATACAGCTGTTAGCTAGGAGAATGTCATTTTAGGGTAGAAACACATTTCTTTTCATGCTGAGAATTTTGGAAAGGTAAAAGGTCAAGGGAATGCAATATGGTGTCATTTTGTGAGTCAGAAAATGTTATAGTCATATGAGATATTTTTTTGTTTTTTTGTTCTACTGGAAATTTATAGAACTTAATGAAAAATATGTGTTCAGATAGAACAACGTTAAAATAACAGGAGCAATACTTTGTCTCTTCAGTTACACAGCTGAATTTACTGGGAGGTTTTTTCAGTAGGTTAATTGGTAAAACTGAGAGACATGTTCCCTAATACATAGCACAGAAGCTATTAAAGAGTAATTTATACAGTAATTATATCTCCAGCTGTGACACAAGCCTACCCTCTCCTACTTATCATACTTACTGGTATGATTGGCTAAGCAAAGTAGTGTCATATACATTCCTATTACAGCTTTCTAATTTAGAGCTTCTATGTTGGCATCAGCCCATAAGAAGGAGAAATAGAAACAGCAACAGAAGCAGCCTGCAACTGTCCAAATTCCCTCTCACATCTGCTTTGGTAGTATTTTGAAACTCTGTCAAAATTAAAATGATTAAGTACCATTATAAATCTCTGTCTCTTGAGATATATGTATATACTCTTCCACTTTAGCACAATTTTGTCTGTTATAAAATACTTCTGTCATTCTTTATCATCACTATGAGAAAAATAATGATGCCATACGCACAAACTTTATAATCTTCTTTAGGGATTCTATCAAAAAGAAGTTGCTAAACTATACCTGTAATTACCTTTTACTGAAAGACTGCAAAAGATTCTTACATCTATTTATTTATTTATTTAGACCTCATAAGTGATCCTGAAGCACTTACAACATCCTGGAAATCAAAAAAAATATCTGTAACACTTTCAAATAAAGATACTCAGTAATGGAAGGATAATAGTTTTTCTATAACTCATTTTCTTATGCTATGCAATCATAGAATGTAGGTGGAATTATTTATTACCTTTTGTAGTAATGAAAACACAAAGAAAAGCAGAAAACTAAAAAAAACCCACAACTGTTCAGAGATTATGTTCCTATAGATCTGTGGCATTTCAAAGGGGAAAAAGGCTTCTTTTCATTAAAAAGTATGCCTGTATGTTCTTAGGAGGTATTTTTTTTTTTCGGTAAAATACAACTTTTAAAAAAAGATGCTTATTTTCTCCTATTACTTCTTCCTATTCTTTGCTCTTCTTTCAAGATTTTAATGGATCCCTAAATGTCCAAACAAAGAAAAAACACTGAATAAAATTTAAAGAACAGAACATGGAGTTTTATTTAGAAAAATCCATGGAAAACTAATGAGTAAGCCATAAGGCTTGATATACGGAAAGTAGGTGCTTCAAGGATGTCATTCTGTGGCATTTATGTACCTGTGGTACAAAAATCCTGTACCTCCCACATTTAACTACAGGAATGCATACAAGTTACAAGACTCAGAAAGCTTAATGAATCAAAACACCAATGCTAAATATTTGTTCTTGTCATCAGCAATAATCTTTTGATTAAATTGATCTTTCTTTTTCACCTTTATTTCAGCTCATAGATAACCTTAGATTATGTTTGTTGCAAAGAATATTTGTTTGCTTTCTTTTTTCAAGGTGATTCTCCTTTTTTCTTCAAGTACATTTCAGAATAGAGGAGAAACATGGCAGTACATTTCAAATGGGGAGTGGGCTTAATTCTGATACATTCTTTCCACAGAAAAGTATTCAGCTTTCAAATCTGGCTGGTATGCCTTAGCACTGAGATTGAGAGCCCTTTCCTCAGATCTGCTTATTTAGATAATATAGGTTATGGGGAACCAAATCTGCTCTGAGAGTTTAGTTACACTTGACTTCTCTATGTATATATGTGAGGAGAGAGCAATTACCTTAAAAGCATTCTCTTTGGACTTTATTATTACACATCCTCTGCAATCTGTCTTTGAAGGAGTTACCAGTCTGATTACAGCTTATCTTTATTAGGCATTTCTTTACAGTGCTCATTTTAGAACTATTTTGTAAAAAAAGTAATAAATAGCCTTTGTCCCCACCCCCACCCCCCCCTTTTTTTTTTTTTTTTTTTTTTTTTTTTAATGTAGCAAAAATTAGTTTGGGCTAACAGCTTTCTTTTTTTCTGTAACTTGTTTGATATATTTGCTGATTCCATTGCTTATCATGTTTTAATATCCCACTGGTTTTGTTGTAGAGGGTTTATGTACAGTGTTTGAGGTACTGCTGTGATTTCTGAGTCCCTTTAAGGCTTGTAAGGAAAGGTGAACTCACCTGGCAATCGGAAACAAGCCTGGCGGCTTTGATGGACTTACTGGTCTGAATTAGGAAAACTTCCCTGCTAGGTTACTTCCGAGTGAAATTTTATTTTTCTTTTCAGGTGATGCATTTTTATGCTTAGTAATAGACACGACAACAGAACAGAAAATCCGGACCAAAGCGGCCAGCGGCTGCGGGGTTCCAGCGCCGTGCGCGCAGTGCGCGCTGTGCAGCCGCGGAGCGGGCCCGTGGCAGCCCCGGCGCGGTCCCACAGCGCCCCCTGCCGGCCGCGCCAGCGCCCCCGCCCTAGCGGCCCGCAAACAGCCGCGCCAGCGCCGCTTCCAGTTTGGGAAAAGCTCGGTGTTTGGTTTTGGAGTTTACACAGAAAGGCAGGCTAGATACTTGACCCGACATTGATGCATTTGGTAACAAATAGGAGAGGTAAACCAATTTACTAAGTAGATTAATCACGAAGGCAATGCATGCAACTCTATTCAACAAAACTTACAAAGTATGTTATGACTTTGGAAAATGACTATTCCAAATGCTTTGGGACATCAATTTTTGGTGTTCTAAACTGAGTGGTGCAGAATTATATAGCTCTCTCCAAAATACAGAAGCAAAGAAATTCTGTTCTTCTTATACCATTCTCCTTCTTATGTCTGCTTTCCAGCTCATCATCTGTTAACAAAACTAATTACTTCAATTCTAACCAGAATTTTATAAGTCAAAAGGTTTCCTTGTTCATCAACAACTATGAACATTCCCCTGAATCTATTTCTGCCTGCTACTCCAGATTTAATGTTCGGTGAAACCAAAAAGCAAGAGACAGGTGGGTTTTAATTAAATGGTTCTGGATATCTGATTTAAGGCTGTGAGGAATCTCAAGTCACTTTCTTCATGTTAAAGGAAAATCTGAGCAAAGCCCACCGCTGACCTTGAAAAAAGAAATTAAGGAGAAAATGACATCTCCACTGGCTTTTGTTAACTTCCTAGAAATTTTGAAAATTCACCCCATTTGAAGAGTTATGTACCTTTCAGGAATAAATGTTCTGTGGGAGAAAAGAGGTTGAAATGGATTAATGAATCTTAAGCTATTACTGAAAGGGCAACAATGTGTATGGGGAAAAAAAAAAAAGATTAAAGATATCAAATAAGGAAATTGGGAAACATTAGAATATGCTTTATGATGTGTCATGATTCTTAAGGAAATTTTATTTTAATTTTGTGGGGGTTTTCAAATTTTGCAATCTTCCTTAAAAGGACTTTTTTTCTTCCTCTCCTATCCCCTCCCCTCTCGTCCCCTCCTTGTTTTTAAATTTTCATGGACTTTTTAAAGAATTGAAATCTAAACCTATATAACTATCAAACATAAAAAGAAGGCCAAATGGAAGTGGATATAGATTCATTTTTCCTCTAGTGCAAGTCATGAAATAAATTCTCTGTATGTGTGCATTTAAGTGAAATCAAGTCTTTCATGAGTGGCTTGCCATTGCCCTTATATCTACAGAATAGCTTCAACTTATCTGCCAGTACAATGGTTATCATTTGTTGGTAAACAGAACACAGCTGACTGTGGAGGGATAAGACAGCACCTGAATGAAGATACATAACTGGAATTCAGAAATACCAGCTGAACATAACTTGAAGCCTTTCAAAAAAGGTAGGAAACAATGCATCAGGACAATTTTCTGAAAGCAGGAAAAGGTTGATACATGGTTTGCAATAAAACTGAGACTCAAGATTTTGCTCATTCCTTTTGATGCCTGTTTTTCAGAAAACATTGAGACTGATTATAAAGTGTTTTGTTTGTTTTAATACAAATTACAAGTTTTGAAAAACAAAGAACATTTTGAAAGAACTCTTCTGAGTTAGGTAATTCGCGGTCATGATTTTGTTGACCTGTTACTAGAACCTCCAGGTATTTGAATTATTATTCTTTGTTTTACTTAACAGCAGAGAAAAACAAAAAAAAAAAATAGCCTTATACATTTTTTTATATTTATTTTTCTATATGAAAACCAGCTTTAGTAGCACTTGTTCATGTTTGAGATTCAGGTAGCAATTTAAAATATCCTCTTTTAAGGATTTCTATGAAGGCAACAAGCCCAGCTGTACAGACAAGGCAACTTTGGCCCCAATCTAATCACCACCTGAATAACTACCATTGCCTGGAGTAAGAAAAGCATAACTAGGATTTCTTGGTTGTAATCAACTAGCTATGTACCAAAGGTACAAGATGCATCCTAAATAGTATAATCAAGAGCAATTAGTTAATGAGAAAGGACTTATATCACAAGCAGTTTCATGATACTTTAAAAAAAATCCAATCACATTTCTTTGATGGCAATTAATAGTTTCCTTTTTCCTGTGAAGAAATAATAAAGTCAATTCCTAGTCTCCTTAGAGAAGATATATTAATCACTGTAATTTTCAAATATTAAGCTAAATTTTATGATTGATTTTTAGTCCCTTACAGCAGAGTATTGTCCTAGAATTCCGTGTCTAGAAAGCAATAAACATCATATATAGGCTCACAGCTTAAGCAATGAATAATACTTTGCCTATAATCTCAGGAAGACTTTGCTTCTCATAGTTTTGTGAAGATTCAAGCATGTTTTCTGCTATCTTGCTATCTTTCACAAAATCATTAAGGACCAATTCTAAAACTTTTTCTTAAGATGAGTATACACAGTTGGATTTTGGTCAGAGAATAGATAGGGAGCCTATGCAAGGGATACAGTTTTATTGTATTTGGTGTATTACAGCTCTGCTGAGAGTTTTTTTGGCATGAGAGACATTCAGGGTGAAGGAAGGACAATCTGACTGGCAGAAACAAAGTCAATGGCCCCAAGACAAGCTTATTATCATCATGTAGAGTGTAACAGTTTCAGAGCAAGAACCCACCAGGACTTCCCAGACTCTTCAGTGAACAGATCACGTAATCAGTCTGTGCCTGGGGAATAACTGATGTTCTTCCATGAGCATGTACAGACAAAAGAATGGTAATGCAAGAATGTCTCTTGGGCATCTAAAATATGTGTCTGACTTTTTGACACAATCCCTTAGTGAGCTGCAGAGGAGAAAGAATACTAACAGTTATTGGCTCTTGGCTGAGCTTTGCAAGCAGCTGCTTTGTTCTGTTCAACTGTAGCTGACTGTTTGCCAATACATGTGAAAGTATTTGTCAGCAAGAATTAAGCACAACAGTTTTCACATTCACCTTGTGATAGGGTAAACAGAGGATTTTGAGATTTTATTGACGCTGCATACAAGCTACTTCAGACTTGCAGCCACACAGCTGGTACTAACTAGGTGGCTGCTGTGTAAAAGTTTCAGTTCCTTTTTCAGATCTTAAATTGTCTATTCTCAAGTTCTGGTTAAGGTGGTCCAATAACATCTAAAATATTTTAATTGGCCTAAAGTGCCTCAAGGTTAATAACAGTATTAGCCTGTTATGATGCTTTGCTTAGTACTGGCACAATATGTACAAAATTTGTACCAATAAATAGTTGGAGAAGAGGAAAAAAGGGTAGTTGCAACAAAGCTGAAAGCATATGAAAACACAATTCATGCATTAATGCCAGGTCAATCAATATGGAAGAAACTTGAATCTATACAGTTCCATTAAATCACACGAAAACTGGAGAAAAACTATTTTCCAGTAGTTAGAGAATACATCTAAGGAGTGGGACTACCAGCATGTAATCTTACTTTATGCATGTGTTTGTTTCATTTTGTACTCAATTTACTTGATTTTCTTTCTGAAAATGGTTGCAACAGTTGGTAGAAAATACCTTATTGCCAGACTTTGGAAAGATGGAGAGATTGCCTGCCATCCACATATGATTCCAACTATAGATGGACTGTTTCAGTCAGAATTTATCCCTTTATTTTCTGTTATTCCAGGCCTTTGCTTGCCTAGAATAGTTACATCTCCCACACCACTGAGCCTCAGCTCCTTCCTGTAGCACAATGAAAAGGATCATCTATAGCCACTTCCACTTGTGTGAGGTAGTATTGAAAATTTACCACAGGGCAAGCTCCAACACACTCATTCTATACTCACACATTGCTCAAACCCATTATCTGGAAACCCATAATGGAAATCTCAGAGAATGGAAATTTCATTTGTCTTTAGATTTTAGGGCACCTACATAAGTATCAGAAACACAGTAACTAACATTGATGTAATTTATCTAACCTTGGAACAATTACAAACTGCACAGGTGTGGTTATGTCTATCAGGAAATAATTCAGCCAAACTAAGATCGTTAAGGTGAAAGAGCTAGTGCTGAGAACTTGACTTGTACAGTGTATGTGTTTCAAGGGAGTTAATTCTAACTGGCTCCAGAATGATCTCCTGAGCTAAGCGCTAATTAGTAGCTGGCACAACTTTTTACTTTGGGAAGGAATCCAGTTCAAACACTGAAGATCACCCCACAAGGTGTACAAATGCATGGTTAGTGGGAATACTGCAAGATTTGCCTCAGAAGTACACTCCTGAGCTAAACCAAAATACTACTAAAGACTCATGCCCTATTTATCAGTTCCTACATTGTAAAGGTCAATGAGTTGTTAACTGCTGGAACTTGGTGGAAATTCTTGGACGACCTCGTTTAATTCTGACTAACATGACACTTTATTCAGTGTGACTACACAAGATGTCTAAACCAGGCACAAATCTGAATCACCTAGCCATTAAGATGAACAACTGTAGCCTCTATGTAAGCAAGGAAAATAAACATGTTTCTGAAGGTCTTTGTGGAGTTATCATGTCAACCTAGCTAGGTTCTTGACTGTTCAAGTAACTCTTGTCTCTAATTATGCTTATTTGTTCCCCAAGTCAGTCAATAGTTTTGTACTCGAGACTGTACTATGTGACAATTGTAGTATACTATATAGCAAATACATATTTTGCATAATTTAATCTTTCAGTTAAGACTGTTGCCTGCATGATCTAATTGAGAAAGCCTTTAATGTGAACTGTGAATATTTAACTCTAATACATAGTTAAATTTCTTGAATTTTGATTGGCTATATAAATAATGTGAATATGCAAGAGTGGATAACAATATATAGCATATATCAATAGGTTATGAGAAACAAGTATTGCTAAACAAGATTTCTAACATCTCAAATTTGTATATTCAACTCTGACTCATCTTTAAACAAAAAAGGACAAAAGAGTCAAATTAAGATCAAAAAATGGACACTTTTCACTATTTAGTCTTTTAATACCAGTAGCTTTGTATTGTTCTACTAAAGCACATATAAGAAAAAAGCATAAAATTATATAATATATGTATGTGTGTGTATATATATATCTCATATATATCAAAATATATTAATCGCTGCTGCTTGTAAAATAAAATTCATCACACTTTTGGTAACCTGTTAGCATCGTGACCATTTCTATGTGAAGCCCTTTGTGATGACTTTAACACTACTGTACAGCTTTATGTGGGTCAGGAAATTAGTTCAGTGTGTTTATAATAAACACAGTGCTAAGTTGACAAGAATCTGAAAATATATTATTTAATTATGATAAAATCTAATTATATGCAATAAACTTATTTAAAACTAATTAATTCACATTTATTTATTACTGGATTAAGACAGGGGCATTTTGAATAACTGGATTAAGTTCTAAGAAATTAATTTTCTCCTAAACTTTTGCAATTTCCTTAGAGAGATGTTTGTTGAGCTTTCTCTTTTCTTGAATACAGAAAAGTTAAGTACCTTTAAAATGACAAGAATCTTAAAAACCCTATTTTATGAATGTAGTCATAGTTTATATCATTATGAAAATGTGTATTCCACAAATATCTGACGTCTTGAAAAGAGAAATGCAACAGCATAACTAATAAAAAGAAAACATATTTGCAATTATATTTTTTTATAGTTCATTCATACTTAAAATCAATCACTAATGTATAATTTCCCTCATTTCATCATGGAAGTTCATGCAACCAATTTTGCCTCCAGAAAGAGGTGCTGAATTTGGAGGATTTTTTTTGGGGGGGTGGTTGGTTGGTTTGTTTTGTTTTTTTTGTTTAGGTTGTGTGTTTGGGGTTTTTTTTTTGCTAGATATGGCTACCACATGTATGTATTTGAGAATGCAGAAAAATACATGCCTTCAGCTGGATAATTTGTTAATTGACTGGGCACAGGTTGGACCCAGGATCAAAAAAATCTAGCAGAAATTGGCATTTATTTCATTCAAAATGGAAGTTTGTTTTACCTGTTACACTACCTTTTACTTGAAGCACATTTTCTGTTATCTCACCTGTTGTCTCTCATTTTTCTTTATATCCTTCCATTTTTAAAAAGAAAAAAATGTTATCATCTATGTGGGGGAGGACCATCCTTCCAATCCACTCTGTTTTATGCTTTGCTTTTCTGATCATTATGCATGTCAGACATTGATTTGAACATTTGGTACTTATGAAAGTACCATGCATTTCTTCTTTGCATAGTTCAGTCAGATGACCTTATCTGTAGTTTCTGCAGGCTGTTATTGCCTTATGGGTCTTTGAAAGAATTTGTATAGGGCCACATTGATGGTGGTCAGCACAGAAAAAAAATACTTTCTAAGTCACTGCAAAAACTTTATTTTTATCTAAAGTCAAAATTGGCAGAGATTCTTCCTAAATTCAGCAGCTAAAAGTCATATAACTGCTGAGGATGAATGGCTTTTTCTTTTTTTTTTTTTTTTTTTTTTTTCCCTGTAGTCTAATTCATCCATTGCTGAGAATACAGCTGCATCAAAATGCCATTACCAAACACATACACAGTGAGTGTTCTATTTTTAGCTTCTTTCTGTCTCTCCCTTACCAAGAAGTAGATTTCTGTCTTCCAGCCTCATACTACCACTTCTTTTTCTTAAGTTGCTCTTCTAGCTCCCTATACTACTTACCTCAGCTCTTGCCTGTACAGATTATTTCTGCTATGGTTGAACATTACATTTGCACTGCCTTGATGTCATACTGAAAATGTCCTATACTAAAAGGTTCTTCTGTAGCACTATTATTCGATCACTATCCCCTCTGACTGGCCTCTTTATGAAAAATTATATTCCAATATCTTTCTTTAACACTTATTTGATCTTATGTTTACACAATCTTATTTATAATATGACACCAAATTAAGGCACAGGCCTTAATATGTGCATGTACTGCACATTTTTTACACTTTTTTTTTTTTTTTTTTTTTTTTTTTTGTGGACAAAGGGAAAACATACCTTATATATAAAGCTAAGAATGTAGTGTTAGAACATTTGGAACCATAACAGCTGGCTTCACCAAGGGAAAATCATGCTTCACTAATCTTGTGACCTTCTATCATGGAGTGACTGCACCAGTGGACAAGCAAAGACCTATGGATGTCATCTACTTGGACTTCTGTAAGGTCTTTGACACAGTCCCACATAACATTCCAGCTGCTAAACTAGAAATATTCGAGTTTGATAGGTAGACTGTTAGATGGACAAGGAACTGGATGATATTCACTCTCAAAGAGTTGCAGTCAATGGCTCAGTATCCACGTGGAAACCAGTAATGAGTGGTGTCCCTCAGGAGTCCATGCAGGGACCAATACTATTTAATATCTTCATCAATGACAATAGAAAGTGGGATTGAGCGCACCCTCAGCAAGTCTGCAGATGATACAACAGTGAGTGAAGCAGGTGATACACTGGGGGGAAAGGATGCCATCCAGAGGGCCCTTGACAGGCTTCACGAGTGGGCCCAAGTGAAACTCATGAAGTTCAACAAGGGCAAGTGTACAATCCTACACCTGGGTCAAGGAAATTCCTAGTCTCAGTATGGACTGATGGACAAATGGATTGCAAGCAGCCCTGTGGAAAAGGACGTGGGAATATGGATAAAAAATTGCTCACAAGTCAGCAAGGTATGCTTGCAGCCCAGAAAGCCCATCATATCCTTGTCTGCATGGGAAAAAAAAAAAAAAAAAAAAAAAAGGCCATAAGTTGAGTGAGGTAATTCTGCCTTTACTCTGCTCTTGTGAGACCTCACCTAGAGCACTGCATTCAGCTCTGGGGTCCCTGGTATGACAAAGATATGGACCTCTTAGAGCATGGCCAGAGTGTCCAGAGGAGGGCCACAAAAATGATCAGAGGGATGGAATACCTCTCCTATGATGAAAGGCTGAGAGAGCTGTGGTTGCTCAGCCTGCAGACGAGAAGGTTCTAGGGAGAAGTTACTGCAGCCTTTCAATACTTAAAGGGGTCTTATAAGGCAGATGGAGAAAGACTTTTACCAGGCGTGTAGTGAGAGGACAAGCGGCAATGGTTTTAAACTGAAAGATGGTAAGTTTAGACTGGTTGTAAGGAAAAATTATTCACTTTGAGGGTGAAGCACTGGAATATGTTTCCCAGAGAAGTTGTGGATGCCCCATCATTTGAAGTGTCGTGTTGGACAAGGTCCAGTTGGACAAGACTTTCAGCAACCTGATTTAGTAGAAGATGTCCCTGCCCATAGGAGGGGGGCTGGAGTAGGTGATCTTCAAAGGTTCTCTCCAACCCAAACCATTCTATGAATCTATGAAAGAGGAAAAGAAGCAAGTGATGCAAAGACAGGCAGTCAGTCACCACCTTCCACAATCAGATCAATGCCCAGCCACTCTTGCCAATCGTTACCCTGGAAGAGAAGACACTGTGATCAGGAAGAACATTTGTTTTCCACCCCTTTTCCTGATGTTATACTCTCCCTTTATCTGCTTCAGGGGTCCTGAGATTGGTAGTTTCATTCTGGTGGTAATAGTTGAGTGTTATAGTGAGTCATTAACACTGAAGTCCTTCATTGAGTAGAGTTGCAAAATATGTTGCTACATAACAGAAGTAAAACAAGTTAACCATAGCTATCTGGCTAATTAGAAAACCCACAGTTACAGGTAAGCCAAGTAGAACTCACCTGCAGGCAGGTCAAAAATAGCCCAAACAGAGCAGGCCTGACAAGCCTCAATCAAACTTGCAAACTCAATATAAAACCTGTGGCCTGCTACTAGCGAAGACAATACTGTATTGAAAGGCAACATGGCTACACTTTCTCCAGAAATATCTAAAAAAACCCAGTCCACTGATCCAAGACAATGAAAGAAAAGCGTATCTTGTGAACCCTTACAAGTGTTTACTTAAGTTTGACACCCAGCAGCGTAGCAGCTTTAGATGTGGTGTAGCTGCATGAAATAAAAGACTATAAATGTACTTCATTTCATAAAGGTGATCCACCTTCTGGAAGACATGTCCTATCAGGAGCAGTTAAGGACTTTGAGCTTGTGTAGTTTGGAGAAAAGGAAGCTGAGGGACAACCTCATTGCTCTCTACAGCTTCCTGAGGAGGCAAAGTAGGGAGGGAGGTGCTGAGCTCTCAGTAATGAGTGGGAATGGTTCAAAGCTGTGCCAGGGGAGGTTTAGACTGGACGTTAGGAAGGATTTCTTTACCAAGAGGGTGGTCAAACACTCGAACAGGCTTCCTAGAAAGGTGGTCAATGTCCCAAGCCTGTGTCAGTGTTTAAGAGGTATTTGGACACTGCCCTAATAACATGCAAATAAGTAACTTTTGGTCAACCCGGAATACGTCAGGCAGTTGAACTGGATAATCATTGTAGGTCCCTTCCAACTGAAATTATTCTATTCTATTCTATTCTATTCTATTCTATTCTATTCTATTCTATTCTATTCTATTCTATTCTATTCTATTCTATTCTATTCTATTCCATTCCATGCCATTCTATGCCATTCTATGCCATACCATACTATTCTATTCTATTCCATTCACCTATTTTGATGTTTCCAAGATTCAGTAACAACTAAGCATTTGATTTCAGACTTTTAATTGTGGTTTAGATAAAATTTACACACTCAATACCCTTATTAATGTCCAAGCTTCTTCTTGGCACTAAGATTTGGTGACTTAAATTCTTTATTTGCAAAATGCGGAAAAATGCACTCCCTTGTTTTATTAAAATAACATGAGGAAAAAGGGATCATACTGATATCTGAAAAATTATTTTAGGTAGTATTATAAAATAGTAAAAAAAAAAAAAAAATATCTAGGTGAATGCAAGAGACTGCTCCAGTGAGGCTCATTATTGCCACAGCAGATGTGTTGTCTCAACATTGCTATGGCAGGAAACTCATGCCATCACCACAGTGAATTATCTGTACATTGTTAAGGCAGGAGGACAGCACCACTGCCACAGAAGAGATTTAAGGCAGGAAGATAACACCACTGCCACTGCAGAGATTTATCTATACATTGTTAATGGAAGAAACCGACTCATGCCATGGAGCAACGGGGGAGGCTGATCCTGCAAAACTTAACTAAACCCCTGTGCATGTGCCCAGACTTGGGGTCAGGGAGGTCAAGGTGCCTGGAGGCCCCTGAGGAATGTTGGGCACGTACACCATTGTCAGGTGGAAGGTGTGGTTAAGCAGAACAGCTTGTAACAACTCTATAAAAAATGGAACCAAATAACATGGGACGGAACGTTCCCCCACCGGACTTGGAAATGAATCGGACTGTCAGGACGCTGCAGCTCTGGGGTGGTAGCTATCGCTCTGAACTCTTTCTTTCTTTCTCTACTTCTTTCTTTCCTTCCTTTCTCTCTTTATCTCTTGCGCTCTCTCTCCCTTTGTATTCACAGATTTATTGTTGGGCAAATAAAGTTCCTTGGCTCTTGACTCTGTTTTGAGTCTTAATTCTGTTCCCGAGAATATAAACAGAACCACGCTCCAGTCTCAGACCAGCATGCAAAAATGAATACAGAAATTTTTTTAGGACTGCTTATCTTCTATCAAGTCTTCTCATCAAGTACTTCTTACTGTCTTAAGTTATTTCTAATGCCTAGAGGCCAACTGCTTAGCTTTCATAACAGCTAACAGAAATTATGTCATGCATTTTTGCAGACCAGTTTTGTAAATACACTGAATAGGATTCAAAGGCATTTAAACACAGGAGGTCCAGAGCGTTTATGAAAAAAAAAAAACAACCAAAACCCCAAAACCCCACATAAATTTAAAAAGTCACCAAATAATTTTAATAACAAATAAGTTTGCATAAGTGTTCAGAAAAATGGGACAAGACTAATGAAGAAAATGTTTCTTGTCAATTCAATAGATCAACCAGTTTTATCACTGGAATTATTGTAGATGTTACTTGGTATCTACAAACTGTTGTAGGAAGGGCTTTGATTATAAGGCAAAGGCTTTCTATTCAAGTCTATTTTGTCTTTGAATTTAACTTCTCAGCAATTGAAGCAGTGGATTTAGAATCAATATGGAGTTTTTTGGTATTATAGAATGTGGGAAAAATGAACTGCTAACTAAATGATTTTTGAAGAATATTCTTGTATTTATCTACAGACTCCTTTTCTGTCAACAAAAGCCTTGGGGAAAAAGGAGGGATCAGTCTAGAACAGTTGGTAAAGATTTTCCATAGCTTTTTTCAACACGTAAGACCCCTTCTTTAAATTTCAGCCTCATCATTCAAATTATGTGGGCACTCTCAGGCACTGCTGTGCATCTGAAAGAATATTTTTCTTGCTGAATGACATCTGGTCTCTTCAAAAGAGCAAAGTCTCAGCTGAGAGGCAATGGGTTTTGAGAGTTGTTATGAGACCAATCTACATGATAACTGTTGAGAATTCTAGGAATATCAGTTTATTTCAGATAGTAGTTCTGAAATTTCTTGGGAGGAAAATCACTACTTTATAGCATTGAAAGGAATTAACTTTACAAACAGAGTTATTGTGTTTCTTCATGTATATATTTTTTTCTGGATATTAACAAGTTCATAGTTTACTTGTGGTCCTTTTTTCAGGTTGTATGAAGAGAATCTTTTACATTCACATTAAAATGACTTCCATTCTGTCAGCTTGCAAGACATCTGGTAATTTATACCTTTGCTCTTCAAGGAACCAGCATCCAATTATTATAAATAGGAAGACTCAGCTGGGGAAAAGTAAGCACCAAGTTGTTAGATCTGAAACTGATCCCCTTATTCTGCAATGGTAATTGCAGATGTCTGCTTTCATTCATTTTAATTAGAGTTCCCACAAGCAAAAAAATTCTTCCAGCTTTCTCTTATTATGGTAATGCAGTAAAGCTTTCAAGCATACATTCCAGAATTAATTTTGTCCTGTGAAAATGCAACAGGACATATGTAATTCTTCATAAACTCCAGAATGATGATACATTATACATCCACTGTTTAAACATATATTCAATAAATGGAGGTAATACTGACCAAACCAACAGTAACTTATCTGTGGTTACATGCAAATGTCTGTGCGTGGCTCCATAGTGTCATCTGACATATCAAAGGTTTAGACGTGACACTGAATCTATTAGAGAGCCATGGCTTTTTGCTTTTTTTTTGTGGGAACTGAAGCCCAGGTGGGAACTTCTGCAATTTGAAATAGCACTAGGTACCAGTAATAAGTCATATTTATCAATCCCAAGGCAATGTTTCAGAAACTTTAAATTGCTCCAAATGCTACTGGAGACTTCTGTGTTAGTAACTGAATTGAGCTTGAGGTATCTAAATATGGTTATAATCAATGGAGGCTTAAGACTCAATTATGTGCTCAAAAATTATGACAATTGAAGCAATTAAGTTTTCCTGAAATGGATATGTTTGTCATATTCAGAGACTAAATTCAGTATTCAGAGTGTAAGAAAAAGGGGGAGGGCGGGGAAGTTTGTCTGCAAATATCATTGATATCCTATCTGCTCCTTCACTACAACAGATTTCACTGTTTCTGGACATTTGAAGTGTATGTGTTTGAAGCCTACTTAAAATATATGTGCACAAATAGTGTATTTAAAAGTCTAATTTCAGGCTTTCAGCATGTAGATTTAAGAATCTAAGTCGGGTGTTTGCACTGATACTTTAAGTAAAACCCATAACTTATACATGTATATAGATTTTATATATATACTTTCTAATTCAAAGCAAATAGAAAGTTATCAAAATACGTATTTTACACTGCATTTCACATCTTCAACATCCATGTTTTACTTACTCATTTATTTCTTACAGACTTCTTCCAACATCTAATAGCTTTTAAAATCTTCACCTTGATAATTTTTGTTTTAAATATCTTGTAAGATACGCAATCCTTCACTTGACATTTTTACTACACACAAAAGAAAACAAACTCAGGGAGTGTGATATAAACTTCTGTAATAGTGGGCTTAGTATCTGGCATCTTCATGCTAAGCAAAATATTTCTATGTGTTCCATAGGGAATGATGGCACTTGTTTCACAGCCCAAATTATAAGCATAGAATCACATAATTGCTGAGATTAGAAGAGACCTCTGGAGGTCATCTGGTCCAACCCCCTGGCTCAAGCACAGTCACCAAGAGCTGGTTGCCTCAGACCATCTCCAGACAGCTTTAGAGTATCTCCAAGGATGGAGACTCCACAACTTCTTTGGTCATTCTCACAATGATAAAACTGTTTCCTTATGTTCAGTTGGAGCCTCCTGTGTTTTGGTTTGTGCCCGTTAGTTCCCGCCCTGTCACTGGGCACCACTGACAAGATCCTCTCTCTGTCTTCTTTGCACTTTCAGGTATCGATGAGATCCTGCTGAGCCTTCTTCTCTCCTGGCTAAACATTCCCAGGTCTCTCCATCTTTCCTCATACGTGTGATGCAGGACATTGCATTTCCTTTTGCTGAACTACATGATGTTCCTGCCAGCCCATTTCTCCAGCCTGTTGAGGTCCCAGTGATGTTAGAGAAAGCAGTTTACAATCACAGTACTTTTAGTATGAAAAGCCTATTCCAGGTCACATTCAGACTATAATAGTTATGCATTAAGGTGTTATAAAGATACATAAAAATGTGATTTTTTTTTTTTGTTACAAACTTCTCTAAAACACTGCATTTGGCTTCTATATTGGTGGTTTTTTTTTTTTAAAGAGGGACTTACTCTTTTCCCCTTGTAAATTATCTGATAAGTAAGGGAAAAAAATATTAAGAATTGATACAAGTTTTTTGACATCTTTTTTGCTAACATAAAAAAAAAAAAAATTATTGTAATTTCACCACCTGTCAGTACTGTAGCTATAAACACATGTCAATAAAATCTTCATACCATGCTAAAACATTCTATATATTGTCTAGTAAATGAACTGACGCATATATACTAAATAAATAGCAAATAATACATTAAATACACATGTAATTTTATAAATGAAAACTAGAAGTTTGGAGACCAGTAAGATAAAGTTTTAGGCTCAATTAAAATGTTGAGGGATCCATTCAAAAGAATGAAGCATAAGGAGAATGCTTAATGCACAACACAAAAGACATTAACCGATGGCATCTATTATTGGCCATGTATTTACTATCTTGGATTACTTCAGGGTCAGCAAGGCACAAGTGATAAGTTGTCTGGGGCAGCTCAAAGAAAATAAATCACTAAGGCTGGGTAGGACTACTCAACAGTACAAAATGAGTCTGAGGAAAAACTTCAGAATGGAAAACAACGTTCTTGGAAAAATCATGAAGTTGTGACAGAAATTCTAAAGACTGGAATGAAAAAAAAAAAGGCTACTGTTGAATGTCTAATTGATAGATGTTTGAATTAAAATTGACATGTTTTTTTTTGTAAAAATAAATAAAATGTTTTGGAATCAAGTGAGAATAATAGAAACTGTACACAGATACAAAGCTTTCAGTGTTCATTCCTCACAATATTATCAAGCTTCTAGATGTGGGAACTGGAAGGACTTTTCTCTTGTATCAGGCTAAAGAGAACTGTTGGCATTTTCAGCTTTCCACTGGAACATGCTATGGTGCATTAACCTTGGCTAGCTGCCAGGTGCTCACCAAGTTGCTCTCTCACTCTCCTTCCTCCGCAGGCCAGGGGGAGCAAATACGATGAAGCTTTTGTGTTGAGGTAGACAGGGAGTTCCTTTACCAACTGGTGTCACAGGCAAAACAGACTTGACCTGGGAAAGATTAATTTCATTTACTGCCAATTAAAAATAGAACAAGACAGTGAGAAACAAAACCAGCTCACCAACTCTCCTTCTTCCCAGGCTCAGCTTCATTCCTGACTATTCTGCCTCCTCCCCCCTGCAGGAGGGTGGAGAATGGGGGTTGTGGTCAGTTCATAATGTTTTGTATCTGCTGCTGCTTCTTCATTATGATCTACTCATGCTTCAGCATGGAGTCCCTCCCATGGGATACAGTCCTTCACCAACTCCTCCAAGTCCCTCAAGAACTGCTCTAGCATGGCTCCTTTCCATAGAGTGCAGTTCTTCAGGAACAGAATGCACCAGTGTGAGTCCTCCACAGTGTCACAGACCCTGCCAGGAACCTGCTTCAGTGTGGGCTTCTCTATCCACAGGCCACAGCTCCTGCGAGGAGCCTGCTCCAGCATGGGATGTCCATGGGCTGCAGCTTCCTTCAGGATACATCCACCTGCTCCAGCATGTGGTCCTCCACAGGCTGCAGGTTGGAGATCTGCTCTACCATGGACCTCCATAGGATGCAGGGGAACAACAAGCTTCAGTACAGTCTTCTCCATCGGCTGTAGGGGAGCCTTTGCTCCAGTGCCTGGAGCACCTCCTTCCCCTCCCTCTTCTCTGACCACAGTTATTTCTCACATATTCTGACTCCTCTTTCCTGTTGTGCAGCAGCTTTTTACACTTTCTTTAATATGTTATCACAGAGGCGCCCCCAGCGTTGCTGATGGGTTCAGCTTTGGCCAGCAGCAGGTCCATCTTGGAGCTGCCTGGAACTGGCTCTGTCCAATCTGGGGTCAGCTTTTTGTGTCTTCTCACAAAAGCCACCCCTGCAGCCATGCTGCTACCAAAACCTTGCCATATAAACTGAATACAGGTATAATTATTATAAAAGTAGCACATGTATATATACACACAAACCCTTTTCTCATGTACCACAGGCTATTTTTTGTCTCTATAATTCAGATGTCAATGTGTCTTACTCCATTGATTGTCCCAGTATTTCAATGGAGTAATTCACAGTGACGATTTATCCTAAATGGTAAGTTTGTCAATCCTTAAGACAAGAGCGACATCTTCATTCTGAATTTTCCCAATAAGAGATGATGAAGGAAGATCCTTACAAACACTTTGGATCCTTACATTTAATCCTTACAAATAATGGACCCTAACAAATACATCTACAAAAATTACACACATCCACAGTTATACATATGGGTGAAGTGGTAAAACCTGGCCCTTAGTATGTAAAAAAGCCTTTTTATTTATATGATAATTTCGACGTCCTAAAAGGGAAAACCAAAAATTAGCTATCTTCAAGCACAGAACTCAGTTGATATACTTAGGTATATTGTAAGGTAACCTTATCTGGATTCAAAATGTTTACAAAGCTTCTATAAAATGTAGAGATGTAATAATGAGATTAGTAGAAACATAAGAAAAAGAAATTGAAAATCAAATAGCCTCAAAAAAAATGATGCTTATGTAATTCCACAGGAATTTTTTAACTGGAAATATTGAACAGATGTTGAACAAAAATGTACAAAAATAGAAAGTCTTAAACAGTGTCCTTGAACAAGTTTCTGTAAATATTTTGCTTAATACTTACCAGAAAAGTTGTTGGTTTGTTGGTTGTGTGGGGTTTTTTTGTTGTTGTTGTTGTTTTTTAAAAAATGTGACAAATAAATGGTACCATCAAAATATCCTACCTAGAAAGTGTAACTTAAGAAAATAGGAAGAAATGGAACACTTCTTCACTCCAGCAGTACAAATAAAACCTCTATAATTTCACTTAATTTTAGGAATTATTCTGAAGCAACTTGATCAATCATTCAAGCGCACTTCCGAGGATTTTGCTTTAGGTGTTTTGCTTTTCCTAAGAGCTTTCTGTTTTCCGAGTCCCTTTAAAAGAACTTAAATTAGATACTCCAGCTCATACTCCTTTCTGAGTTATTCATTGGCTATCACAGAATTAATGCCTGACTGCTATGCATCAAGGACAATAAGGAAATTGATTGGAAACCTAGAATTTATTTTGCTTTTAATTCACTGAATATTTCCTAAAAAGAATGAATATAGTTAACATGTTACAGAAGACCCAGTGATTCAATGTATACAATAAAAATAATAAAAGTTTTAAGAAAGACCTTGATAGTCTTTACTTGTTACTACTGGTAATTCACCACTGTTATCTCTTCGGTTCCGAATATTCAATTTTGCCTGTCAGACTTTTAGGTATTTTTGTTTGAATTATAAATGTATCATCACAATTATGTGACAAAGCAACATTTAAAATTAGTAGTACAAAGATGTTTTTATTTTCTTTATATTTTCTTTTATAACTTGACCTGGACTGTAATCATATTGCAGACATAAGGAAATCCTTTTTCCTCTCTAAATCTTCTCTAGATAAAACAAATAATTAAATATTTATGATTGAGTGGTGGAATAACTATGGCTCTTTTTACAGAGACAGCATTTCCATTGTGTTTGAGAAGCTTTGCTGTTTGGATGAAAACCTATTAATATCACTTACATTTTATTTTGAAAAGCAGACAAGTCCTTCAGTTCCATTATTTATATCATAGGAGAAAAGTAGAACTGCATGGGAAATTATTTTACTGTCCCTCAAAACTTCTTGAGATTTCAATGATGTAGGTCAACTATGCAATTATTTCCTCCTTCAAGATTTTAAACAAAGAAAAAGAATAAAGACTGAGAGGGAAGACAAAGAGGGATTCTTGAAATACCTACTCTCAAGGAAGGTGAAAAGTCTAAATTCAAATCGCTGTTTTGACCTGATTGATTTGAATCTGATCACAGCTAATATGACTACTTGTGACCTGTTTTGACAGTTTTCATTCAGCTTCTCCTCTTGAAGCTATAACAGATGTTCATTGGTTCAAGACATACTGGCTCTACAATCCGCTTACCAGGACTGTGTACATATGTATAGTACACACCTGCATATGTATACATGTAAAATATATATATGCACATATTCTTCCTCAGCATGAGAAAACCTACATTCAAATCCTTACTCCAAACCCTGCAGAAAAAGAAGCTAAATTTGCATCTCCCTCTTTCCTGCTCAACTGTGCTATTGCACAATTTACATACATTTTTGTTGCTTAAAAAGTAAAACTAGAAGAAATACAAAGAAAAGTAGGAGTTTAACACCACTACGTGAGTATAAGGGGATAAGACTTCTGTACATTTTGTCTAGGCTTCTCTCTAGATTTACAGTCAGGCTTCTCAATGAGAGGTAGCTAGAAATCTCTAAATAAGCCCACATACAATTTAACACTTTGCCAATTTATGGTGTTATTTGAACTTAAAAATTATTTGTAAGTTGCATGGATTCTTAGGTAAATATAAAGATATCTTCTCTCTTTATAGAACTCATTTACATCTAACTGGTATCTGTGTATGTATCCTCATTCAGGCTGCAAATACACGTAACTTTTTTCTGATAGTCATGGTCCTCTTTTATATCCATAGGTAACAAAGTAATCAATTAAAAAATATTTAATTGTGAAGAGAAAAAATGCAAGTCATAAAACAAACTTTGAAAATTTATTTTGAACAGTAACTTTTCTAATCAAGATCTAATCAAGAGAGTTACCATTTGTCTGCACAGAATTTGTCACACATTAAATAAGCAGAACTGAGTCTCACCACCATTCTCATCAACCATATTGCAAACAAAGGAATACACTTTCTGAAGTTCTTCCGTTTAGATAAAGCATATAAATATTGAATTTGGGGTTTGTAATGAATTTGAATTTGTTTCTCAGTAATGAAATGTTACCATTTAAGCATCTAAATCAAAAACCTCTTTTTCTTAACAATCTTGAAAATTAGACTGCTCTTATGTTCAGACTTATCTAATTAGAACAGAGATTTATTCAAGATACTTGGGTGGGAATTCTCTCCCTGTTGAGGTCAGTGAAAAAATAAAACTGAACTTTACCCCACAATTTTTTTTTTGTGTCTTATCGCGTGCAGTAGAAGAAGATTTTAACTTTTGTACACATTATGCTGTTTAGTACATAAGTGAATCATTGCAGACAAGATATCTGGAGAGGAACCTATCCGACATTTTCTCTGTGGTTTTCTTTCCATTAATAGCATAAATAAAGCTCATGTGTACCAGCCCTTCCTTTCATCATGTCAGAATAAATTGTTTCATCTGCACCTTATTTTCTGTGTAATGACTGATCAACTTCTGATATATTTCATTCATTCATCTCAGTCTGTGTTTAGAACTTGTCCATCAAGAGATCGTGATTTTCCCCATTGCATTCTACTCAGAATTATTCATAGGGGCAAAAAGTTGGGTGATTATTTTTGTTCTTTTGGATGGCTGTGGGCATGTTGTTGTGAAGATTTTATATTTTGCCTGGCCTCTAAGGTCATGGTTATTATTAAGCTTCAATATAAATTCTCTTATTTCTTCTGAGACTTTAAAATTCCCTCGCAAAATAGTGCTAATAATTTCTTAACACCCACTATTCTGAAAGAGTGCTGACACTCTTCATGCCATTGTTGTTCCTGGTATTATTGTTATTATTATTATTAAATCAATTCATTTATTTCTTATTTCTATTTTGAGATGACAAATAAAACCCCCACAAAGTATACATTTATCCAAGACATTTTGGATCAAAGAAATCAGTGGGTTTAGGCTTTTCTTTTTTGTGTTTAGAGCAACCTCTGAAAAAAGCCTTATATTTTGATCCATGTGCTTTGTTTAACTCTTCCAAGAGTACCACAAAGCAGCGTTTATTCCAAGTAGTAGGCCATGATATCACACAGGGGTCTCTGCAAATTTTAATTTCTGTGATTATGGTCTTATATATCTCTGCAATATTCTGGGGGCTCTACAGCCTTCCTGCTTTTTCATCCATAGTCAAGCATCAGCTACAAAGGCAGTGGTTTAGAGGGAGAAAAACAAATGGTGAAAGTTTACCTTGTATCACACTTCTTAGGAGGCTGTGTGCAGTATTAGTCAAAACTGGCTTTTGTTCAAATTGCATGTTAGGGTTTAATGAGACAGCAGTTCATTTACCTCTAATTTTAGACCTAAGAAGGGCTGAAATTAAGATTAGAACTTAAATTGAACAAGCACAGACTTCAAATGCAAAGTTCTTGCCTGGGAGGGATGTGTAATGTTAAAATACCTATAATCAGATTTGAGAACTAAAACTTAGCAAGAAGTGAGTTTTCTCACAGATGACTGCAAAGTAATCATACTTCAAAAGAGAAAATGTCAATCTGCTTGTTGCTTTTATGTATGTTTTTAATTATTAAACATTGTTTCTAAGCATTATTCAGAATCTTTAACAAAATGTAGAAGGAATAATAATGTTGAAATTTTAAGTGTGTTTAGCATAGTTAAGAACATATTGACAGCAGTTGTGCTGTATTTCTGAATATTTAAAATAAGATAGTTTCTGCATTTTATCAGTTGCAGGGTTGGTGTTTTTTTAAAAAAAAAATAAATTGTCTAATATTCTTGTTTACTATTTCAGGCGTCCTTTTTCGCAGTTGCTTCATTTTGTAGATCCATGAATTTACAGTTAAACAGCCTTATATTTGTAAAAGCAGCACTGGTTTGGAAGAGGAAAAAAGCTCATAATGTGTGGAATGAACTTTATCTTGGAGGCTTTCTCATTTAATTGATGCGATCTGACCTTGCCATTAGTCTTGCTAGAGGCAAGCTATTTCTGTCTGCATTACTTATTATTACTTTCATGTAGAAACTCAGTACCTGCTGTTCCATATAAATGCGTGACAGAGCTAAAGAATACATCCTGGAAAGTCATTCAACTCTATCTACTCTTATAATTTCAAAGTTAATTCACGCAAGTGTATACCATAGTGCCATATATCAAAGTCTTTCTATCAACAGAAATTTGCAATACCAAACTTTTGATAGTGCTTTGAGATATTGCAGGAAATTTATATTCCCTGTTTAGTTATCAGGAGTCCAGGCATCATCACCGTAGATATAAATCAATCTTATCCTGTAGCAGTTACTTTGAGGCTATGCCTATGCTTATTATCAATTTACTGTGTTGGTTTGTTGTTTTTTTTGGTACAGAGTGAAGAAGATAATCAAATGATATATCACATAAACAATTAAAAAATATTCTTGTGTCTTTAAGCTATTGAAATGATAAAGAACCTATGCAGAATGTAACTGTCCTTGAATTATTTTATTGTTTAACATTAGACAATATGACAAATGTCAGTCTGAATTATTTAGAATAGTATCTGCAGAGCTCTGTCAGATGATTATTTATCTTTATTATTGTCTGCTAACTTGGGTAGACACAGGGCTCATAACAAATACAATGATGGTACATAGATTAAATTAACAATGTTTATATGCCTCATTGTTTTTCCCCAAAGATAAATGTAAGAGACTCAAAAAGTCCATTAATACAACTTTGTTGACTATTAAGGCAAATATCTGCCTATCCTTCTAATTTCAACCATTGATTAAAAATTTATTTTGACAAATATTATCAACTGCTGTTTTGCAGATTATTTTGAATCTCTGATGAAAATAATTTAAATGTTAAAATCTGTCAGCTTAATACAAATCATTGTTGAGTAACCTTTTTCATGTCTATAAGCATGTCACATCATGCCTATAAGCTTGATATTCATATAGATACAGAATCATTCTGTTGTTCCAGAAAGAAATCAATCTTCTTATGATTTTGCCTACTGCTTTTTCTATCAGTATCAAAGAGGGTTTAGTTTGGGTTGATTTTTGTTTGTTTTGTTTGTTGGGGTGTTTTGTTTTTGTTTTTTTTTTTTTTTTTTTTTAAAGGCTTATTCGCAAAGAAATCATACCAGGAACTACTCTGGTTTACTTCAGGTGAGGAACTGTTTCAAAGAATTTAAAATTCAAATAACACATTTGGAAATTAATTCTATATTTTACTGACATATTAACTTTAAACTTTTATCACTCGACAGAAACTATCATTAAGTAAGTTAAAATACGTTTGATAAAACCACTTAAAACCCAGAAGTTATCCTGAAGTGATGTATTTAAAGAAAAGGTGGATTAGAATACCTTTCTTTTTCTTTTTCTTTTTCTTTTTCCTTTTTCTTTTTCTTTTTCTTTTTCTTTTTCTTTTTTCTTTTTTCTTTTTCTTTTTCTTTTTCTTTTTCTTTTTTTTTCTTTTTTCTTTTTCTTTTTTCTTTTTTCTTTTTCTTTTTCTTTTTTCTTTTTCTTTTTCTTTTTTCTTTTTCTTTTTTCTTTTTCTTTTTCTTTTTCTTTTTCTTTTTCTTTTTCTTTTTCTTTTTCTTTTTCTTTTTCTTTTTCTTTTCCTTTTCCTTTTTCTTTTTCTTTTTCTTTTCCTTTTAATTTTATTTAATTTTATTTTTATTCTTCTTTACATTTTTATTTTTATTTCTCCTTTTATTTCTATTTTTATTTTTATTTTACTTTTATTTTTTAAATGGAACTATGAAAAGTAGGAAAATGAACTTTCATTGTGTTTGAGGGAGAACAGTGTTTTCCTAATTTCAGTAGTAAAGCAGTAAGAAATGAAAACACTGGAAGACCAAGTAATGCTTCAAGGATAACTTATTTATGCAAGTGTTTTTTCTTTATTTGTCCAATATCCATTTTGGCTCTGTGAGTGTTGACATTTGCAATCAGGACAATTTGAGAAAAGAAAGTAACATGCTTAAAGGGGTCTGTACCAAAATTTGCTTATTATTTCCCTTTTTCCCCATCCAAGTTAATTTTAAACTTAGTACCAGTTATATTGATAGTTTTCTGAGTTTACATATAGAATGAATCTTGATATTTCAATAATCTAATCAAGTCATTGAAGAAGTAATGTGGTATTATGGGACAAGTTGAAAATATCTATTGCATTCTTCAGGGTACAATTTAGGAACCAAATGAACACTTAGCTACCCTTTACTACTTGCTGTATGCAAAGTTTGGGTCAATTTCAGATCAAAGTTTCTCAAATTGTGGTCTCTGCAAAACACTTCAATAAATTTGCATTATACAGTGATATCACTCTGGGGCAAAAGGAGACCCCCACAAGGTACTATGGTATGACATGGTGTTTACATCTTCTTGCGTAGGGAAAGTACAAGCTAAACTACTTTAGTAGCATGTGGTTGTGAATTCCTCCAAAGTTTTATTGCAATTAATACATCCCTGCATACCACAGAAAGGAAGTTGAAGTCACAGCACTTTTGCCCTGCAGGTAGATTTGCATGATCTGTAGGGTTTCAGCATACTAGTCAGAGCAAGGTCTTAAAAATATTAGTCAGGATGAGTTTGGTACAATGCTCCAGGTGATGCTCTGTGTTGAGAAAGGAATGTACTCTGAATAATTAGAAAAGGTTCCACTGACAATGTTAAAGGAATGTATTCTGAATAATAAGAAAAGTACTCTGAATAAGAAAAGGTTCCATTGAGGATATTAAAGTAAAGGAATGTGCCACTGACAATGTTAAAGGAATGTACTCTGAATAATTAGAAAAGATAAGGTGGGCACCTCAAGGACATAAGGAGACCATAAGTCAGGAAATTGTTGAACAAAGAAAATGGAAAGGTTTATTCCACCTAGATACCACCTACTATGAATGGAATGATTGGGTGTCAAAATCAAATGAATATGTATGTAAAGATGTTGTGTAACCTCTCACAAAAACTGTATAAAACACCTAACTTTTCACTGAAAACTTTGGAGCTAGTTTGTCTGGTGCGAATCAGCTAGCTCCCCAACGTTGCGTGAAATAAATACCTTTGCTGCTTAAAGACAAAATTAATCTCTGAGCAGTTACTCAGTGCCGTTTTGGCATCAATACATTCATCGGGATAGGAATGTGAATCATCATGTCTGTTCTTTCTAAAAAAAGCCCTGATCACTAACTTGAGGAATAATTTTCACCTGCTGTCTCTCTGGCTTAATAAATACATTATGAAAAGAAAACTAGCTTACAAGAAAGACAGAGAATTTCTACCCCTCCGCCCCCCCCCCCCAAAAAAAAAAAAATATATCTCTACTTGAGGCAAATTCTTAATTATTAGCTTGTTAAATAAAAGTAGGGGAAAGTAATGAAAAAGAGCTTGACGGAAGTATTATCAACATCTCGACTATGTTTGCAGGGAATTTGGTGTTTTCTCTTAGCAGCTGGGACTAGAAATGCTCAGATTTTAAATCCTGCTAGGTTTTAACTCTGAATTAATCACTTTAGATCATGCATTACAGAAAGCAGATTGTTCTATGTCTCCTAAGCTGCAGATATTTGGAGCCTCCTGTAAAGAACTTCATATAGCTTCTTCACATGTACGTACAGTATGAAGAAAGCTATCATGAGAAGACCTTAACATTGGCATTTGGTTCCTGTCCTCCTTTGCAGATCTGGGTACCTAGATAATCTGCAACTTAAAGGTATAATTTGAAATTAATGAAAAAGGGGATGAAGATGAGAGTAAACATGAAGTTTTTCATTTCCCATTATTTAAAGTATGCCTGTTCATGGTATTATACTTAGTTTTCATGTATGGAAATATGTGAAATCATCAGCTCTTATTTACATGATCTATGTTAAATACTTCACTACCAGTTTTCATAACTCTTGCATTTTTCTTAACCATAGATTTTGAAGAAATCAACATAAAACTGTATATTAAGCAATGTCTAATTCAGTACAATTGTTTTAGAAAACTCCATGTGTAAGAATGCAGGAACAAAAATTAAAAAAAGAAATGCCTTCAAAACCAACAACAATCCTTGAACAAAATAATTTCTGGGTTCCTTTAATAGCAAATTACAATTAATAGCAAATAGTAAAAATTTAATAGCAAATGACATCTAGCCCTGTTAGTTATACATGGTAGCCATCAAATCACATCAACAGTAGTCTTGTGTTCTCTGTGTCCAGTCAAATCGAATGTTGGAAGCATGAAGAAAATAAATAGAAGCCTGGTTCTTTATATATTTTTCTGGATTTGTGAAGCCTGCTATGTTAAGTATCTTTCAAGATTACTGCTTTTATGATGACTTATATGCAAGTATACTGCTCTGAATTTTAACAGTATGAGATTTATCTGGTGTGGTCATTTCTTTGCTGTGTTTAGAGTTCACTACGGAGAAACCCTTTTTTAAGGATCTGATTGTATTTACCTGGTGTGAATGATATTTTCTATGAACAATACTTCTCACTTGTTCAACAACCTAGCTTGAAACCAGGAATAATTTGTCTGCTTAGACATTCACTTAATTTAATTATAAATATACCTGATTTTCTCCCGCTGATTTCCTATCTGTATCTATACATGCACAAGAAACAGTACTATAACGCATTGTAAGCAACTGAATATGTTTTTAAAACAGCAATGACTGCCATTAAATATTTGTATTTATAGACATTTCTTGTACAGCTGTAGTTCAAGTGATAGCTGGAATCTCTTAACTCTAGTAGAAAATAATTCTCATAGTATAATAATTTATTGTTTAAATAATCATATTTAATATCATCCATAGAAATCCTTATTTGGATTCCAAACATCTCAGAGCAGTTCAAAACACTACTGAGCAGCCAGAGCCAAATGACATAGAAATCTTTGGGAGTGAGTCTAAATTTTACTTGTGCAAGACTTCTTTTATAACTGGCTTTTACAAGTTTCAGCTTCAAAATTAATCAGAAAGAGGAGGTTGAGACTTCTCTTATAACTGGCTTGTAAAGGTTTGGGCTTCAAAATTAATCAGAAAGAGGAGGTTGTTTAGCCTGGAGAGAAGGAGGCTCAGTGGGGATCTTATTGCTCTCTACAGCTACCTGAAAGGAGATTGTAGGCATGTGGGGGTCAGTCTCCCAGATAACAAGTGACAGAACAATAGGAAACAGCCTCAAGTTATGCCAGAGGAGGTTCAGATTGAATATTAGGAAAAAATTCTTCACTGAAAGGGTGGTCAAGCATTAAAACAGGATGCACAGGGAGGTGGTGGAATCACTATCCCTGGAGGTGTTAAAAAAATGTGTAGATGCAGTGCTTAGGGACATGGTTTAGTGCTGGACTTGGCAGTCCTGGGTTAACAGCTGGACTTGATCTTAAAGGTCTTTTTCAACCTAAATGATTCTGATTCTATGAAAATATACAGATTGACCTCTCGAGAAACTACTATAGGAAGTCCTGAAATTAGTCTGGGATTATTTTTTTTTTTTAATTCTTAAAGATTAATAATGTATATTTTCAAATCATAAAACTGTATCAGAACATACTAATATGCAGTTATGATTAACTATATTATTGCATTCACTTCTAAATCCTTGACATCCTATTAGACACATAAAAACTGGACCTTTATGAACAGCTTTTAGTAGAGATAAAACAACCTTTTCCCAAGTTCAAAGTTAATTAAATATATATATATTGGTTTAGATTTTTATTTTTTACTATAACTGTAGATACATAGATTTTGCACTTTTTCACTTAAGGACTTTGGCTGTGGCAAAAACAAAGATAGGACTACTCCAAGAGTATGATGCTCATTTTCTAAAGAAGCTGACATGCTATACAAAAAAGCCTGTTACTATAAAATACTACTTTAGTTACTATGTTCAGCAACAAAGTTATATAAGAAAAAGTTTGGATAGTTATTTAAATTTTACCTGTTTATTCAGGCTATAAGAAATGAAATATAGTCAAAGCAACCAATTAACGAGCACTATAATGACAAATGTATTTTGTTTGGTATAATAAAGAAATTATAATTTCTTCAACCTAACAGTTATAAGTTTTGTCATAATGATAATGACTGTTTCATGAATAAATGTCTATGCAGCCTGTTGAACTTTTTGAATTATCCCATTGTGTGTTTTTAATAAAACTTTCTCACTGTTCCTAAGCATGTAGTGCTACATTATACTGTAAATAATTCAGTTGAAATTGCAATTGCGATACACTGAAGATGAGAAAATTCCTACTTCACATAAAATTTTTCATACTTGAACAAGAAAGGACAACTACCTGGTATGTGTCAAAAATGGCTCCAGTCTTTGTACAATGCTCCACAACCTAAAGCTTAAGAAGCTTTCAAAAATTCCATTGGTTTGGTGGCTTTACTTTTAACTTTTACAATGAAACTGATTTTATTTCTATTAGTGAGCCCTAACTTTTGAACATCCTTGTCTATCTCGAAATTGTGAGCCAATGTAAATGAGTTTCTCCACCAAATGTTAACTATTAACAGCATTCTTTACAGTTTTATGTCAATGCAGCTATTGAATCCAGTGCAGTAGCTACCACCACCAAGGAACCTGGCTTACATTTAAGAACCAAAGGTTCTGCATTTTGCACAGTGTGGTTATTTTGATTTATTTGGCTTTTACAAATAAACTTTGACATTAGAAGTATGATATTTTACTTCATTTATATAAACAGTCCAATAACCATAGCATCTCACATTTATTTAGATGAAATTATGTATATACATTATAATTACGATTGTTATTTCTAGTTGTAATATTTTAAACATCTAAGTTGAGGTTCATTTACTGTACAACACTGCTCAAGTATAAACATTTTTTCATCAATGTGCTTTAAACTTTATGACATTACTTTTTATTTAGCATCAGGCTTCAACCCTTTTTATCTGAAGTTCACTTCTCTTAAGGAAAAAGACCAATTTCTGTTTGCTTAGGGAATTGCTTACAGTTAAAAATTTTTGCTACACTAACAGCAAGGAAGTATTATTTTCCCTTTGATTTTAGTATAGTCTTCATATAGATTTGAGATGTGATGTTACAGAGCAGCAGAAAATGCTGAGAAGGGCTGAGGGAATGAAGCTTTCAGTAAGATCTGCTAATCTGTGAACTGACTCATTTTTGTTCATGGCAGATGCAGTGTAGTAGTAATTAGAATTGTATAAGGTCCATTCTACACCAACAAATACCACAGGAAAAGTTCTGAATCCTAGAATTGTTTGTTAAGCAGAAATATATTTGTGGTTTGGTATCCTAGACTACTGCCCTGATTGCCTTATGATAATTAGTATTGTACCTATTAACCATATTCTAAAAACAAATAAGGAAAAAAACAATATGATTAAAAGGCAAGTAAAATATATGGAAGTAATTATTGCATCTGTAGAGATAATTATTGTAAATAACTTTCATGTGCTAAACAAATTATTTATTCTTATTTTTTGGTATGGTAAAGTATTTTGTTTTCTGAGGAGCAGGAAGATTATATGCTGATTATACACTACATTTAAGGGTCAATTACCTTTAAATCATTTCAGTTACACACTGTACCACAGATCTTCACTGGCTGAAAAACATAGTCCTTTGCCTTAACATAATCTCATTCTTAGATAAAGTAAATTTAAATGACATAGGGGAAAAATTAGGAACAGTTCAAGACTCTTGAATAACTCATATTTCTCTAACTGGAACATAATTTATATGATCCTGAGCTTATTTACCACAGCCCAGACACAGAAAGAAAAAGAAATCCTAGTGAAGCCTACAGAACAGCAAATGGCAATGGTCTGATCTTGGCATTATTTGCATATCTACGTCTAAATTTTATAGGCTTCAAACATCCCTAATCTGTATCAAGTTTTTGACACTTGAATAACCTTTTACTGGATTTAACCATTGTTGGGTTATTTCTAATTCATATTCACTTAAGACAGTGCTCATAATCTACTCATTAAACAGTCTGTTCACCTGTTTGATTGATAAACAGGATTATTGCGTAATTATTCTAATTTGGAGAAGACGAGTGTAATCCTTTACTGAGGCTTTGTGTGTCCACCAAAACTTACACTGGAGGGAATTCCTTGAGAGACGGTTCTGGGACTGCAGAAATATTTTTTTGTTATGTGGGTTGCCATTTGCTGCCTACAACCATTTTGGTGTTCCTCACCTGATCAGTTTTCTGCCACTGCAGAACATCATGTTGGGCATCATGATATACCGGTGTCTTCTCACCTGAGGCACAGAGAACTGTCTCTTGGCTATCAATATATTTTAGACCAGTGAAATGTCTGTTATGAAGCCTAATTGACTGGGATACATATGAAATAAAATTTAACACTTTTTTAATTTGCTCTGGCCTTGAATTCCTTGGACTTTTCAATATTAGACGATTTGACTAATAGAATAAGTTAGAAAGTTATCAAACAAAGCTATGATCAGTTACAACTGTGTCCTCCAGTTCTTCTTTTAGGGGAGTGCAGAGATACCACAATATGCATATGTTTTATTTATGAGTTCTTTTAATCTAAAATGCACATGATTTGAACTTCATTTATGCCTGGTGCAGTTGGCATATATCTGGAAATATTCACACATAAGAATGGGTAATTCCACAATCAGTTAGGGAGATCAGAAAGCATAAAACATTGTGGCTTTACCAAATGTTGAAGCTTTGGATTCTCATTTACATTTCACATAAAAAACAGATTAGCACATGATAGACAGACACAGATATCATGAAAATAAACACTTAGAAAATTAGCTCTAAAAAATATATTTAATGTCATCACTTCACTGTGTAGAGTCATTGTGAGAGGATTTAGAATCTTTAATCTACTTTTCACTAAGGGAATTAGCTTAGAAAAGTAGCTCAAAGGCTTGGTGGACTGAGATTCAGACATCTGTTGAATGATCTGCATCACTGTAGCTTAGAATACATACTGTATATGCTTCATCCTACAATAAAAATAACCTCTAGCTTCAATGACTCCTTTCCTTTTTTCTTTTTAGTTTTTTTCTTTTTTTTCTTTCATGTCCAATAATGCAGAGTCAGCAGTTCAACTTTATGCAGAGCTTCATGTTTTAATGAAAGTTGCATTTGCATAAAAGAGATTTGCTTCTATATGTTAGTTCAAATTCTGGTATGAACTTTAAAGGGCTTTGATTATTTCTTTGCAATTAAAGACATTCCAGGAATCACTTTTTCACTTGGTATAAATACCATGCTGGCTTTCTTAGCTCATCATTTTGAGTCACAGCAAATGCTAGTGGTGAATGTGTTATTATAAAGGGATAATAGAAATAAAAGGCTTCAGAAGGAGGAAATTTTGTCTATGTATGTGTGTAATATTTTTATAAGAGATTAATGAAACCTGTGGCATTAGGTGATGAAAACATGGTACAATGAAAAAAGATTGAAACCCAGGTAATTCTTAGCTGTCTTGATACGCCTCCAAGTCAGGCCTGAGCTATGGCCAAAACTCCCTTTACCAGGGATTATGGAAATTGAACCTGTTTAACAGTTGGGCACATATCTATCATTACCAAGCCTTCAGAATTCTTCCCGTGAAAAGTTTTTACTGAGCAAGAGCAAGTGTATGTCAGGGAAATCTGGCTTAAGAGTTACTTCACAGCCACCTTGCAGCAATGACTCTACGCAAACTAACCAAAGCCAGAAAGAAGAATGTTCTTTATAATGCTGAGTCCAGCCAACTTTCTATTGAACAGCAGTTTAAAAAAAATATTAAATTAATGCAAATATTTACTGCTATTAAGAGAAAGTAAAAATGCAAGAATCTTTTCTTCACTAGAACTTTGAAGCTCTATGTAGTTTTAGCAATCACATTCTGATACTTGAGCATAACACTGTGTTCATTACCTTATTACTTGTTTGGTTATTTTCCCCTAGAAACTGTTCTTCCCTCTTTATTTTCTAGACAGATTTTCTTTGACTTTGCAAATACATACCTGTATTTCTTCTGTATTTCTTTTAATAAATTTCTCTGAATGGGATATGAGACAAGTTTCAATGAAAACATAAAATCAGCAATAAAATTTAAGTACTTGTTTACCAGTGAAGAAGAAAGGTCAAACCCAAATAAGAATATAGGTTCCTAAAATGGGACCTGGGTGTAAAATTCAAAGATTTCCCAAATAAATTAAATATTCACTAATCCAAAGACATAGTAAAAGAGAGATGTCTGTAACTTATTAGCTAGAGAACAACTGAAGCTTGTTATATTATGTAAATATCATATTGTTTTTAACTGGAAGCCAGGTACTCCCCCATCTACAGTAGTATTTGAACTATGAGTACAGAAAGAACGATATCTTAGTAGGAAGACATTGTGTCTTCTTAAGAAATACCGAGCACACTTCAGATGGGAGAACCAGTGTGGTGGTACTTCAGGGGAAAATGAAATGAAAAGGAAAAGAGACTGTCAAATTTCCTATGTTTGTTTCAGAATTGTTGACTGATGAACAAAAGAGCAGGAGTAAAACATTATAATGTTTCTGTTCCTTTTGGAAAACTTCCACCTCTAACTGTGCTACTGTTTCATAATCTTGAAGCAGTGCAAAGATTTTGATTCATCTGATTCCCAAATAGAGGAATATTTCTATGGTGTGTCTCCAGATTTTTCTTTCATGTACAGAAAAGACAGATCTTGTTTCAACATGTTTTATCAATAATAAAGTAGGGAATGCATGGAGTATGTATGACCTAGACGCAAAAGAGGGAAGAAAAAGCAAAAATACTACACCAGTAATAAAATGTGTTACAATGCATAAGTACTGCACATCTTTATGTAGACAAATAACAGAAGAGACTGAGGGTTTACAGAACTGGAATTTAGGTATTTGAAAAACTAAGTAAATACGTTATTTACTTCTCGTGGTCAGCTGAAAAATTAATTCTCTTTGGAACAGAAGGTGCATATAATTTTAATGAGAAGTGCTTTATAAGGGGTATTACTGTACACAAATTTGGTTTCCACATGATAAACACCCTAGTGAGATTAGCTACAAGCTGAGCAAATGAGAATTAATATTGGACACTGCTGCTGGTAACAGATTTCTACTTCTTTTCATGGATGTAATGAATTTACAAGCTTCACATTTATGTGACAAACATGCAAACACTCTCCTCTTCCCAGAAAAATCATAATCAGTACTCAAGATAAAACATTTTATGATGCTCTGATCTTGTCTGTCTTTGAAACTCTAATATTTATACAAATTGATAAACACGTAAAGTTTTCTTACAGTGCTAAACATTTTAACACAGAAAATCAAACAAATTCAAATCAATTCCAACAGTGAAAAAAACCCTAAGTGGAGGGAACTCTCAAAAGAAATGCTAAAGGGTCATTTTAATAACAAGTGCAAAGCAGTAAGCAATCAGTGTGGTAATTAAAATCAATGAGTGTCCATAACCGTGCCTGAAAATGTGAAGATGGTTAAAACTAATTAAAAATGTCACAAAAGGTCTTTCTTTAGCAATTGGAGAGATGCCTTGGTGGATAGCACTTTGCAACCTACTATCAAGGGAAAAGAAGTTCAAAGGAATAAATGTCTGTTATAAAAACTGTAATTTTTATGCCCAGAGAGAATGGAAACATTAGACTGTTCAAATACAGCCTTCAGTACCTGGCATTCAAACATCATCAGTTCTTTAAGCTTCTAAACCTATTTCTGCTAAAATGAATGAGAATGTTTCTATTTGACATAGAAGGCTAGGATCACGCTCTACTTTTCCCATTGCAGCAGCTGGTGCAATTATAAAAGCTAATTTAGATATTAGTTTGCTGGATTGAAAAGAATTGTGTTCTGGAAGGACAGAACTATTTGAGAGGCCCTTATCTGCAACCCAGACAGGTTTGCCTGAGAGATTAAAGGCTTTTGGCCTTCTGTGTTTACGCTTTCTGACATACAGCAAGGAAGAATATTATGTACTGCATGCCATGTTCATCATCACTGTAGAGAATACCTGGACATGATTACACTTAGTAAATAGTCAGAAATTTTAAGATATTTCACAGAGACCTTCTATTGCTAGATTCAATGTGAGGATAGCAGTTGGGGGGAGGGGGGGGAGGGGGAGGGGGGGGGGGAGCAGAACAACCCCAACCCCCCCAAAAAACCCTTAAGTTATGGATAACAGTAAGAAGTTACATCTGGTCAATTGAAGATTTTAACACTATTTTTAATCCCATTGATTAAGGACTAAAACTTTACTCCTGACTATACCCATTAAAGTCAGGAACTATCTTGAAATTTTAGACTAATGCTTAATAGCTTTCTTTTTACTATATCTGAACTACCCACACCGAGGAAAACCAAATATGCATCTGCATTTATATTTGAACTACAAAGCACTACGAGGATGGTAAATTCAACTTCCGTTTTCTGAGAAAGTTTAAATCACATTCCTTTTGGTTTTTACCCATTCCAACAGTGTAACAAAAAAACCACATTTGTGTTCCAAGCAATCAAAATACAGAACTGCCCCTGACAAAAAATTACATCTACCTACCCCAGTCATAAGAGTAAGTTTTGTTGCTTTTTATTCTGGTTGACCTTACAGTTAACACAGCTAAAAGAGATTCACATGTTGATCCAATTCCACCTTATTCATTGTCTGAGCTTTTTACTATATTTGAGGCAATTACAGCTGTGCAAACCCAGTGATGGTATTAGGGGGCACAGGTGCAAACAAGGGACTAATTTGGCCTGCAAAACCTGTTTTATTGGTGATAATAGATGAGATAGAAAGGAGCCAACTTAATTCTCAAATCACAGGCTAAGTATGCAGGGCTGAGAAGAATATCCAAATGTTTACATAAATGGGAGAACATAGGGGGGAAACACCCTTCACAATGAACATGTATTTCCCACTAATTTCTTCCCATTTCTCCCTTTCACAGAGTCACTTTTTAAAATAGCAATGTAATTGAAATCAAATGAAAATGTTAACATATTAACTCCACATTGGGGGAATACCAATATTATATTTGGTTCTACTGCAGAAGTAAGAAAGTAAAAGGGAGACACAATTTTGTAGAAATGCTACTGGTTATGCAATGTTTCTTATGTAATAAGAAAATAGAAGGGTAGTGAAGTGTGGTTTTATATAGTATGTCAATTCAATCATTTAAAAATAGTATTTATTGTGTATCAAGATAAAGGTAATTTAAAAAATATTAAGGAAGGACAGGCAAACAACAGCTGAAGAAGTCAGGTGAAAGAAGTAACACTGGTGATATGTGATAATTTCTTGATTATGTTGATTACTGTAATCTGTAAAGATTAGACTGGCTCTATACGTAAGACAACATTGCCTTAATGATCACTCCAGTGTTTCCAGAGAGTTTGGCTTTTATGAATTAAAAGCTTTTTTTTTTTTTTTTTCCTTTTTGTTCTTCTGTAAAACAGAATGTTCTTTATGTTCTGTTTTAGTACAGATATCGAAGAAACACTTGTGCTCCTTTCCTTTGTACTGCTTCTACTTACCCATATATGAGTTTAGCATGACAAATATGTCAAGACATATACTCTTTGCTGTTACAAGAGGGTCCAACTGCTCTTACTCTTTCTCTTCCAAGTAACTAACAGTAACTTCTGCATTGAATGAATGAGATAAACACTTTTGAGAATTTTTTTCCTTTTAATTATTCTTCCTTGTAGATTTAACAGATAAACAGAAAGCATCTCAGATCCTGACTTTGCTCCATTAATTACATTGATCAAATATTGTTTTAAGCAAAGTTTCCAAATCATGGTGCTGGTTGAAATAATATACTACAAGGTAGTAATTATATTTGAATTAACTGAAATTCAGTTAAAATGTTGCAAATGGGATTTGCATAGGCTAAATTCATTTGGAATCCAACATTTATCTTATCTTGGGTCATTTAATTGAGATTGCCATAAATTAAAATAATATTATAAAGAGTAAATGTTAGCAGTAACCAATTATCAGCTGTAGCCTCAAAGGAAAATACAGCACTTAATTCACCAATGTAGTTCACCAAATGTGTTTCTGGAAAGAATTACTTGTTTATTTGTCACATGCTTTCTGGCACAACTCCTATATCACATAATTTGTTTTCAAGTCACGTAAGTGTTATTAACAGGTGTGTCATAATTAAGCTAATTAAGCAATTTCTAATGTATCAGAGTAATGAAAAATGATGAAGCAATCCTTCCTTATAGTGCAGTAATATGCCTGAATAATTTTGTAAGCTGAAGTTGTATATGCTGTTCTCATATTAAAAGTATAATTTGCAGTATGTAATCATCTATATTCCACTTACTAATTCTATTAGTCTTTCTGTTTGAAGGCAGAACTGAGAAATGAAGTTCCTTATGAGCCTTTGTCTGCCAGCTTATTCTTTGGAGCTCTCAAGCTGAAGCAGACACTTAAGAAAAGACAAAGAAGAGACACAGAGCCAGCCCTTGCTTTGGAGCTCCTGTCTTGATTTATGAAATCATTACCAGGTAGTTAAAGTAATAATTAAAGTAATAAAATGGGCGGAAGTAGTTGGACATTCAGTGGGTGCGTTTTGGATGATTCATGTCCTGTTGAATCTGAGGTTACCTTGTGCTGAGGTTAAATTGAAACTAAGGTCTAAAAAAGTAATTTTGGATATATTACCCTGATTAAACATCCGTTATACCGTTAGACACAGACAGAGTGGTTTAAATTCCTGACCCAGGATATAGTGAGGTCAGTTAAATGATCATCATTCAGTTCAATGTCTACTGGTTCAGACTGTATATTGCTACATATATCTGAAATTTGAATTCTTCCTGAAAAAAATTATCTATTAGAGAAACTTGAGAATGGACTAATATAATGGTCAATTTGACAACTTGGTATGTTCCTTTACTCTTACCCCCCTTATGAGCTACTAAAGATAATTTTATTAATTTCTAGACTGTATGAATAAATACAGAATCTGCTAGGATCATAGTCTGAGATTATTTGAAAGTTTGAAGAATATAGGAATATTGTTTCTGAATTAATGTATATCTCTCTCCATATCAGTCACCAATTTTTCTAAAGAAAAACTCCAAAATAAGGGGGTGTGTGCCCTTTTATTAATTAAAAAGAGAATTTTACCAATTGCCTTACTGAAGCTGACAAAAGTTCTAATGTACTTAATCTTCTTATAAGTGTAATGATCACATTTGATCCATGGTCAGTAATAATTAACAATGCTGGTAGATTAGTCAGACAAAAGAGAATATAAAGTAAAGAACAGTCTTCCCAGCAGAATTACTCAGAGGTAGTTTGACTTATCATCTTCTTCTTGTGACTTGGAGATTTTATTTTTTCATGATCTTAGGAAATTTCTAAACACAAAGTTAATTCTAGAATTCTATTTTTAACATGTTTGAAGCTAATTGTATTGGTAGCCAAAAAAAATTGTCCCTTTGATCCCTTATTTTCAAATATTATGTTTTTCACAAACCAAGTTACTCTGCTGTTTAAGTAGATGGAATGAACTACCATGGTAGAACTTGAAAAAAAGGTTTTTCCGTACAGCCACAGAAAATGGTTTCTGGAAAGATAAACATGATAATAAATCAAAAGTTAAACAGATGATAATGACAACAACAAATTTGAGATATAGCTTACCCTCACTGAAAATTCTAAATAAGTTTAGTAAGTTTCTATATGTATAAAATAAGAAATTAGGGAGAAAATTTTCACCTTCTATTTCAAAGAGGGGGAAAGAACATTAATACAAAAGGAGATGACTGTTGCCACTTATTTGATTCAGTTGCAAAAAGGGCATATCACATATGTAATCCAGGACAGTACACTCATTTGTTTTATCAAAAACAATGAAGAAGTGTTTTCGTCAGAATAGGCTGTGTAATTTGTATGACATGACTAAATCCTTAGTGGTGATTCCAATTTTAGCAATACATGACACTTCTGAAAGAAAACTATCACTTCCAATTTCAAAGCAGTAAAAGTTTTTGCTCTATTTTTATACTTTAACCTTTTATACTGTAATTTTTCTACTTCAAGAATATACTGTTACCTCAATTCTCAGCTGTTTAGCTTAGGAAGGGATAAGTGTGAACTACATTATAGTTAGGGGTTGTTACTAATCAAACATTTACCCCTCCTCAGGCCATCGTTTTAAACAATAAATGAAATAGAAAAAAAAAGCAAGAAATATTTGTGAAAAGGACTTTTCCCAGTGTTTATTGGAAGAATAAAGAAGACTTGTAAAAAGGAACCAAAAAAGTAAAAGGTAAGAAAAGTTCTATAAATACATCTTGTACACAAAGCTAGCTTCATGTGGTTATTTACAATGTAAGGCAGAGACATAGAAGACTTGTCAAGAGTGTCAGATCTAGATAAATAATAAACCAAATTACATAAAGCTAACTAAAAGCTTATGAAGTTTCAGTAAGGAAAAAGATAAGATAGCTTCAAGATACTCACATGATGGCATGACAGTAGCCAGTACCTGAATTATCCTATACAGTAACAGAAATCTTTAGCTAGATTTCAGCTGCACTAAATGCAAATAATTATTTTTGTTAATTTCTTTGCTTCAAGTGTCACAGAATGGAGGATATATATCCTTTCTTTAACCTAGCAATGTTGTCAACATTATTTTTATGTAACATCTCAGATTGATGGATAAAACATTTGGGTTTCAGGTGAGCCAGGTCACAAATGATTATTTATTTTATACTTATTACTAATACATAAATATATAAATAAATGATTCCATATAGGAAACCATTGATAGAGTTGCTGGAGGTCATCTGTCTCTATGAGATGCTTTATTGCATAAGGAATATCCAAACACACCTTTTCCTTGTATTTTTTTAAGTGTAGACTCACAGAGCAGAAAACACCTGAAATTTACATCTGTCATATAGGACCTATGACTGGGTGAATCAATCATCATTGAATAACTGAATGTATCAAGCAATTCCACTGAATGTAGGATGAAGAATCCCCACTGATGTCTAAAACAACAATATGCACAAGAAAGTATTTTTTACCCATTCTTTCATTTGATTTTAATAGGTACTTTCAACTGTTATTATACATATTTTAAAAGAAAGATTAAATGCAAACACAAATATTAACATAAAAGCTGTTTGACTTTAGGATTTGTGAGTCTGTTATCACCTTATGAGAAATTGTCCATCAAAACTTACACTAAAATTCTTTATGTGCCTAGACTGAGACTTTGAAATAGAAGGTTTATAGCATATTCTTACCTGTATGTGAAACTGATCTGTGTGAAACTGCTTTTTTGTAAAATAATTTAAAGTATATTATCATAACAAACAAAATAACTAGTATCTTCCATCAGCAAGAAGACTTTTGGAGATTTTTCTGTTGTTGTTGTTGGTAGAAGGTAATAGTCTACATTACCCTGTTCCTTCTAATGATTATAGGGTCATCCATAAACAGAAATATGTCCCTTCAAGTGACAGCTGAAGTGGAAACATTTGAATCTTATACTAGAAAGGAATACAAATGCTGAATCAAATTAACAGTTCTGTGTGCTCAATGACTGTGCCTAATCTTTTATGACAGCTGGTACCTAACAGTGAGTTATTTAACCTAGTCTCTGCTTCACTAGCTGTTCAATAAGCCTTTTCATGGAACTGAGATTTGCTGAGTAATACAGTTCTTCTGTCCTGGGTTCTTATTCTACAGTAGAATTGAGTTGAAACCATTTCCATTTCTATCAGTGCAATACAGATTTGAAAAGAAATAATTGTATTGTAGCTGAAATACTTCTAGAAGGTCACCTGTAGGTTAAAAATAAGTTTAGGCAGGCAAACCTCCTACAATGCAATCATACACATCACAAGCAAGGGGGAAAGTGAGAAAAAAAAAAAAAAAAAAAAAGGACAGAAACGGAAAAAGAAAAAACCAGCCAGCTTCATTTCTCTAAGCCACAGTGATGGGAATTGCAAAAGAGTTAGTCCTGTAGATACAAGTGCAAAGACAGACTATCCTGAGGGTTTAGAAAGGAAATGCCTAAATATGTGCTCTGGTTTCCAAAAGATTCAGCTCCTACTGAGGTTAGTAAAAGCTACGATTTTTTTCAACATTTTAAAAAACAGCCTGTTGTTTTTCCTGTTCATTTTTACTACCATGGCATCTTGTCTATTGCATTTATACCCTGTAGTATAGACAGATGAGAAAGGATAGAAATGTTTTCCCTATGTTCACATGGTAGAAGTAGTGGTAGCAACAGGAGGAGAGTTTACAGCAGCATCAAACCTACAACAGTGCTCATGAGTATATTTTAAAATGTTTTACAAAGGGACAGAATCCTCTGAGTGTCTAAATACTTTGGAAACCACAGCTTGGTTTCGTTCTGTTGGAGCAGCTGTCTGCATCTGTGATGTGCTTTGCTCTTGTTTTTTTAAAACACTTAACAGTGGTGACAAGTGGCTTTCCTTCTCCCTGTTGTCTCTGCTAGAGCACAACATATTAGTAAATTTTTCTGCAGTCTTTACTTAATCACTCAAGAGAAGAATGAGAAGAAAATATTGCTCATGAATAAATGAGTGGGCTCTCTATGTCACTCTCTTTTGCCAGCTTCCTAGGGGTAAAGCTATGATACCAAGTACATTAAAATGTTAGAATACTCATTAACAGTACATATTGAAAATGTAAACCTGAAAAAACAGTAATTAATTCTAAACTAGGTAAATTGTAAGACTATGTTGGGAAAGCTGAGTTTAAAATCAGTGATGCAGATAAAAGTATGCTAGCAGCCATGGTACGTTCCAAGAAATGCAAAGAAGTCTAATCTCTTTGCAGAAGAAAGTCATTGATAGAAAAGCTAGATCCCAGAGATCTTTTACATATTGCATGAATACATTAAGGGAAGAAAGGCCTTTTTAAGGTCATGTTTATTTAGCAAATAAATAAATAAATAGATAGATAAATAAATAAATACGCTGGGAATGAAAAAGCAAGAAGACTGACTTGAAATAGAAAGAATGCACACAGCTGCCAAAACTGTTCCTTAAATTCTTGAGTGACTGCAGATACTAATCTTGAAATACAATGTTCCACTAGAGTATACTTGTTTGGGTTTTTGATCAAAGTTCATCTGTACCTGGCTGCTTAGGCTATGCTGTATTGAAAATAGCAGTGCCACAGAAAGGGCATCAGAGTATGATCCTCTATGTATCAAATGATCACAACCAGTGTCTTGGCAGTTAGGAACTTCCAGAAGCCGGTGTTAATAAGCTCTTTGCATGTGGGTACCCCGATTTTGAGTCTAAGAAAGTATCCTATTACAGAATGCTGATATAGTTTGAAAATAACATTAGCACTGGAAAGTCTAATTTCAGGTCCGTGTTCAATATTGTACACACATCCAATCTTGTAGATACATTCAATCACATTACTAAGGCTTATTATGATATTTATTAAGAAATTATAATAGTTTCTTAACCACTTGTGATCTGCTTCACATGTAGATTATGTTGAGTATTACCAGCCAAAAACTACTTGTATCTGATCCATGACACCTTGACCTATACTGGAAAAAGGTTAAATTATGTGCAGGTCCTCACAGGTACAGGTTCCTATAGATTAGGTGGGTTTGCAGCCACAGAAGCTGCAAATGAGACACACTAATCATAAAGATATTGGAAACTGGCCACACATACCTTACATCCAGATTTATAGTAAGAAGTTTCAGCTGGAGAAAATTCCGATTTTTAAAGAGATCTTCAGAGCCAACTGCCATTGGCTAACCAGCCTCAGAGACCTAACAGTGAGACTGTCCTACGATGCAGTTGTTCTAAATGTTATTGGGAAAGTGTTACAAATAATTGTTAGATAATTTTTGACATTTTCAGTAAATGTTTCCATTGCTTTACTTTGGAGATCATTCCTTTACTAATTTCTACTTTTACAACAGTATTAAGGGAGTGTAAATGTAAGTTTTGCAAGCTTCATTTACACAATTATAATGTTTATAACTTCAGGTTTGCATTCTTAATAATTTTAATGTTATGTGCATAATCACAAACCTATAAAAATGGTACTTGGCAGCAACAGAAATGAGTAAAGAAATTGCATTGTTTTATATTTACTATAGTATGTGAATCAAGATCAAAGCATCTGTTTGTGGTAGGTTTAGAAATATAGATGGTTACCCTTGCTATGAACTGTCTCAGTCTGAACCATTGACAGTCTGTTAGCTTTGATGAGAATTTATTAAGAGTTTATCTGTATTGCTGTTCTGTACCAGGAGGTGCTGTTTTGCTGTGATCCTGGTAAGAAAGGCATTCAGACTCTGTAAAGTACCATGTAAAATGCTATATATTAAAGCTATCACTATAAAGAAGAAGAGGATAGCATAGATAATCTTATAACCCTTAAGACGATGGGAAAGCTGAGCTGTGCAGCATCAGATGGGCTTCCGATGAGGGCACAGCATGCCATGCCATGCTCATGGAAAGGTTTGCCCATTTTGGTCATTTGAGTCATTATACAATTTTCTTGAAACAAAACAACTGTATTCATTATTTATTCTGTCAAACAAAAAGGATCTTTACATGTGAACTTTTAGATAAAATCAAGGTCGTGCAAATGGTGTAATTGCCAGTAGCTGGAAGCTGCCAAGTGGGAGCTGTCTCCAGGTACCTTCGTTGCTCTGAATTGGCTAAATTTCTCCTGTGGTCAAAGGATTTTTGCAAGACAACACAGGCCTGAAGGCCAGGCTGTATGTGCAGTCTGGCACAGCATGGAATTGGCTCTACTCAGGTCAACTGTTATATGAATCACTGACTCCTCAATGGTCTTCCAGTCTTCTGATCAGGAACAGTAGGAATGCATGTAACATTTTCAGAAGAATTGTATTGGGGTTTTATGATGAAATAAAAGATGGATTTTATTTTTTTTACTGAATGACCTTCCATTTTATGCAAAGTAAAAAGCAGTTTACACTTTAACAGTTACACTTAGTCACACTTTAACAGTAGAACTGTTACTCTAAAAATAAGCACAGGTTAAAGAAAAAAATAATAAAATCCCTCAATATCAGAAGAGAACTTATAGAATGGAAAACTACAAAGCTAGACATCAATGAAGCCAGAGACATTTCTTCAGTTTTCAGAAAAATAATAAAGAAACTATTAGTCTAACTGAAACTGCTGTTCAGGAGATCAGAGATTTCTGTGTTGGTCTCCTTTAGAAAGATGAATGAAGTTAATCTGGACATTCACCTGAAATATACTGGACATTGCAGATTACAATGCCAAGTCAGATTCCTACCAACATTTTTGTACAGGGCATTACTTCTTTTCTGTCTTCTCTCATTTTAGTTTCTACTTTTCAAGCTGAGTTTTTGAACCACTAGATGTAATTAGGAGTCTTGCTGTGACAAATGTGTGCTTCTTTCTGATTAGAAAAGCATTACTGATAAAATGAGGTTAAAATCTCTGAGGCTGTAAATATTTCATATTGTATGAGATGCGTTCTTCATTCTACCCTGACTTTTGCCTTGATGTGAAACCATGTCAAACTCCTCTACAACTTTGAGCAAAGCACTTCTGTGGTTAAATTTGTCTGAAAGAAAACAGCAGTACATTTTAGTGTTTAAAGGTTTGAATTACCTACTAAGCAATAGAACCTATGAGCTATAAGCACTTTACCTTGGTAAGTCCATGATGATAGAGCTACTAAGTGAATCAGTCCTTAGCGAAATTCTACTACACCTCTGATTTCATAAATTACTGAATTACTAAAAAAAACTTTTTCAGGAAATTTTAATTGATAAATTATGACTTTTTCATTTGACTTTAGCTTTTATAGTCTTCTGTCTGCAATTATGGATGATTATACTCCAGCTGATTTTTTTCTATTGTTTTCTTAATTATTATATTATGTGTATACGTGTTGGATATGTAAGGGGCTACAGGTGACAGTACAGATCTTTGAAATAGATCTGGTTTTTGCATATATCACTGAAAACACAGTAGTGAATATCCATCTTGCATGTAAAACAAATAGGCCAGATAGCAACTAAGTTTCATATTTGGGCTTTTACATTTAGGATCCTTAAATTTAGGGCTCTTTCACTGAGTGCTTAAAAATTATAGACACTTTGTTACTTTGAGTATCTCTGGAAAATAGAGCCATAGCTCTCTTAAGTTTCACCTGCATTTGATTTGACCTCCTATGGATATATTAATGAAAGAAAATGTTCTAATCATAAATGCCAGTATAGTTTGACCATGAATCTGTACCAATGCAAACCTGAAAACTCAAAGTCAATGATCAGAAATAACAACAACAACAACAAAATAAAAAACAGGAATAGAACTGCTGTACAAAAAAGCGTTATTCAATACATGTATGAATAGTAAATTACAACAATCCAGTCTGAAGGCAATAACAATTTGGTTTCTTTTGCTCCTAAAATAACAAAAAAAGATGTGTTGTTAATAGATGGAGAAGATAAGATGGTGTTCTTTGGTTTGTGCTGTTTGTTTCTGAGAATCCTCAATCACCTAGACTCAGATTCCCCAGTTTCAAGCCAAAGACCCAAAGCAACAGAGAAATAATTTTCTCATTAGAATTGACATTTTTAGATAAAGAAATGCACATTCAGAAGATTTAAAAATTTCCCTACAGGCTACCACTAAGATTTCTCATAAGGTATTTTAATATAAATCCATAATTAGGAGTTTATGGGACAGAGACTAAATCAGACCAACTTCTAGCCTCAAAGTTTTCTGCTAAAATAAAAACAAACAAAACCCCTGATAAAAATATTTTTTGATTAAAAAAATGTTAAGCAGTGTCTTCATCTAGAAATCCATCTCAGTCTTACCTGCAATGAAGCTATTGCTGCAAAACAATTATTAATCTGGTAAACGTTCCAATAATAGATCTGTGTCATTATTTCAGTCAGTTTACTTTTAAAGAACATGCTTCTATATCTTTACCTTCATAATAATTTTCATCTGGATGTATTATAATTGAATTTTTATTCTTCAACTCAAATTTCTTTTTTATGGCATTGTAGTCATGAACACTGAAACATAAGCATCTATAAAACACCAAAATTCATACAAAGGGCTTCAATTGCAGCATTTCAAATGATACAAAAGCGCTTTTAAAAAGAAAAGCTAAAATCCTAAGAATGTAGAAAATTTGTAGAAAAAAAATGATTTTTTTTCAAATATTTTTATTCTTAAAAAATATATTTTTTTAAGCATTATTTTTTTAAGCATTCAGAAGTTGAAAATGTTAAAGATTGTTGTGGTTCAACCCCAGCTGGCAACTAAATTCAATGCAGATGCTCACTCATTCCCTGCTCCCCTGCTGCAGTAGGATGGGGAGGAGGCTTGAGAAAAACATAAAATGCATGGTTTGTGATATGAAAAATGTAATAATTGAAATAAAATTATTAATAATACTACTATAATAACAACAATTGTAATGGAAAGGAGAGAAAGGGGCACAGGAATAAAACCCAAAAGAAAACAAAAAAAATACCAAGTGATGCACAATGACATTGCTCACCACACACTGATGGATGCCCAGCCAGTCCCTGAACATCAGACAGCAGGCCCTGGCTACCCTCAGCCCCCAGTTTATATACCAAGCATGATATTATATGGTATGGAATATCCCTTTGGCTAGTTCGGGTCAGCTGTCCCGGCTCTGCTTCATCCCACCTTCTTGTGTACCTGCTCGTTGACAGAGCATGGGAAATTTGAAAAGGTTTTGATTTAGAGTAAGCACCACTTAGAAACGACTGAAACAACAGTGTGTTATCGACATTATTCTCATACTAAATCTAAAACCCAGCACTGTACCAACTACTAGGAAGAAAATTAACTCTATCCCAGCTGAAATGAGGAGAAAGATTTATTTAAATAGTTCTGAATTGGTTTTTTTTCAGCTTCAGTAGTAAGCATATCACCACTAATAATATCTATATTACATATATAGATATAAAAAGATTTGCTTGTATTTATGAAATACGTCTTTCTGGGAATAATGAAAGAAAAGTAATTGTAAAATTGGGAAACTCCAGCAAACTGATACAATTATGTTCACTAAAATATTTTAAAAATAGATTTTTTTACCATAGTCTATATTCAAATATTCATATTAAAATGATTTGTGGAACTATACTGATATCTAGCTTATTCTTTGCTTTTCTTGTTCTGAGTCACTAGGACTGTTTTATCTGCAGTGAATCACAGAAAAAATATCTTTACTTCAAATTTTAGTTAAGTACATATTTAAGCCTAAGCATGTTCCACTTGCATGTTTTCAAGATCACTATTTAAATACTTTTTTGAATTTTTTTGAACACTTGAAACTGAATTCAGATCATAGATCATATAATAACAATACATCCTGCAGTGAATTTGAAGGACAAAATCACTTGGGTATGATTTTGTGACTATTTGTATATAAAACTTCAGGCCCATGAAAATTACTTCTGTCCATTTGGTGAATTTAGCATCTTGTCTATAGAAATAATAAAAACTAGTAAGTAGCTCATTGAGCATTTGATTATATACAAACATCAGCAAACACCTCCAGGAAGAAAAAATATTATGATACTGTCCAAGCAAGAAAGTTTGACGATATAAATAAATATTGGATAGAAAGTTCACCTTTTTTTCCTTCCTAATGTTAGAAATAATATATCAGTAGATTATGAACATACTTTCCAAAGCTTTAGATTCACTGAATGAAACTATGTAAATGTAAGAGGCATTATACTGCAAGGTAGCCCACATTTACTCAGTCAGATCATCTACTGAGTAAATGATAATAAGGAATAGAAAGGTTTTATGACACTGTTTCCATGCCTCTTAATCCAAGATAGATATACAAAAGAAGGTGTATGCATATGTGGATTTAAGGAAAATTAGACACCTTTAAGTTAGATCTTATTTAGAATGAAAGGAACTTTTTAAACTTCAACAGGGACAAATGCAAAGTCCTGCCTCAAGAAGGAAGACCTTCTTGCAGCAAAACAGTCTGGGGATTGCCTGGCTAAGGAGTAGCCCTGTGGAAAAGGGCCTGGGGCAGTGTGCCCTGGCCACAGAAAAGGTCATTAGCCTCCCAGGCTGTGTGAACAGAAGCATGGCCAGTAGATCAAGGGAATTGATCACCCACCTTTCTACACAGCACTCGCCAGACCCATTCTAGCTGCTGTACCCCATTTTGGGCTGCCCAATACAAGATGGACAACTACAAATGAGCGAATTCAGCTGAAGCCACCAAGAAGGTCAGAGCTGGAGCATTTGCTCAGTGAGCAGAGGCTATGGGGTGTGTGTGTGTGTGTGTGTGTGTGTCATCCAGCCTGGAGAAAACATGCCTGAAGGAGGCCCTGCAGCATCATCCACTGCTCATGGGGATGTTTCAAGAAGACAAGAGACAGGCTTCTCACAGTAGTGCTTGGCAAGAGGATGAGCGATGACAGGTGTAAACTGAAATGCAAGCTAAACATAAAAATAAAATTTTAACTGTGAGGACAGTCAAGGAGTGGAGCCCAGAGAAGTTTTACAGTATCAGTCCTCAAAGTTTGCAAGACCTGAATGGATACAGCCCTGAGCAGCCTGGTCTGCTCTCATAACTGGTCCTGCTTTGAGCAGAATGTTGCACTAAAGAGGTCCCTCCAAAAGTTTAATTATACTATTCCAGGATGTCACGCCAAAGAACTAACCTCATTTATGTCCAGGACTAGAAAATGATAGTATATAATGTAAATAAATAATCTGTATATTTTGTTCAGTAACTAAAGAAATATATCAATTATTCATGTACAAATCAATTTTTACAGCTCTGTGCAATCTGAAGAGGTTCAGTGAATCTGTTTGCTTTGAACAAACATTGCAAAAACAGATATTTGTTCAAATTTTTGAGTACCTTCCCTTTTTTGCCTTCATAGTAAGAGGGCTTCCCACTGCTTCTTTGGCAACACTTGACAGTATGGTAGAGTGTGAAATAGACTTTCTGTTTCATGTAAAATACCCAACCAACCAAACAAACAAAAAAATCCAAACCACTGAGTTTACTCAGAGCAAAACTCTACAGAAGCCTAGCTACTGCTTTCAGAGGTGATGTAGAGCTCTTCACTAAGAAAAGTTTTTAACTAGCATAGTGATGTCAGAAAGTGAACAGTATGTATTATAGGGAATATTAATAAGAGTTAAATTCATGTCATCAAAAAAAGAATTACACCCAAAACTTTGCTTCAGGACTGTTCTGTTTGGTGCTTTGATTCAATATTGAAAGAATATGACAGAAGTTCTCCTTCTACCCTGTTGTAGGCAAAGAAGTACCTTAAATTGTGAATACTAACAGGTAGCAGATGATTACATATCTGTGGGTGACTGAACGTCCAAAACTGAATTTCTGAATTCTCAAGCAGAAACCTTGTACTTGCCAGCTGAAATGGATACAGGCTGGCTGTAATGTTGGTACCACTTGGATTAAACTGTTAACAGCATGTCCTGGAGCACCGATTAGGAATGTGATCACACATTATGCTTCTGTACATTGGCTATTTAGACTAGAAAAACTGGGGTTTGGGGCCAAAAAAGAAAGATTCCAAAAAAACCCAAGAAATGGGCTCAGAGGGAAGATCTCAGAAATCAGAGCACTATATGGTGATGAACATCAGGGTGTGCTCAGGGACCTTGGCTAATGTGACCAGTAGCACTGAATATACCTACACAATAGCAACCTTCCTGCAGGGAAGGGAAGCTGAGACCTAGCAAACACAATGCTGTGGGCTATTGAGTGAGTATGCAAGACAAATAAGTGGGGACAAAACTCTAATCTTATTGGTTCTTAAATACACACCATTACCCAAATCTACTACGAGTCGTTAATTATTCTGTCTTGCCTGTGACACCCGCATTATGTTTTTTCGATTTGGAAGTAACTATGGGCTAAATATTTATTAAAGAAAAGTTATGGAAATATTGTTTGAAACTTCTCATGATGCTGAGTGAAAGTTATAAATTATATTAATGCACTACTTCAAAATATAGTCGCTTTAGAATCAAGAGTTTTGATTTCTGGTTGCACTCTGTGTTATTTAGAGTTAGTAGCCCTTCAAAAATTCAGGGATAAAAAATTTATTTCCACTTTTTCATTTAGTTTGCTCTGTAAATTTGATAGCTGTTTCTATGTAGAAAGTGTCACTATTTAATCTGCTTAGTCAACCTGTCAGTTTTGCTAAATGTTTCTGTAGATTTTTATATAAAAGAATGGCGGTATCTATCTATTTATCTGAAAAGCAGAAAAATGTGATTGACAGGAAGAATTCAGGACAGTTGTAATACAAGAAATATTTCATATAATTTCAAAGTAACGTTTAAACCATATTAGAAATTATCATTATTTTCTCTAAAGAGATTACTAATCTGAACTTCTTTATGCCTACATATAAATCCTAATCAAAGAAAACTGTTCTTTGTAAAATCACATTTAAACATTTTTTTAAATTATTTTGTTCTTAACAAATAATATTTTAAAAGTTTGACAGGGACTGAAGATTTAAGTTATGGAACTGTTGGCAAAATTAATTTCATGTTCCAATTAGTGGTATTAGACTACTAATGAAGTACAATTCTCTTTGCATGATTGTCACCATTAATTTTCCTAAATATTTTAGAACTATCCTAATGGATTTAGAACTCAAACCTGAAAAGCCTTTTCAGTTTGAAACTTGGCCAACAAATTTTGTTAAGACATTGTTGTTTGGTTTTTTTTTTTATATATATTGATTTAAATGCAATAACTTCATGCACATGTTTAACGCTGCAAGATGCTTTGGCTTTCTTGATTTTCAGTTTAAAGGGATAAATAGATAAGGTGATAGGGAATACCTATTGACTAAACTTGGGCTAGCCACCCAAATGTCAAACAGAAAATATTGTGAGTACAAATTCTGAACATCTGAGAGAAAAATATTTTCTCTAAATTATTTGGAAGGCATGCATACTTTAACTAGAAACACAAAGCTGAATCAGGACATAACTTCATTCAAAGGAATGATAGTGGGAGTTCCTTGCATTCTATTTCTTTCTTTTAGAAGACAGTTTCCAAACCATTTTGTTTAGAGGACTGTTTCAAGAAAATATCACTGAGTTTTCATGAACATGAACTACCTGTTCACACATAATTGTATCAACCTAGGTGCTCAGGAGTGTGTATGAAGGTAAACTTTCTGTAGTCAGTAAAGAACTAGAAAGATGTAAAGACCAAAAATACAATTCTATGGAGCTTCCTGAGGCCATGGTGTGATGGTAGTCGTTATTTTTCTTTCTGGAAAACAACTGTGTTCAACACATCCAAGGATACGTTGTTTGTACAGAACTTCATAAGCATCATGATCATTACAATTCAGCTTCAAACAAACGTAGTCAATATGTCAGTCATAAAGGTTTGCCTTACATCAGTAGCAAATGATATTGATGTAATTGATGAGTTCTGTGGAGACTTGAAAAGACACTCATTAAAAGAACAAGTATCATTTTTGTTAATTGTGAAAATTAAAAAAAAAAACCAAACAAAACTCAAACCACTAAAAACCAATGCAAAGCAACTATGTAGCTTTGCAAAGTAACAAAGAAAACATTTACTTTAATTGTATTGCTCTAGTAATTATCATTGCCAACATAATTTTACCAAAAATCCTTGGGTTATATATATCTATATATAGATACATATACACACACATATGCTGGTTAACTTTAGGTAACAACAAAACATGATACTAGGGTAACATTGAGCATCAAATGTCCCAAAGCTTTTCTTAGTGCAGACTTTGTGGGTAAAGGTGTTCATTCTTAGTTTCTAACACAAAGTTAAATTCTAAGCAAGGATGTTGCCTCCTGGGACGTCAAGCAAGCAAACAAAAAAACAAACAAACAAACAACAACAAAAAAAACCCCAAAACACAAAACACTCATGACTTTTATTCAGCAGGAAGCATTGTCTTAGGTGAAAGAGAATAATCTGAATACTTTTGGGAATGTAGTGACAGTATTAGGCTTTATTAGGCTTCAAGGTAAAACATTCACTTTGTGACTTCACCATGTTTAGCTAAGAGGTTTAAATGTCTGATGGGGGCTGGAGACCTGTATAAAAACTAGGTTAAGGTGGCAATGTGGCACATACTACTTAGTAGTTGTAGAAAGTCCCCTTGGAATGCAAAATGCCAGTGCAGAGGGAAGGACAAAGGCCTCCCTTTTCCACAGTAAGTATTTGTCTCCCTGGTCTTTACAGAAGATTCATCTTCCTTTAAGCTTTTGCAGTCTTGTACTGCTCCCACAGCAGGACTAGTCAGCTTTCACTTCCACCTCTGCTTCCCTCAACTATGTTTGAAATCCTTTCCATTGAAATAACCTTTCAACCTAAGTCTACTGTCTTCTGGACAGTTGCTGAAGCAAGTTTTATATTTTAGTGAGCAGTATCACCTGCTCCTCTGCAGCTGAATTTTATGCAGAAAATGTCTTTGGCTGTTATATCTTACCCTTGATTGGTTCCTTTCTGTGATTTAGGTGTACCCTGTTGGCTGAACACATATACTGGATTATGGTCTCAATGGAATATGAACGTACTGATACTTACTTTTTTAAATCCTAACTGATTTCAGGATAACATAGGCATCAACATGTTCAGCCCTGCTGAAATGGCAACACCTCTAAGGTAGCATTGTAAAAAAGATATAGCAACATCATACCCTGAAGCATTTAGGCCTTTGGGTGGCAGCCACTATGATTTTTGTTGTTGTTGTTGTTGTTTTCCTTTGTTCACATCTTTTCTTAGTTTTGTGAACTATTTTGTTTTCTCTGTGCTCATAAATGTAAAATAAATGATACTTGTATGTTTTTGTGGGATTTTTAGACCTCTCCCTAAATGACTTTTCTCTCTAGAAGATAAACGATGCAACACACAACTTTATTCCTGTGAAACAGATCTCTGGATTGCACTGCTAGGGTTATAAACTTGCAGCTACATGCTATGTTGCTCAGCTCCCAGGCTTCCTTTACAATATGTAGTGAGAAACATCCAGTTCATTGTCTTCTTTAGCCAGCATAGGTTCCAGCTCTCATTTTCCATGATGGAGGAAGAACAGGAAGACAGTATTTTCCTTTTCTGTAAAATATATTCTCAGTATAAAAATTAGGAAAAAAATCAATACTTACTAGAACTGAGATAATGTGATTTAGTAGCTAAAGTGATTCAAGCATGCACCGGGAAGAAGAGATATTAGGTTTTGATGACTATATTCAGGCTTTTGATATTAAGTAGTCATTGAATAAGATGAATATGTAATTTTTAGTGTCAAAGAAGAGAGTCTGAGGTTATCATTAAAAAGAAAAACTGTTAAGTTCTAATCCTATTCAATTTTTCTTGCTCTGTGGATTGAAAACCTTGAATTATTTTCAGTAAGTCTATAATCTGATGGATAGGGCATGCCTTTGCTTTTTTGGAGAGGGGAGGGAAGGGAAAGGAAAGGAAGATATGTATGTCCATTCCCTCAGGCAGAAGAGAGATGTCATTATGGATAAAAACGGCTTAAAATAGGTTTCTTCTGCAATCATATTTCAATAGAAGTTAATAGTATCACTGCATTGTTCCAGCATATTTTTTTTTTTGTCGGTTGGTTTGGTTTTTGGGTTTTTTTTGTCCTATTGGAGTGTTAGAATTCAAGAGTTCAATGGGATTGGTATTTCAGCAAGTCCAGGTTTGGTTTTTGGTTTTTTTTTTTTTGTTTTTTTTGTCTAGTGATCATCCTTCAATATGAGAAAAAAAATCGAAGACTGCCAATAAACTATGAATAATTATCTCTAGAACTTATATATAAAAAAAATCCCTTATAATTTCTGTACTGGGATTTTTCTAAAGCTAGACACAATTAACGGATTTCAAAACTGCACTTCTGGACACAAATGTCTATATTCTACCTAGGTCACTCTTTACATATTTAAATACTTTAGCTGGATCAGACCGTAAGTGGTTTGCCCAAGGATAACAGCAAGTTAGTGGCAGAGTTTGGATTACAGTTTAGAAACTGCTGATCACCTGCCTCATAATCAATCCATCAAATGAGGCTGAATAGAAAAATGCATCTCCAGCTGTTACAGAACACATGCTGTTGTAAGAATTAAAAGGAACCAGCTGTCTATAGCCCCTGAGAAATTTGAATAGACCCACATTTTTCCACACAATCATGCTGTAATTACATGTCACCCCAGGTGTTCTCAATATGATTACTCCCTATAAACTATAAGTGAGGCATGAGACAGCCCATACAGCTGCAGGAAAATAATGAAGCAGCAGGGTTTCTCTTTTTCTGCATGTGTTGGTTTGGTGCTGTTTATATAGCCAATCTGTTCCCTGGGACTGCTAAGAGAGCCCTTATGGTCCCAGGCATCCAGGGACCATAGTTGCTGACCTATAGTAACTAGAACATGGAATCAAGCTGCTTTTTTTGACAAAGATATCTATCATATATTTAGTCTGAATTCCATTTTGAAAGGCACAAACCCTTTAACAGAAAAATGTACCAAGATGAGGCAACTGGAAGACACAGGGTGTAACATTTTAATTCTTCCCAGTGATTTTGAAGACATAACTTTTTTCTTTACACAAAGAAGCACATACATTTTAGAAATATTATAGCCTATATTATGCCTCTACATTCACACCATTCAAACTTATTTTCAGGAGGTTTTGAGCTGTCATATTCTGCTCCCCAAACGATATCCTAAGGCCCAAATTGCCAGATATTTTGCAGTTTCCCTTTATTTTGTTTGGTGGTTGTTTTTTGAATATTTTTTGGTGGTTTTCTTTTGTTTTGGCTTGGTTTGTTTTGTTTTGTTGTTTGTTGGGTATTTTCTTTTGTTTGGTTTGGTTTTTTTTTGGTGAGCATTCCATCCAGAAAGCAAGGATTTCATTTGAAAAAATTGAGAGGTAGGGAATAAATTAATTTGCATATTTCTAAGGAAAGACTTGTTTTCCAAATCATGCTAAATCCCATTAGGCAAGAAACAGCCATTTCCATGGTAGAAACACTGAGACAGAGGTCTTATATACACTTCAACATAGTATCTAATTCCTCTTACTAAATTTTAATAGACATACTGAAGCACTGTTGACCCTTAGTTGAAGATGATGGTATCTGTGTTCTGCTTGTGAAATTAACCCATGATGATTGAAGACTCAGTTGGCAGTGTGCTAAAATTGGTCAGGAGTTAAAAGTCATGAAAGGTTATCATATGAGGTAACCATGCAATGCATAGTGCCTTTTGGTAGAGGAAAAAGCATGATTCATTCCCTTTCTAAAACTTTTTAAGGACACAGATGCAGACATTGTCAGATAATGCAGCATAAGCAGTTTACATGAGATGAAGGCAACAAAGTCAGCGTTTAATGATTTTCTGCAAATTTTTAACTAGTCAGCCAGTTTACTGAAGAAACTTTCAGTGTAAACTGAGGAGATGCCTTCACAACTTTCAAACTAAACATAAACAGTTCCATGCAGTCATGAGGATGCAGGATACACATAGATTTGCAAACATGTAGGTGCTTTAGTGATTGATAACTGGATTTCAAATTCTATGAAAAATTTTCACAACATACCTGATGCACCAGAAGGGTTCTAGGTCCAGTCCTACTTCCTAACCCAAATTGCTACCTTGACACACTCCCAGACCTGTTGTTTTTGTTACTGAAGATGCTAAGGCTTGTATTTATCTAAGGGTACAGTGAAGGCCAGGGACCTAAGGGGGAATCCCATGGGGTCTGGCAGGGCAGGTTCCGTCAGCCAGGGCCGATCTCACCACCCCAGCCAGCAGCAGGGCAGCCAGAGGGCATTAGGCATCTCACTAATGATGGGGACAGACCAAGGCCAGCTGGGATGTGGGCCCATGGGGCGGCAAAGCTTGGTGAGGCCCATGGCCAGGCAGGGCAGGGCTGTGGGGAGCTGGAGACTGGCCCTGCTTCCCTGTCGCGGGGGCAGGGGCTGACAGCCCCAGGAGGGCTGGCAGGGGTTCCTGGGCCATGGGCAGGGTGGGGGGAGCCCTGCAGAGGTTGAGCAGGGACAGGCAGGGCTGTTGGTGTCCTCACAGCCTTGACAATTATTGCAGACCACAGCAGCCACATTCCTCTTTGTGACTTTAATAAGTTTTGCTATAGTGATAGACAACTCTAAAATTGATGCAAGTAATAAAAATTACTATTCCTTTTAAATATAGGTTATTAAACTTCTGAAACCCTTTCCTTTGCAAATATTTTTGTTACTTTTTACATTAACATAAACTAGGTAGTGGCATCGCAGTATGAAATATTTTAAAGGCTGCTTAATTTAGCACACTGATTAAGAAGGAAGCTGAATCACTACAATAAAGAGCTTCTACTGGAAGAAATACTGTATTCCTAATTAGTTTCTGACCATATATTTGATACATCTGCTTACAAAATGAGTTACTACTTTTTATTGTGTAGACTATAAATGGTATGAATTGTATTTGATTTTGTAGTGAAAATTCTCCATAAAAAGTCTTTTGTCATTTGAAAATATCCATAACCATGGAAATCATGTTTGCTTTATGAAGTTTTATCATGGTGCTTTATCAGACACCATTCAATCTTTACTCAAATTAACATCTATGGGCCTCCCACCAATGAACATGTCCTTTATTATTTTTTTTTCTAGATTTATTCAGTACAAGACGATTTGTTTATTTCAAAGTTACTGTTTATCCGATTCTTTTTAAAGGTGAAAAATAATAAAGATTTTTTGCAATACTTATTTTAAACCTTAGAATGATTTTTGCTAAACTAAAAGACACTGTTTATGTAAAAATGAATATATTTAGATTTCTTTGCTAAGCTTTTCATTAATACAACTTCATTTTAAAGCTTAAGTATTGTGCACTAAGTTTTACTCTTACTGTCAGTGTTAAGTATATAACTTTTTGAAACAAAAGTAGAAAACTTTCCAGTTTGCTAAGTGGTTCTATTCCTGCCTGTTAAAAAATACTCTGAAAATTGGTGAACATCCTTTATGATTTAGAGCTTTTCTTGGCTGACTACCTACTGCTTAGATTTAAAAAAGGATAATGAAGGAATCTCTCATTAATATACAGAGTATGATGCTGCTAATATAGCAATCTCAGTTCATCTGTTTATATGCAAGCCTCCTGCTATGTGATGAACAATACTATTTTAGTATAACACTTCATCAAGAAATCCAGAATATCATTACCATATGCAAACAGAGAGTATATTTTACTAATATCACCTATATTAGTTTTGTACCCTTTAGCAGCAGAATGTCTGATTTCACAATTAACATTTTTACTTTACCATGCTTTCACTTCTAAATGTGTGAAATATGCATTTAATTAGACTTTAAAACATCTTAGTTTTCAATTAAATTATGGAAGTTTTTCTACTTAGTCACTTAAATCTATTTTTCATGTATTAAATAGCAATCTTTTGAATTTTATTTCATATCACTTTGCTCACTCTTTCATAACTTCATGGCTGTCCAGCTATTGTGGTCCAAAAAATCTTTCTTTTTACTCTTTTTTGTTCTAAAATTATCATATTTCAGTCTCACACAGATACAAATTCATTTCATTGAAATCTAAAAAACCAAGCATTGAATGTCTTATCTATCTGTAGGAACATACTGCAGATCTGAAAAAGAAAAAAATAAACACACTAGTATACTGACCAAGCATAAGAAGATTGTCCTTATTGAATTTTTGCTGGTTCTGTAACAGAAGTTGTTAAACTCATGTAATGAAAAACTCTGCCTTACCTGACTTGCAACTGAAGCTACGTACAATATTTTATATGCAAAATTGCCAACTTATTTTTTGTGAAGGGGGATGAAACTAAGTTGACTGGACAGTGATATTTTCTCCAAGGTTTTTTAGTACTAAAAGTAATTTTGAATATAAAACAGTAAGGCTGGAATGAATTTTTCTGTTTAAAGGTTCTTTGATTCAAAGGCTGAATGTGCAATGTTATGTGAGCAAAACTCACTTAGTCTACAAAGCAACCCTTTGAGCCTTCAGTGTGATGTGTCACTCATTATTAGTTACAGAACAAAGCCAGTTGGTCTTTTGAAATATTGTTTTCTTTCCTTTCTTTCCCCAAGGTATTGGCAGGCAAAGTGTCATGTAGTTGGGGAAAGCCTGACTGCAGTAGGTATAAGAATTCAGGATGTTCATGATTGTTTGGCCTTTTTAAACCAAGGAAAGATGTATAAAGCCTTTTCTTCCAGCCTTAATCTTCACATTTTACTGGATTTACAACTGTATAGCAGCAGAAGCTGGCAAGATAACGGCCTGCAGAGCTGCTACTTATCACACATTATAGGTTCATGGGATCAAAATAAATGTAGAGAAAGACAAGAAGACATAAAATGGGGACTCATCAGTTGAGACAAGAACAGAAGAAATGGCTTATGCGTATCAATACATATGTTAATGAGTATTTTTGAGCCACAAATAAGCAGCTATTTAAATAAATAATATATTTATTTTGTTTAAAAGAAATTGTGCTCCTATATTAGCATATTCCTCATACAGATAAAGAAATATTAATGCCATTGTGTAAAGAACTAATTTGACATTTGCATATAAAAAGAAAACATCATATAGATACAAGAGACTAAGAGGGTAACAGGTGTAGAGAAAGGTTTTGAGAATAGTGGAGGGAAGGAATATTTTAAAAAATCGTATGAAGAATACATTAAAAAAAACTGTACTGACAAAACAAAACAAAACAAACAATAAGGAAATATGGGAATATTAATTTTCTCCATATATTTGGAGGGTGGGGGGTGGGGGATGTGGGGTGCAAAGCAGGTTGGGGATAAAGACTTACTTAAAGCTAATATTAATCCAGAAGGGAAAGGCATAAATTAGTTATGAAGAAGTCTGGGCCTTTAGTTTGACTGGTTTCTGACCTATATCAGCGTGGGTCCTGAAAGACCTTCCAATAGATTCCTTGTTATCATTAGTTTTAACTGATATTAACCTTAAGCTTAGTAAAATAATTATTAAAGAGTTCAGTACTAGTTACTCAACTATCAAGGCTTTCCCTCCAAATCCCAAATTTCCAAACTATTTTTAAGATGAACTGAAATACCTACTGTGAATTTTTAAATTGCAAATACAATTGCTAAGATAAATTATATACTTGTACAACAAGGAGATACTTCATTCTGCAAGTACTGTAATTCTGATTGGACCATATAGTGTTTGGTTGCAGGAATGTGCTGTGGACACCAATGCTATGGAAATGTAGATGGAAAGAAAGGACAAGACCTAATGTTATATGTTCATAAAGTAGGAGCTGCTTGAGGCAACAGCAGGTCCTGTTAAGTTTGCTGCAAAAAACGTGAGAGATTCTTGGAAACCTAAATTGGTTGCTTCTGCTATTGTCATCAAAGCAGATGTTTGGATTAAGATTACTGTAAGGGTGCAAATAGTGTTATCTCATCACTCTAATTTAGTTTCCCAGCAACAGTCAGTATAACAAGACAAACTCTCCAGAAATTTCCCTAAACTTTCCCTCAAAAGCTGTTTCCTCCTACTTCTCCCCTACTTCTTGTGTCATCAACAGCTTCCTTCCAACCTTTATTTTTCTATGACTGTCATTCAATCTAATGTTTCTATTTCTTTGGTTCAAAGACAAAGTTCTCATCAAGTAGGCCTTTAGAAATGAATCAGATTTTGCCTGAAAAACACAGGGTTACTAGTAAGATGAATGAAAAGAAACCAGAAAAAAAAGTGCCAGAACTAAACATAAATGTCCAGATGGGCTACTGTAAATGAGATGATGTAAGAACTGTGCTTTCAAAATTACAGCATACAAACTCCTTCCAGTTACCTTCTAGCAAACTCATTGTTTTGTCATGAACTCAAACATAATCATGTGGTATGATCTAAATACAATGCTCAAGAGAAATAATTAAGAGTTCAAGCAAAAATAAAGAATTTTCAAGAGATTATTTAGCTAGGATTACTAAAAAATAATGAATGCAAAATCCAAAAATGTGTATAATAACTGCAACAGTAATAGCAAGAGACCATTTTCTTGTAAAAATACTTTAATTCCTTTAATTCACAATTACAGCTTGCTTTCTTGATGACACCTCTCTTACAGTGACCTTCTTTGGGCTCCCTGTCTGCAATCGACTTTTTCTGACACATCTCTTGCCTACTGATTGTGTGAACCTTCCACTCAATTCTAAACTACATGTCCTCATAGAATGAACCAGAACCAGATTATGTAGTCTGAAAGAGATGAGTATGCAGAAGACTATGGCAGAGCTTACTTCTTGTCCAGCTCTAGTTTTCATCTGAAAAAAACAAGAAGAAAAGCCCCCAAAAGTCCATGGACTTATGCCTCAATTGGGAGCCAGAGCATGCTCCAATAAATGTCCAGTAAAGATAAAAGAGTTAGAATAAGCATCAACTGGCACTAGATCAGTCTGGGCAGTGTAAGGGAATGTGGAATGGGAAAGCATCTGGTTCATTAAGTTATCTGGTTAAATGACTATTCAGTATAAAAGAAATAACTAATAACAAAGTGATAAATTAAACACACAGATGCACAGATCTGAGGAGCAGGTGGTAACAGAGACTGTAACAAAGACCAGAACTGTTCACTGGCTGATTGATGAACCATTAAGAAAACACTCAGGCATAGCCTTGAAGGGAGTTGACCTGAACTTTGTAACTGATAAGAATGGGGAAAGAAGACTAGTATGAATATTATGGGACACTGGAGGGATCCCTGTGGGACTTTGCAACACTCATCATGGGCTGCCAGAAGAGGCTTGTGGAACTGTGCAAAACTGGGCTATTTAAGGGACAGCCAGAGGTATGGAAAGAGGGAATCAAGGGAGATCGGGGTGGAACAACTGTGGAAACATAGGGATGAGGAGGAATATAAGCAGCTGGTTGCATGTAAGCAGGCACCAGTCAGTGTGCTTGTATGACTGAGCTCTGCAACTGATCACTATGATCTATTCTATCTTCTCATTAAACCCTTTTTAAAATATATTTGTGTAATTTATCCCAGCTGTGAGTGCTGCAAAGTCCATGCCAGCACCCTGAGGAAACAGAGTGTATATTTTGCCCTAGCAATTTTAACCTATTGTTATGCATCATTCAGTGGCAAACTTCAAGTTGGACTAACAGACAAGTAGCAAGAAAGCCTGTTTCTAGGAAGAGTCAAGGTCTGAGTAGGTAAGGGTGCCCAGGAACCAGGCATACATATTAAGTAGGCTGAAAGCCATATGATGTCACTTGAAAGATGTGCAATTATTGGGGTGCTTGCAAGTCAGATGTGTGGGTATGTGCATATGCTTGCCAATGAACATCATGTTGAACCAGTGATTAGGAGGACAACTGTATACTGGGTTTGAGGGCTCAGGATCTGGACGGGGCTATTAGACAGGCTGTGAGCCTGTGCGGATATTTGAGGGATCCACAAGTACTGGTGTACTTGTGAATCTAGAGGGTGCAGGTGTGTGCTTTCAGTAGCAAACCTCAATCCTGATCAGGCAGAGAGGAGGATCAGGAATTTGCCATCCCTACTTAAGTTTTGCATGAGTTTTGTTAGTATTTTTGTGGGTGTTGTTAAAGGTAGCACTCTGTGGCAGTAGGTCTGGCCTGCTGTGTTAGTGTCCTCTGCTCTGTGAGAGTGTGTGTGTATGCGTGCACGCACACACACACCCTTCTGCAATACATCCCCAGCCTCCCTAACAGACAGACCTTAAAATGGGAAAACAACAGCCATGTCCATTTGCCTGGGACAGAGACCACAAGCGTCAGGGTGCATCAGGGTGGCACATGGTGGCTTTATAACTTCCTGTCGTAGACAGAGCCTCTCAGAATCTTAAAGCTTTCACAGAGATTTTATCACTCTGCAGCCCTGCTGAATTCAACACGTTAATTTCTTCCTAAGTGTCACTAAACTCTACAGCAACTGGAAGCTGTCTTAGGAAATAACATGGAATTCTGTCTTACTTTACATGGCTATGTTAGAATAAAATAAATCATACTCTACAAGTATAAATCATACCCTACAAGTGCTTTTTTCCCACTATTAACTATGAAGGGAATCTGGAATGATTATTTCAGATGTAAACATTTCTACTTTAAATGTCTGTTTTTGATTAGATGAATCCCACTGTCACCAAATAGATTCTGCCCTTGTAGCTCTCCCAGGGTTGAATGAGGGAAGGAAAACACTCCGAAGGAAAACACTCCAAATGATGTGTTCAAAAGCTCAGTGTTACACTGCTAAACAGTGAAAACTGCTAAGCAAGCAACCATCTGAGAACTACAGGTATATTTTAAGAATTCTTAGGTAATAAAGATTTTTATTTTCTAGAATAAAGCTGCATATTACATATTAACCATGGTTTTATGTGGTGTAATATTTTAATAATAGGGCTTTCCTAGTGCTTGAAATTTTCTTTCATTGGATCTGTAAGTGATATGCAAATATGCCTGTTCTCATTTTATGCACTAGCTAGAACAATACTCTTCTATTTGCTGATGTAATTCCCTGTCTCATGTATTCACATCTAGGATACTTGTCATGATGTCCAATCTAGCTGTATTTTTGACCTTTACCTGAGTCAAGACCTGCAGGACAGCAGAATCGCATGTTATCTTTGACCTACTCCTTTTACGGAACTTTATGAGATTAACGAATAGGTTTAAGTAGATATAAGGCCCCCAAGCTTTCTCAGACCTGTAATGAACTGGTTAATACAGTGATCTGAAACAGCCTTTGCCAATTAAAATACTTTTTGAATTTTAAATGGGAAGAATAACTAAAAGCTAGGTTCCAGTATAAGAAAACATTTATTGCATCTCTGTCTTACCTTAACACTTACACAGGCCAAACTTACCTTAGGTTGTCATGTGTGAAGTTTGTTTTCAGCTGAGGTTTGAGTCCGTCTTTAGGAAATGTGTCCCTTTATGCTGTCAATAAAAATCTTTCTGTTTGCAACTGTGACTAGAGCTTGATCAAACCAGTTTGACAGCTCAGCAGGAGGGCAGGGATAGACTTCAAAGCATTTAGTTTTCTGCATTGTCTCAGGCATTTGCTGGAACATCTGCTGTCAACTCATTGTTTCCCTTCTGATTTTGCTGTCAGCTTCTGCTTGAGTTAGACCCTTACATTCATCAATTAAACAATACCAATAGCAAATGGATGGAACATAGAATATGTAGGAATTATAATACAGTCCCACTTACTTTAGTCTTTCTCTACTGAACTACACAGCATAAAGTTTTCATAATACATAATCTTCTAATGTTCTAGGAGTTTATCATCTGTTTTTGGTTGATGACTGCATTTTTATTATTATGTTGCATTCAAGCAAGGAAGAAAAAAGAAATAGAAGCTAAACAAAAATCGATAGTGTATAAATGAAACTGAATTCTTTATTATCGTTTCAAAACTTGTTTTGTCTTATGCTGTGATAGTAGGATCATACAAGTTCAAAAGGGTCAGGTCACGTCAATACTGGAATGAAAATCCTCCAACCTGAGGTGAAAACTGTATGAAATACATGTGAAAAGTGAATTACGAAATGAGTACCTGTGCTGAAGGGCACGTCAGCAGAATAGTGAAATAAATTAAAGGGAATACCTCCTCCTCATTGTGCACATATTTATTTTTTTTTTTTTTAATCCAGCAGCTTACTCTATTACTTTATGAAATGTTTAATTGATGTAAAAAAAGTCCTGTAACATTTTTTTTCATTGCTGAAATGAAGTCCTGCTGTGGTGGCTTGAGGTCGTGCTTTGCTAGAGATGTTTGAAAGAAATTTCGAAGAACAACTAAATGCAATGATTCTAACCAGAGGTGATATATTGCTGAACTACACTCTCTTGAAAGTTTTTATCTGCATGGTCAAACCCACTGTAGAGTAATTTCCTCAAAGCCTCAATCTCCTTGCAAGATCATTTCAGCAGAGGAAGGAGGGGACTGAAGGAGGAAGTGCTTGCATCATTGCTAGAGCCTTCTGAAAAATAAACATTTTGTGTAAAGGCTTTTAGTATTCTCTTTGACCATACTTGGTGGAGTCAAAAGTCTTTTATTTGGTTTTACATAATATAAGTAATATAGTTGTATTAGTAAAGGGCTTGTAAGATTTAAATATGAGGGCTTTCAGGATGATATTTTTTTTTTATTTCCCGAATTCCCAATGTTTATGATTTTCATTAATTCACTTCTAGGTTATCATGCCATAAGCACAAAAATAAGTCTTTTTAAAAAATGAAAAAATAGAAATAGTCGGAAATAGTCTGAAAATTACATTTCAGTGGAAAAAACAGAATAATTTCTAGTAACCTTCTCTTGCATCCACAAACCTTTACCAAATGCAATCTCATTTTAGTTTTCTAAATACAGGAGCAAAATTCAGTAAATATTAAATCATGTTATATGCCTGTCATTTTCAGTTGTCTAACTTGTACCACTCTTTCAAAATTCCCCAGTAAAAAAAAAAGATAACAGAGATTTAAATAGAATTACTTTTGACAGGCAAACTTAAACTCTTGCAAATTAATTCATTTTGCAACTTTGTGAAAAGTGTACCTTAAAGCCTAAGTAGAATTCATTCTGTAGGCAAATTATATATCCAACTAATGTAATTTTTGTTGTGCTGTTTGTATAAACTTGAGGCACAAAACCTTCATTTTATTCATAGTGTTTTAACTTCCTTTTTTTTTTTTTCAATTCAGTTCTGTCACGGATTCAGAGACACACAAAAAAAGATCTAGGAAGATTTATTTTTACATATAAAATAATCATGGAAAGAATGGAATAGATTAGACCTATTTAAGTTAGACGACAGGAAAATTGTTCTAAACCCTATTTTAAATATTATAAATATTCATGATTAAATGATATTTTTAACTAATTCCTGTGACTGTTGTGATTTGTAATTTTTCTACTTAGAAAGAGATTTGGGAATTTTATAATACTGATGTGCTAGTTTTCTGATGTAGTTCTAAGCACTACCCTCCCTTACATGGAGGTAATCAAGACAAGTGACTGACCAAATGCTTCATCCACAGACTAGACTATGTTCTCCATTTTGGCAGTACCAATCCAATTTGTTTATAAAACTCTTTTCCACTCCTGCAGTCAAGCTACACCTAAAGAGCAGTTCAAAATCAAGTGGAAGCACTCTAGAGTATACCACTATAACTATGGCTGTAGTGTGATCAATTTTTTACCTTAGTTTCAGTGACTACTGTTCAGAGCACAATATATTTCAGTATGATGTATCTTTCAAATAGGAATGCCAGACAATTTCACCATTTTAGGTTGTAAAGTTTTATTCTGTTGTTTGGTTTATTCCCTGAAGTATACAAATAATGAAACTGGAAAACAGCTATTTATTATATGCAGAATGTGTCATTGGCCATGACCTGTGAGCAGAATTCTTGGTTGTGTCTGCTTTGCCTCTGATGTTTCTTTTCTTTAATACTGGCACTTCCAATGCTGTTCAGGTTGTTGCTTTTGATTTGAAATTGTGTGTTGTACAGCTCTGGGCATTAGTTATCTCAAACATTCTGTTTCTTCCCTCATAACAAACTTCATGAGCAAACTATTATGAACAGTTTGTACATTGAGATGTGTAAGAAAAGAACATATCAACTAATTTCATACAGTTAAACTTTATCTAATTTCAGATTGCACAAGCCAGTAGACCTGAATTAGTCATCTACTCGACATGCTACATAGGTAAGCACTTTCCAAACATCTAACTTACAAGTAGATTCATTTCTCTATTGATATTACTAGTTCTGTGTATATATTTAAGCTAAAACTTTTTCTCAGTCATTTATTTATCAAAGATAGAGGATAGATTTTACTGCAACTAAAATAATACAGCCTGGTTTAGTGGACTATAATTATCCCTCTTTCTTTTAAAGAAAAAAAGAAAATAAGGTCTTATGGGTATTTTTTCAATTCATACTCTAAGTTATCAAGTAATTCTATACTGATAAAAGAGTGGTATCACTTCCACATAATCCATAATCTTGGAAGGAAGAAGATATTATTTTTTTTTTAATTATTATTCACAAAATCTCAGGAAAACCTACAAAGATTCCTGAAAATTCAGTGTAATACAGTTTAAACAAAACCAAAACAATCTACTTTTATTGTTAAGTAAAAACAACAGAGCAAACTGTAAACTTGTTTGTCATCATCAAATACTTTAAAAAATAGTTTAATGGATTAAATCTAGTTATCATTTCTGATAAAACTACTTGAATAGAGACAAATATGTGAGAGAAGCACATCCTGTCATATTAGAAATGTGAATTAGAAGAATTCCTTCATTCCACTTCTGAAATTCAGGAGTTGTTAGGTACCAAGAGATAATGGCAAGACATACAAGCTTAAATTGTCTAAACTCTTGTCACAGGAAACCACTATCACGTCTGTGATCCAAACCATTTAGCAATTTCAAACAAGTCTGAATGTGTCTATCAGATATATGATCTGATTCATTGTATTAAATCCCTGCTGCCAATGATTATGGCACTTTTTTATTCACATTTAGAAATACTAAAAGTTCCTGTCTTTTCAATAAATTAGATGAGTCAGTCAAAACATTGTTTTGATGTAGTGACAGTCACTACAAATTCACCATATTCCTCGTAAAATACAGGAGCATTCTAGCATTCTGAGACTGGTGTGCAAAGCAATACATTAAGGAGAAAATTCAGACCCATAGACTCCCAGAAGGTTAGAATAAATGTGTGAAGTTCTTTAGTAAAGACAGAAGTTTATGGGAAGTTTGCAGAGGAAACATTTATTTCCTGAATACTCCCGATCACTTAAGGTGGTTTAACATGGGAGATAGGTGAAGCACCAACAGTAAATCCAAATATGAATATTTCACTTGTGTATATTACTGGCCTTCAGCAGAAACAGAATTTTACATGAGCTATAAGTTTGCAGATGACACTGATTTTGGTTGTCATTGAGTGGTCTAAGATCTTTAAATCAAGGGGGTTTTATTACATGCCTTAATTTAATCCTGTTGTTAATGATTTGTTGATTTGTAGCTCATTATCGAAATTGTTCAAATACTTAATACAAAATAAATAACCCTGACTCATCAATACTTAAATATTTAATTAATGAGGAAGCTGTTTCTTATTTTTAAGGCTCTTTACCATCTAAACATATTTTTTCTACAATTTGCATGAGTATTGTACTGAAAAGAATAAACAATTAATAAAATGGACTCAAAATTTTACTTACAGTTTTGTGATATTCATATTTTAATCCCCTGAACATTATAAAAATACTTTATAGAAAATGAATGATTTGGAAATCAAGGAATATACAGTGCATCAGTTCATGAACTTTAGTCATCCATGCAAAAAAGCACACAAACTGGGATTGAAAGCCTGAGGGTACAAACTCTGAAGTGGATACAATGAGCTCAAATGCAGCACAACTGATTTATTGCATGCCTGAAGATGATATGTGATAATAATAAAGCTAAGCAAGCTTGATATGACAAAGCAGGAGTCTTGTATTTATTTGTACTAATCTCTCTGATGGGACATAAGAGCTGGGATTTTAAATTGACTAAGGTGTATGCATAGGAACTGGATATCTATTCAGTATGTTCAGCAGCAGACAGTAGAAAGTCATGGATTAAAGCTGACAGTGTTTGAATGACATTTTTTTTTCTCCCATACAGACAACAGTAGATGCTTATATTATGCCTTATGACAAAGACTATCGTAGAGATCTGTTTTTGAAAAAATCATGCACTAACAAAATGATCATGCGTATTAGTCAGCATGAGTGGGCAGTTTTGTCTTAATGCATGGACCTGCCCCAGCTCTTGGTATTGAATGGATGTCTATCATCAGCAGGCAATAGATACTAACCAGGTTTCATCTTTGTGTACATGATGTGGAAATATTCTGTACGCATTCAGCACCACAAAAGTCTACAGACTGAGTGAACATATAAGCTCTTTGGGCTATGTCTCTACTAATGAATCAAACAGACCTGGGGAAGTTTGCCAGCATCAAAAATCAGAAAGCTCTAAGGTCATGCATTTCAGGGCACAGCATAATCTAAATACAGCAGTTATCACTGTGCTCTCAAAAATCACAGTATGGTTAAGGGTGGAAGGTTTCTCATGCATCTTGTATTACTAGATATCCCTTTAATTTTATAAGTGTTCATTGAATTTAATCACTTGTCAATAAAGTTAATCAGCTTTTAGCCTCCATTGGTTGTACTTTTGCTTTAAGTCAGTTACCTTTACACTGATGTTTAGTGCCATCTGAAATGACCCAGGGTGACTAAGACAAATGACAAAGGACTGAGAGGTATGACACGAGTCCTATAGGGGACATGTCTTCTGCCTTGCCCAATTTCTTATGAAAATTCTTTAATGAATTTGTCTTGAAGTAAATAAGTTTAGTGGTTTAGGTGTTCATCCTAGAGCTGAACAAAGAGACTCTGGAATTATTCTTAAAGACTTGATGCTTTTGTAAGAACTTCATATGTAAAAAACCCAGAAAGTTGTCCACCTGGCAGGGTTCCTATGTCAGCTATATTTGTTCAGCTTCTTCTGTAAAATGTCACCTACCATTTTAGAGAAGGATCACTGAAAAGTTTGAATGATAGTAGTCATAAAAATCAGTTAATTTAGCCAAACTGAATAACAATTTCTCTTCAGAACAGTGAAGCTGATGAAAGGTACTTGATGATACTGCAGACAAGGGTAGTATTGGAATGTAACACATGTTAATCTTCATTTTCCCTGTTTCTATTGGTCTTGATTGGCTGGGGAAAAAAATAAAACCCATCGCTTCCCATCCACCATGGGAAGTTTTCAGTTGTGTCAGTAAGTGGAGATGACAGGAAGTGACAGAGTAGGCTTAGATCAACTGAAGGCAACCACAGTGTAACAACCTACATGGAGGAGGTCTCTTGTAATTTGACAAAGAAATTGGAATCCTCACAGTTGGGGTATGTTTCTTTTAGAAATTAATGAATACATAATAGGGTTCTGCCATTTATCTCAACGCACTGACCTAACTCCCTTTGCAGGATGAGCCTTTATTTTGGCAAGGAAAAGGCGGTAGGGAGCAAAGTCATGAATTCAATGTAACTCCATTTTATTCATGTTTTCTTAAGTAATTGCATTGGTTATTGCTTACACCTAAAAAAATCGATAAATGTTCACAGCTAAAACATACATTTTAAGAAATTTTATTTCCTGTGTTGATAAGAGATTAAAAGCTTCTATGTATCCCCTTTACTTGTATTCTTATTTTTATTTTATGAAAAGAATAAAGATAAATTAACTGCAACAATATGTTAGAATTAAAACCATGATTCAATAAGTGGTATGTTAACAATATTCTATGTCATAATTATTTGCTTCCATCAGTGTTACTACTGAAGCAATTTGTTTGTAAATGATTGTCATTTATACAAGAAAAATGTATAACATTCAACTATTTTGGAGCAATGGAAAAGAACATGCTATTATGTATTTTTTTTTTCTATAGCAGATTATGTAAATGTTAGAAGTTGTTGAAACAACTGAAAAAATCTAGAAAACATGATGGTGTATCCAAATACTTTAAGAGGCATTATCTTTTGTGGGTCAGGTTATTCCCAACTGTACAAGCTGGAAAAAAAATTGCCTATAAGATGTTGTGTATCCTTTGCTGAAATGAGCTGTCAAGCACACATCAGGGGACAGCAGATGTTAAAGACCGCTGTGCTTCTAATGTCAAAGAAATTCAACCTTTGCTACAGTTTGAAACCATCTGTTGACATCCAAGTAGGATACTGCATGTCAAGTGAGTTGGATTTCTGCTTTGTAGATGAAGACTTTGGCTTCTGTTCTGTCCTCACTTACTTCTTATAAATCTTGGGTTTAAGTTTAATTTTAGTAAGATCTACTACAAGTTACCCTTTGCCATCTTAAAGTCAAGTACATCTTGTGGAGATTTCTTCAGGTGAAAGAAGGAAAATAAAACAAAACCAATCCACACACAAATGTTTAAACTGCACATATTACCTCTACTTGAAAAGAAAACCTTAAGGAATGTATAACATTGTAAGGTAAAGTCAACTATGGAAGATCCTAACTGACAAATGTTGAAACAAATTTTATTGGGGGGGAAAAATCTAAAATATGTTAGACAAATATCTATGATTTTCATTATTAACCATAATAGAAATATTTGTCATTTATATGCATAAAAGTAAAAAAAATGGAGATGGTTACATAGATTTCAGTACTAAATTCATGTAAGTACTGCTAGGTATTAAAATACATGGAAAACATAGCAAAGTTTATAGACATAGATGTCAAGGTCATGCTGCAGCAAATATAAAATCTGATTGCTAAATTATGCATCTGGTGCCCAGAGAGTTGCACTGAAGTCTGGATTTGTCTGTAGGAGTTTCAGAAATAGCCACTGAGCTCACGTATGTTTGTATAATATTGTGCTGAGAATCCCAAAGCAGTTAAAACAGAGAGAAAAAAAAATAAAAAATAATAACATCACAACAAATCAAAATAAACAAAATAAAAAAAAACAACCAACCAACCCAAGCCTCTCAGTAGTCCTATATTTAAAAATAATTTTAAAATACCTAAATAATACTTTAAATTGGAAAAATGTTTTAAATGCAAAAGTTTTGAACCATATATATCCGTTATAAATTCTTATTTGAAGGACAGATTTCCACAGCATTTCATTTTAAATGGTGGATCAGATGAGGTTATGGATCTATATCACAATTATTAACAAATTAAAACCAAACCAAACCAAAAAACTCTTAATTTGTATTCCTTACCATGAAATTGCGTGATACTTGAAATATACAACGAAGAGTCCTAGTGAATATGACGCAACAACCCAACCAGTAGTAACATGACTGTGTAAAATACTTTGTGTTATTAGAAATACATGAAAGCAAAGTCTGTATGGGACATTAGATTGTTCAAGAGGCAGAATGGGTGCTACTGGAGTCTGCAAAGCTGATAATAAAATTTTAAACTGAAGCCTGTTTAAGCATTTGGAAGAAACTTTGTACATCAAGGCTAATATCTTTTTGTAGGCCTTAGGAAGGTAATTTATTTACATAGTCCTGAAGAAGATCTTGCCTTCCTGAAGTCTTAGCTAATTCTTTCTAGTCATGTTATTAGGCTATATGTAAGATATTACTCTTCTGCAGACAATGTTTTACCAGTATCCTCAGATCTTGCAGCTACAAGTACTGTATATAAAAGAATGATAATTATTAAGCATGGTAAATTTATCTAGATAAATCCATTTAAGCTTCTACCAAAATTTGTTAAATGCAGTTCAGCTATTTTCAGTGGAACACCTTGCCATCTTCCAGTCCTTTGTAAAGAAAAGAGAAGTGGCTCCAGTCTAGGGCAAGAAGTGCTTGATTTCTATCCTGACTCGTTAAACCACTTGAAAAACATGTTTAGTTTCTGTGGCTCTTAATAATGTAGTACCAGCCAAACAAAACAGTATCTATATTAATGTGATTTTAAAGTTTAAAAGTTTTAAGTTAACAAGAGGAAAATCTTCATAGGATTCCTTATTATTATTATCTGTGCTTCAATAAAACAAATAGTTCAATATACTAATTAGTCAAATAGCATGGGATTACTACAGCTCAATAGGCACAAAGCAGTGTCACCACTGAAGTAAGATGCAGTTTTAACCTCTTAATTGGTTCTAGAAAGTGTACCAGTTTTCTGGAACACTTTGTAATGCCAAATAAGGGTACTAAATTTTCTTGTACTATGTAGATCAGGGTTTGCTTTAGTCATGGGGAAACTGAAATGTGTACTTTGCACAGAACATCAGACAGACAGGCACACTCATTTGCCTGACAATGCCTCACAGCCCAAAGACTAAAATAGTTGTTATTGATGATGATGTCCAGGCCTAAACACTGAGAAAAGAAAGTCACAGAAATAACTCAGACATTCTATTCTTGACCCAAGAAACCTTAAAAATATACATTGAACTGTACATTTATTTTTTAATTTCCAGTATTTTCTCCAAATGATCAAATTACTATTGTTGCCAACCACAACTAATAATTGCATATTCATTTTTAATATCCAAAATTTGAAAAGTGAGCAAAAGGGTGTAAAACTGGTTCATATTTATCCACAAGATTTGTGATGCTAACATTTGCTTTGCTGTGACTCATTATGAACTCTTTCTGCAATGAGTACTACAAAAGTCAGCAGTAGACAGGGACTTAGAGCAGAGTTTTCACATTAGAATACATACTACATAATAGCTAGTCCTCCTCTGTAATGAAATATTATCTGGCATCAAGGCATCTACAACTGAAGAAGTCATGGCTCTGTTTAGAACTGCAGTGAGGGTATTGGTGCTTTTATGGATTTACCTTACCCTACTAACATTTGGGAAAGGCAGCCTTGAAAAATATCTGCATGATAGGCTTTGTTTCTTGAGGACATTTGAGAAGCTGCATAAACTCATTTTTGTCGATCAGACACTCATTTCATCATTGCATAGGATCAATTTTCAGGTTAGACATAGAGACTGTGCTAGTCTACTTAGGGATTTGAGAAGATTGATTCACTTCTCAAAGTGCTTTAGGCATAGTGATTTCTTTCACCCTCCCTACTCATGCTGAGTAGGTCAGGGGTTTCTAAGTTGACACAAATTAAATATATTGCACAGATTACTCTTCTGTTGGCTCTAATGTATAAGCATATATGTATGAAACAAAAGCATTTTAGAAATTACTTTCAGTTTTTAAAAATTGTGAATTGAATGCATACTACATATTCCTGATAGAATAATACCATAGAAATAATACCAAAAAAAAAGCATTTAAATGAAATACATATGAATGTCAAGGCAACTAAATATAATCAAATTACATAACAAAATCTTCAGAATAAAGTAACAAAAGTTAGAAATTAACTAAGATTCTACTCTTTTTTTGATGTTACCTATTTTGATGACAATATTAGTATTAACTTTCATGCTGTTTTTATTACCATATCATCTCTCGCTTCATCCAAATAAACATGCTTATTTTCACTTAAAAAATCCCAAATCGACCAACAAACCAACAAAAACCACTGCACCACCATACTACCCTGTTTCACACTGAGTCATTCGAGAGAGATGAACAAAAGTTACCAGCCTTTTGTAAGGAACAGGAAACCTTATCAGGCAACCAGACAAGGAAACTGAGAACAAATTGCAAATAGCTTGAATACAAAGATCTGCATTCTCAGAATTGGAGTATATGAGTTCCACACTCCTGATATTCCAAGGATATCTGGTCAATGGAATGGTAGTAGCTTGCCAGTGGGGATTCGATATTACTGCTTAATTTTACATGGTTCTGTGTGTTTTTAAACATTTGTGCATATAAATTTATATATAATAATATCAATAATAGAAAATTTAATTTGTCCACCAGTGGATTGGGCTGCCTAGATTTATCATTTTAGCAGCCTTGTGAATTGCTTTGCAAGATAAACAAAATGACTCAGATATAATAAAAATCTCATAATTCAAAGTTCCACTGGAGAATAAAATGTGGTAGGACATTGATTCTAGAGATTATTAAGCCTATATATCAAAAAATGGAGGATAAAGGCACAAAAGCTATCCGTCCCTTTATTTGATAGTTTAAAGGGAGAATGGGTAGATATGAGTCTTAGGCCAGAGACCAGCAGCAGAGAAAAGGGAACTGATGTCAGCACTTTCCCAGGTGGAATAGTTCTGGGCAAAATAATGAACTGGGGTTTAAAAGATAATTTTAGATCTTGTCTAAATAAGTTAAATTGATAAACCTGTAGCTTGATTCAACTAAGCTTTTACATGTGACCATCTTCCTCCTTGATCAGGATATTATTCAAGTGCCGACTTAAAAAAAACCAACACAAAATAAACTTTTATATTCTGAAGATCTCATTTTTTCTTCTTCAAGATGGTCTTATCTAGCTCTTTCAAAACAGCTACCAGGTTACCAAAAAATAAAAGTATGTTTAGGTCTGTTCATTCCTGATTCAAATTCCTGTACACTGATATTCACTTAAAAGACCAGATGAGGTGAGTATGTGCCTTTATGTAGAATAGTTCATGCATGGCCTCTTCAGAAGCGAATACACTGAGGAGATAGGGAGGTATATAGCTTCACACACTTACCATACTGTCCAATAATGTAGAGCTCCCAAAGCAAACACTAACAGTCAAGAAGACGAATTGAATTTTGAAGAAGATACTCTCTGGTGCATTTTTTAACAAAACAAAAAAACTCCAACAAACCACCACACCACCCCCACCCCCCAAAAAAAACCCCCAAAACAAAAACAAAAAACAAAAAAGGAAAAGAAAACTTATGCATTTGCTTCCAGAGCAATTTAAATTATTCTGCTTTCAACCCACCATCAGTCTAATAAAATCTAGCAAGAAAAAAAAAAAGTAGAATATGCTTTCATTGCTGCTTGCTTTTTCAAAATTTCTCCTCTAAAAGGAGTTTTAAAATGTTTTTTCTTTCAAAAAATCTTTTCTGGTTTTTGTCTACTGGCGGCTCAGTGGTTTGTACCTACAAGTCATGTAATGATGAATACTGTCACTTATCCAGGTTTGTTAGATCAGTCACACAGATGTTTATGTGATATTAAATGAGTCCTTCCCATTTACCTGCATACATTTAGGACAACGCATATTGCTGATTGAATAAAACAGAAGGTGGAAAATCGCTTTACATATTCTAAACAACTGAATGAGAAGAAACAACAAAAAAAAAGCATTTAACTGCATTGTGCTTCTAGTCATAGCTCCAGTAAGAATTTCTAAGTGTCAACAATATGTGAAAAAAATTTCTAGCAGACAATAATAGGTAAACACTGAAAAAACATAATCTTTGTGAGACTACACTGGGCTGTTAAGCTACTTGGAACAACTAACTTGGTTTCAAAGTTAAACATATACTATTTTACCACAAAAAATGTACATGGTTTCTGGAGTTTGCACCACCTTAATCTAGAATATAATAAATAAATGCATAAATAAATGTGATTCTTTTTATTAATAAAGCAATTTTAAGGAGGTTGTTTTGCTGTAAACTTTATTCAAAAAAGTTGAACATTTTCTGAGTGATCGTTCAAGTAAATTACATTAGTATAAAACAGAAAGAAAAAAAAATCAAAATATCCATGCTTTCTTGCTGTGTTTTATCAGGATTTGAAAAAAAGTGAATTAACTGTCAAAAAGTATTATTTAAGTTGACAGCAATTTATTAGCTTTTCTGCACAAGGCAGCATACAATATTTTATCAGCTATGTTAGCTTCAGACTTATTTTTCTGTACTCCAAATTTTATTTCAATTCAGTTATTTGTTTTCTTAAATAACAGATTTCAAAGATTACAATATTATCAATAAACATACAATGCAGAAGATTTGCAATAATTTTCCCAAAAATAAATAAGAAGTTGGATGGGAAACACTTTGCTTTTATATCATGGAAGTAATTCATCCTTTGACTTTTGTTGTTGCACAGTTACTAAAAATATTTATAATTTTAGGACTGTATTATTTTGAAGAAATGGACTGAAAAACAGTTAAAGAGAAGCATCTTGTCCATTGTAGTTAGTTTTCTGAAAAAAAATACAGTGCACTAATTCCTAATATTAAAGGAATAAAAAATGTTCCCTATTAAATATTAGGTTTTGTAAATAAACACCTTGGTTTCAAAATGCAGTACAAGTTTATGTGTGTGTTTGGGGATTTATAAGCACAATTTATTACAGTTTAATGCATTTTTAATATATATTTTAGTACACCATGTGGATTATATAAAATGTAAATTATCTATAAATTTTATAATTAGAAAAGTAGCTATAATCTGTTTGCAGAACAGTTCTGATTTTGATTACCTAGAATAGCTAAGTAAATATTGCACTTCTTGTCTGTTTTATTGGTTCACTAGTTTTCTTCAATGTGATGATATAGATTGAAATTAATTTCTTGAAAAATGTTTTCTTAAGAGGATTCAGCCTAGATCTTACTTGTCAATCTTAATCTTAAATGACAATACAGTTTCAGTGTGATTTTTTCTTTTTTATTAACATCTACCTGTATTACTTTATTTTTTAATACATCAGTTATCCATCTATACATTTTATTTTTTTCTTTCTTTCTATTCATTCAAGAGCAACTTTTTTTTGGAGGGGGGCACAATCTTATTCTTTTCCTTTTTGTTAAATAGAATTTTGGTAATGTTTGCCTATAAAAATGCTGGATCTTTAAGAATGTTTATAATACAACTGTTTTAAAGGGTGTAGTGTTGCATAAACAGATGTTTTATTAACATTTCATATTATATAATCAAATTTTCCTTACCTTAACACTTCTTTTTAGGCCAATAATAATTGCAACTTTAATTTTTCATTGCACTGATGTATCTTAAACTGTCTTGAAAAAAAGAATAGTTCAGAGATCTCTGAAAATAAATTAAATAATTTTTTTTTTGTCCAAGATGAACTACCTTGCTAACAGCTGAAAATATGTAATATTCTCAGACAGGTTAAGGTTTGTAATTGAACATAATAAAAATCCTCAGTCAGAGCTCATCTAGAGCATTTCATTATATGTTTTCTTAATACTCTGTCTGCAACAGACAACCTCCAGTGTAGGACTACTTCAGCTAGGCTGCTTTTTACATGCTACTGTTATTTTTCTGGTCAATCTCATCCATGCCTGAATCAAAGAAACCATCCATCCCACCTTTCTGTTTCTGATGGTTGGAGTAGGTGACACTGCTTAGGCAGAGCACTTGAATTTAGCCACTTTCTTCTGTTATTCCTCTTGCTCTTCCCTTTTGCATTCACAACTGTTCTAGTATGGGTATTAGAGGGCAGATGTCTGCCTGTCTGTCTGTGTAGGGACCTGTTGTCCATGAGTTTGATTAATCCCTTCCTGCACCTGATGATGTTATCTAGCACCAAAAATTCCTGTGTCAAAGAAAGTTCTGGGAGTTCACTACTACCTGCTGTATAAAAGAAGACATTTCTTCCATGTGTTACAGATTTATTTTGTCCTCCTTTCACCAAATGTCCTCAGAGGTCTAGCACTGCAAGATTTGGTGAATCATCTTTATATTCACCTTAACCTCTTCCTTCATGATTCTGTAAACTTCAGTCTTGCCTCCTCTCACCTCCTTTCCAAACTGATGAATACTAGACATTTTAGTATCATTTCAGGAGTCAGAATCTCCATCTAATCTCCATCTCCACCTGATCTTTTCAGGTGGTTTGGTTTTTTGGGTTTTTGGGGGGGGGGTTTCCCCCTACTGTCTCTAGCTCTACTACATCCTGGTTGAAACCTGCAGAACTGCATATGGTGCTCAGGATGTATTCATTTGGAACATAAATTTTGATTTTTGTGTTGAAAAAGCAGAACGTTTTACCTGAGATTCAGTAAGTTCTATAAGATTTAAGACAAAACCTATCCATCATGCACACTTATTATACAATTAATACAGTAAGGGTTTAGGTTTAGTGCATAAGGATTTTTTCATGTTTCAGTTTTACTCTTTTAAAACATTGCTATAATGTATACATGTCACAGGTGATGCTCTACATTGCATTCTGATTTGAACAGATGGCTGAGATTTAAATAATAAAATACTGTACGCAATAAAAGTATTTCTGTAACAAATACCATGTCATTTCAAACACAGCACAATATATTTTCTCCCAAACTTAGAGCAAATAATCAAATATTGAATACTAATTTCAGGTGTAGTGTTTCTCGGTATTACGGACTGTGTGAGGGAAAATAACCTGTTTAGAGTGTAATTTGAACTTATCCCCTTAAAACTCTAAAGTAGTGGCTGGTTTTCTGTTAAGGAAGGAAACCTTAAATTGTGGATTCTGGGAGGCAGAAAAAAGAAGGGAAACGTTCTCATTTTTAAGGCCTTATATAAGAAATAATTGATGGAGAGGTAAGCAATACCATAGAGAATTACTAAATCCTTTTTTTCTTGTGTGGGTATTATCTCAGCTAAGTCCCTAGAAAATGTTCTTAAATGTGTTTCCTTCTGCAAAGAAATATCTCTTTTTTGTGAGTATTCAATACTTTTATTAGTAGCTCACTCAATGTTCTGAGTAACATTAATCTGCTATTGATTCATGTCCTCCCCTAGGGAAATTCATGGTGGTAAGTGGATTTGATTGAAAATATTATTTGCTGGAGGGGATTGAGAAGTATGGATAGAGAGTAGGGGAAAAAGAAGCAGAAGAAACAGTGAGATGAGAAACTGACAGAAGTCAAATGGAGAAGAGGAGAAAGGAGAGCATTTGGGGGGAATGGCAAGGAGAAAATATTGCTTATATTTATTTCTTAACTAGTAGTGTTCATCAGAAAGAATTATTTCTGTTACTGTTTTTTATAAAAATTGCATACACTTCTAGTGTACATAAGCAACTGTAATTCCATTTGGGGCTATTTGTGACATTAACAAATCATTTGAGTTGACTTCTTGAGGTTTATTATCATGTCACCAGTCTCCTCAGGGAAATTACTTATACTGTATATGCAGTTTTGCGTACATAATTCTTTATATTTATCAAATTATATAGCACTCGGTAGTACACTTCATAACTTGAAGTCATACATCAAGTACAGCAGGCACATATACTGTTTTAAGAAAATGTGCATGGTTGCTTTATCACAGTGTTTCATATTATCATCCATTAAAGGATCTTAATATATTTGTAAGTCATTTTATGACAAAATAATGTAGGAATATTATTACATCTATGTCCTTGTTTCAGATGGGATAGAGTTAATTTTCTTCATAGTAGCTGGTACAGTGCTGTGTTTTGGATTTGGTGTGAGAACAATGATTAACATTGATAAACACGCTGATGTTTTCAGTTATTGCTGGATCGTGTTTATACTAAGCCAAGGATTTTTCAGTTTCTCAGGTCCTGCCAGTGAGAAGGAAATTGGGAGGAGACACAGCCAGAACAGGTGACCCAAGCTAGCCAAAGGGATATTCCATACCAGATGATGTCATGCTGAGTATATAAACTGGGGGAAGAAGAAGGTAGGGGAGAACATTTGGCATTATGGCATTTGTCCTCCCAAGTAACTCTTAAACGTGATGGATCCCTGCTTTGCTGGAGATTGCAGAACACCTGCCTGCTGATGTGAAGCAGTGAAAGAATTCCTTGTTTTGCTTTTCTTGTGTGTGTGGCTTTTGCTTTACCTCTTAAACCATCTTTATCTGAACCCACAACTTTTCTCACCGTTACTCTTCTGATCCTCTCCCCCACCCCACTGTGTGGGTAGTGAGTGAGCAGTTGCCTAGTGCTTGGTTGCTGGCTGGGGTTAAACCATAACAATCTAGTAATTATTTTTGTAATAGGTATTTATGGTAAAACTGTGAATGAACTTTTGTTTATATTATCATAGTGACTTTAAAAAATTGTTGATGTTTCTGAGCACCAGCTGATATCCTAGTTGGAACCATCAACAGTCTTTAATTTTTTGTATGCCATTTTAAAACTGCAGGGGAGACATAAGGAAGTTCACAGATTATTTTTTTTTTTTTTTTAAATTCTTCTTCCACTCTGCCTTCCTCTCTGTTTTTTTTTTCTTTTCCCTATAAACTGGAGAACTCATAGTCTCAGTCCCGTCTGCAAAAATGCAGTCCTGGTTGGAAGCAGACTCCTGCATATCTAAAATATACTTTATTAGCAGGTTCAGACATGCTGAGTAAGGTTTTCTCACCCTAAAATAAATGTATTTACTCATGGATAGGTAATTCAACCTTTCCTTATAATCAATTGAGCGAAACAGAAAATTACTAGGTACAAGTCCTTTCATGGTGAAACAAATGTCTAAAATAGACCCTGTGACCTCAGGTATAGATCTTACACTGCTCATGATGAAAATTATGTAATGTGATAACATACATTATTCAATAAAATATAATACACAAGTGGATGCTAAATCTATATTATATAATACTATATTCTATTTGAGTAATCATTAAAAATGAATGCAAAATAGGTTCACTCATGGGAATGAGCTGACAGTCTCTCCCTAGTTCTGTTGAAACATGTTTTTAACTGTCACTTAGCATCATACTAACTGACATATTTTCACGATCTTACAGAACCTACTTTTTTCTTTTTCATGGAATATTTCTTATATTTCAAAAACACTTTTTTGATGTGTAAATTGAGCAATGCTTGAGAAAGCAAGTGCATTCTTTCTGGTTTAAAATGTATGAATTTCACACTGTCATTTGTGTTACTTTCACCAAGTTACTTCTTTTTTATGTGTGAAGGACTGCAGCAACTGATCTTAACCAAAAATAATTTGGAAGAAAGGATCTGATAAACAGCACACACGAGCTTACTACACATACAAGCACCTCTGTTTAATTCAGAGAGTCCTGTTGGTGGATAGTTAGGTGTTACCCTCCCACAGCGATAAGACTAGCTTGTCAGTCTTCTTACAGGGGTGTTATCAGTGATGAGTTGCAGCAAGCACCTCCACCTCACTTCTAAAGAGTGTGAACAAGTTCAATTTAGTTATTACTGCAAAATGCAGTCAGGCAGGTCAAAAACCTACTTCTTCTATATGAGTTTTGGCAGAAGTCAAACCAAGAGTTAAATATGGAGTCACCTTAGCTTATTATAGTACACCATTAAGTGTTTTTGAACTTCATAGTTGTTAACATAATGGGAAAAGGACTATATGTCAACTCCCAGAGACATATATTTTGCAGATACAGAAAACGTGTTTCTTGGGATGTGGATGATAGCACATGCTCTTAGACAGAGAAAGATTTGAGGTCCAAGTCTTCCTGAGGTCGTATAGAGAATCACATAGATTCATCACAGAGAACAAGAGAACTGGTACAGCCTCTTCCTTATTGCTGAAAAGAAGGGATATCTGGGGCAAGCAACCTTTAGAATGTCACCTGGGTTTTGTCTGAAAGCAAACTGGATGGTTTATTCCAGAATAATTCTTGGAAATGAGCTAAACATGAAAGCTGGGGAGCAGAACTTGTGAACTGACAGGGAACCCAGTTATCTGATTGTGTAGGATCCAAGTGGGTCTCTCTTCAAAGCCTGTGTGTCCCTGCCATCTCTCTAGTGCTTTTACTCTCTCTTACCTGCCATGGAGCTATTTTCCATTGCTGCATTATCTATCCAACAAACATAGTTTTGCAGGAGGGAACAGAGGCTGAATATAAATGAAAACATTGCAAAGGAATTTGGTGTTTGTTTGTGGTTTGGTGTTTTGGTTTTTTTTTTTTCCAAATCACTGCCAGTGTTCATATCCATATATAATCCTTTGCTTCCATACTTACCCAGTCCTCTCGTCATCCCTTTACATGTTAATTAATGCAGTGAGTGGAATGATTCTGCTTCCTGACAACTGGTTAGAGATTTGGAAATAGAAGATACAGAAATTGGCTCACATGACTCTTCTCATGGAAAGACTGGACACAGTGGTGAATCAAAACCAGACAATGGTTGCTATGTGACTTGTAGAAACTGGACAATGCCTATTTTTTTATGTATGTATTTTAAATTAGAACTCCATACTGTCATTCCTTATTATGTATCTTAGTTCTTAATGACATAATTAAAATTACATTTGTGTAACAATTATGCCATGGCATAAAATTTAAGTAATATATGACTGTGTTCCATCCGTGTACTAATTATAGCTCAGTAATGCATTTAAACAATAATGATTCATAGAATCTTTTTTAATTTTCAATACTACTAATTTATTTTAAAATTTCATTAAGTGTAGCTGTCATTGCATAGACTAAACTTATATTCTTGCAATTCATCACTCAAATGTGATACAAAAAAATCCAAAGTCAGAATTTCTTCACTAATCGTTGCTACTGAAAGAAATTAAGTAACAAGTAAATTAGCGAAACACAAGCCTTTTGTGAATGCTTGAGTTAAAACTATTAAAAAAAAAAAAGTTAAAGTTGAAGATAGTAAAATTAGCATTATTCTGTACTGCCAGCTACTACATTGATATTTGCAATTAATATTTGCAATTATTTTGTGTCTTCTAGCCAATTTATCAGTTGCTGAAGAATACAAGCTCTGAAATTCTTTCATATTATCCTGTTTTTTCTTCTTTCTTCTGCTTTATAAAAACGCTTCTTTTCTTTAATATTTGCATGATATTACTGAGATAATGTAATATTTCTAAGATAAATTGTAGTTGTGTATACTGTCAGAATGCAACAAGATTTTTATTATCTAATTTAGGATGTAAAAGCCTGTTTCTGTGAATAAATATATATCCCCCTCTGTGCTAGGGAGCAAGGTCACATCTACTGACAGAATAATTAACTATCACAGTAAAATCCAACAAAAAGTAAAATACCTGAACTGGAAACATAATTAACTTAAACATAATAAACTTTATCTGCAAATGTAGGCATACATTAACATTTTGAAAATTACAGAGATGATAAAAATACAGCAAATATAATTCCCAAATGCAACAAAAATCCCAGCCTTATTTGATAATTATATTTTATCTACTGGGAATAAAATCATATTCTTAGAGGAAAACTGATTTTCAGCATGTTCTAATGCATTTTATTTTTTATATTTTTTTCATTTCCAATATGGGATAGCAACAATATTTCTATACTCACTAAAATGAAATAAAGCTACAGAGCTCAGACCTTTTTAGTAGGTCGGTATCTTTCCCTTTTCTAAGGCTGTAAAGGAAGAATTAAATTATATTCTCAACATGAAATGCCACTGAGAGTAGGAGAACCAGATCTGAATTTGTTACCTATTATAAATTAAGATATATGACACCTCCAGTGACTATGCCAAACCTGAGGCTGTGTCCAAACCAAATTCCAGGGAAATAAAAAAAATAGTAATTTTTTCTTCTGTGCAGTGATAATTTTACAGGAATTAAATTGAGAGTATTCAGGATAGTCTTTGCCTATGTAGGTAATTTATTACTGCTGTCAGATCATCTCATACATAGAAGGTTGAGTTTTCAGATGGGAAGGCATGGATCTCAAAAGAAGACTCAGAAAGTGAAGATAAATCAACCAGACCACTCATCTGCATACTATTGCATACATATAATTTCCAAATTAATATTTTAAAACTACTTCCTGTTTTGAGTTTTCTATCTACCTGAAAATATATAAGTCGAAAATCTAATTTGCCAAGAATTACAAATTAATTGAAATGGCCTTCTGTGACCTTTTCTCTATTTCATAAGAATACTCATTTTTTCATGCAGGTGGCAGCAAATGTTAATTATATACAGTTGTATAAAGCAAGAATTATTTTTTTTTCTTTTTTATGATTTGTTTTAGCAAAATATAAGCTTTATTTTACTAAAGAAAACATCCTTCCTAGGATCCTTCATAGATTTAACAGTGGAGGGAAGGCCTAAGAGATTAATTGTCCCTCCTCCTACCTGCCCCCCCCCCAAAAAAAAAAAAAAAAAAGTAGATTTCCTTTTTAAAGTGGCACTCATGGTCTTGGTCACACTACAGTTATGCACTTGTCATTCAAAATAAAATAGTGTCCATGCCTATGACACTTTGTTAAGGAACAAAATACAAACTCTTGCCATCCCTGGACTGTTTTCATAATCATCTGATCTGGGAATCATTGCGAGAAAATGCAAACAGATTTCTTCTTTTGTCAGTTGTACTTCATGACAGCTGACTCTTGCCATACTGAACAACAGCTTCATGACCTTGGAGAGCATCCACTGGAAGTCTGAAGGTGAGAGGAACACTGTTTCAGATGATTGTATCTCAGTTCTCATATAAGAGATGGAGATTTGTTCATTGATGGTCATCTCTGTATGTGGATCTATGTGAAGATTTCTGCATCGATAGCTTTAATGTGGTAACTATGATTTCATTTTACCTCTTTATTTTTTTGGTTTCAAGGGAAACTATGTTGAAAAGAAATGCTGCATTAATATAGAAGGATCACTTAAAAGAAAATGTAGTAATTTTACTGCATTTGCTACAGGTTTAAAATAATCCAACCTACTTTTCCTTTTTTCCTGCAATGATGCCATTCATTATAAAAAAAAGTAACTATTGCTTAATCTTGCATGTGTGAGCTGCTGAAAAAGAACTGCTTGGTTGGTTTTTCTCACCTCTATTTTATGGCAGTGTGGAGTGAAAAGGTTTAGGCGACAGAATTCTTAGGAAATATTGAGTGGGCATTAGGGACCACAATGCCAAAAGTATGCTAGCAGCCTGAACCTTCAGTCAGCTTTCTTTCAGAGGCAGGGGGACATAGCAGTCTCACAGGTAATAGGGTATTTGAGTGATGTTTGAGCATAAATGAAGAATGGGTGGATTAGAGTCTGAAAAGAATAAAGTGCTCTGAAGAGATAAATGCTGGGTGGGAGAAACTAACAAGCCAAAAGCCTTAATCACAATGTCTGGGCAATCAAACAGCAATAACTGGTGCAAGTTCCTTGCACCTTACAGAAAGGAATGTCTGTTGCAGTAGCAAAGAATTTGTAAAGGCAACAACTCATAATTTTGTAATGCTGGGTCTGAGACAATTTTCTTTCATCTTAAGAAAAGAATGTGTTTTTTTTTAAAGACATGGGACTTTTCCATGTTATTACCAAACACAAAAGACACTAAGGAATGAAGGTGGGATTGTAACTTCGACTTAAAAAGATCCTGTCTGTAATTTGTCTGTCTCTAATAACTTCTAAATTTCCATGATCTTCATTTCAAAGTTTTGTTTCCTGATCTGAAGTATTAAAACATATCTTACCTAACATAATTTATCACCTGACCTAACACTGTTATTATACTTGTGCATATAAACTGGGACTGCAGAGCCTCAATGAATGTTTGTGTGCTGTTATGTTCAATGAACTGACTACTTTACCATCTTGTTCTTCCTTTCCAAATATGTGTTGCAGTTTTAGACTGAAGAAACTCCACTAGTATTATCTCCCTTTATCTTTCTTTCCCAAATATCATAACGAGTTAGTAATCCTCTATGATATAGCAGTATTTCTATCATCACACAACTGTCTTGCTTGTCTGTAACAAATGAATTTATAGTCATCATTAAATAGTCATAGCTTTCTCTGACCTTTTTTTGAGTCTCTGGGCACTGAAATTTTTTGTCTAATCAGTTGTGGTTCTAAAAAATGCCAGTGCTTACAGCGTGAACTAAGTACCTCTTTGATACTAGAAAGTCTTTCTCACAAGGAGAGGCCTTATTGTGTCTAGTACTGAACAGTGATAGCATAAATTCTCAATATTATTGAAAGCTGCTGATAACAGAAATGTAAGTTCCTCTAAGAAACTGATTTTCTAACGCAACAAACAATGAAATCTATGCATAATACTTCATCTCTAGACCACATTGGAATAAGCTGATCAAAAGTATAAGCACTGATATTGTTCTACTTTCTGGAAAACCTCAGTAGATGAGAAGTGATCTAATACCTGTACCATTAGTCTGAGCATATTTTCAAGAAAATATCAATGGTTGTTATAGATGACAATGAAATAAATAAAACCTACATTTATGCTTGCAAGTGTTTCATTTAACCTGCTACAACTGAAAGTAATTAGTAATTATGAGAAGGATGAGACCTTATGAAAATCAGTCGAAGACAGAACTGGAAGAAACCACTGACTTTAGAGGTATTTGTGTAGGGTACTATGACAATACACAAGGTATATAGGATAATAGTTTCTGAGCTTGAGTAGTCTGAGAAATTTTCCTAAGACACTCCACTTTTAAATCCCTTGCAATATGGTAGTACAGGATGGTATTTGTCCCTGCATGGGTTTGTAAGAGACTGTCGGTGAGAACCACCATCGCCACAGCATATGTCTCAACATTGCTATGGCAGGAAACTCACGCCATCACCACAGCAAATGTTTATCTCTGGCAGGAAGCCAACACCATCACCACATCACAGGTTTGTCTCACCATTGTTAAGGCAGGAAACCCACCTACTGACACCATGGAGCAACAGGGAGAGCTAATACTGAGAAACTTAACCAAACCCCTGTGCAGGCACCCAGACCTGGGGTCAGGGGGATCCAGGGACCTGAAGATCTCTGAGGACCATCTGACGGTATTGGGCACACAGAACACCGCCAGGTGGAAGGTGTGCTTAAGCAGGCGGTGACAACCCTATAAAAGAATGGAACCAATCAAGGTCAGACAGAACATTCCCCCACCAGACTTGGAAACAAATTGGACTGTCGGGACACCGCAGCTCCAGGTTGGTAGCCATTGCTCTGAACTCCTTTCTTTCTTTCTCTCTTTCTTTCCTTCCTTCTTTCTTTCTTTCTTTCTTTCTTTCTTTCTTTCTTTCTTTCTTTCTTTCTTTCTTTCTTTCTTTCTTTCTTTTTCTTTCTTTCTTTCTTTCTTTCTTTCCTTCTTTCTTTCCTTCTCTTTCTTTCTTTCTTTCTTTCTTTCTCTTCCTTTCTTTCTTCCTTCCTTTCTTCCTTCCTTTCTTCCTTCCTTTCTTCCTTTCTTCCTTTCTTCCTTTCTTTTCTTTCTTCCTTTCTTTCTTCCTTCCTTTCTTCCTTCCTTTCTTCCTTTCTTTTCTTTCTTCCTTTCTTTCTTCCTTTCTTTCTTCCTTTCTTCCTTCCTTTCTTTCTTTCTTCCTTTCTTCCTTCCTTCCTTTCTTCCTTCCTTCCTTCCTTTCTTTCTTTCTTCCTTTCTTCCTTCCTTCCTTCCTTTCTTTCTTTCTTTCTTCCTTTCTTCCTTTCTTCCTTTCTTTCTTCCTTTCTTTCTTTCTTCCTTTCTTTCTTCCTTTCTTTCCTTACTTTCTTCCCTTACTTTCTCTCTTTATCTCTCGCTCTCTCCTTTGCATTTGCAAATCTGTTGTCAGGCAAATAAAGTTATTTGGCTCTTGACTTTGTTTTGAGGCTTAATTCTGTTCCTGAGAATACAGGCAGAACCCTGCTCTGGTCTTGGACCAGCATGCAACAAGGTTTTTTTCAGGTGTACGGTGAGGATTATTTCTATTTTTATTGTGTTCTGCATATATAGTTCTGGTTCTTTGTGGTTTGGGGTTGTTGTTGTTGGTTTGGTTTGGATTGGTTTTTTTGTGTTTCTTTGTAGAGAAACATTTTGTCTGTGAAATAAAAAGAGCTTGATAGTAGCATTGATGGGGAAAAGAAAGTATGGCAAATACATTTTGTTTTATTATGATTTGGGTTTTTTAATACCTATTAGAACTGTTACAGTTTCAAATTCTAAAATATAACGCCCCACAAGTGGAAAAATAGCTTTATTAGTTTATTCTTTTTTATTAATCTAAAATATTGCAACTAGATCCTACAATTTCAGTCATTCACAATTAATAATGATGTTAAGGACACAAGTAGCAGAGTAACACATATTTATCAAAGCAATTAGCCAAGGATCTGGAATGTAAGATTTCCCTTGTTATTTACATTTAGTTATCCATGCACTAGAAACATTCTTATTTTTATAATTATTCTGCTATGTTCACTAACAAATGCCTGAGCCAGAACAATGGTATGAAAGTGGTAAACCCAGAAAAATGAAATAAACCTAAGAACAGAAATCAACTATACTCAGAAAAGAATATGGAATGTCAAATTTTAGTATGTAAAAATATATATAGAAATGGGACAGAGATACATTAAAGTACAATTTCAGGCATGTGATTAAGAAAATGAAAATTATGTTTTTCTGTTCTTGAAGACTTTAAAACAAAACTTTCTTGATTTACATTAATTTGCATTAATGGGAGTATTGGTGGATGAAAAACTGGACATGAGCCAGCAACATGCATTTCCAGCCCAGAAAGCCAACCATATTCTGTCTGCATCAAAAGAAGCATGGTCAGCAGTTTGAGGGATGTGATTCTGGCCCTCTACTCTGCTCTGGTGAGACATGACCTGGAGTACTGTCTCCAAGTCTGGAGTCCTCAGTGTAGCAAAGACATGGACCTCTTTGAGTGGGTTCTGAGAAGGTCCATGAAAATGATGGCTGAAGCACCTTTCCTGTGAAGATTGGCTGGGAAAATGGGTTGTTCATCCTGAAGAGAAGGTCCTGGGAAGACCTTTATAGCAGCCTTCCAGTACCTCAAGGGGGCCTACAAGAAAGCTGGAGAGGGACTTTTTACAAGAGCATATAGTCATAGGACAAGGAGTACTGGTTTTAAAGTAAAAGAGGGGAGGTTCAGACTAGATATAAGGAAGAAATCTTTTACAATGAGGGTGCTTGGAACAGGTTGCCCAGAGAGGTGGTAGGTGCCCCATCCTTGGAAATAGTCAAGGTCAGGTTAGATGTGGCTCTGAGCAACCTAAACTTGTTGAAGATGTACCTGCTTATTGCAGGTAGGTGGGACTAGATGACTTTTAAAAATCCCTTCCAACTCATAACATTCTATGATTCTATACATCCTCTGCATACCATCCTGATATATTAAACTATTGTCAGCTATGTAAGACTATCAGGGTGTACAGATCATTATTTTTATGAAACCTTGGATGAGTAGTGCACTGTCAGACAGTAATAATCTCCAACATCCCCCAAATGTCCACTGACCCTTGGAGTCTGCAATATCTGCATTTATTTTCCTTAGGACAAGGACTGAAGCTATCTCTGGGCTGAATGAAGCCTGTATGCTCATATGAGAAAAGTTACTTTCAGCATTCAGTTAAACACATATTTTTTTCCACTAATAAAGGAGGCAAGGATAATCCAGCACTTTGCATTTATTGCTGACCCTCTTTCAAATCTTTGCAGGGATCTGCTTCATAAAAGATTTCTGCTTTGTTACGGAAGATTGTTCTGGTATTAGTGTTTTAAAAGCTTTAGAGTTGCTTATTTTTGTAATATGAAACATCCTTGGCTTTTTTTCAGTAGTTGATTAAGTAGCTCAATTGACTCAGTTTCTTCTTTAAAGACATGGTTTCTCACAAAAACTCTTTTGGCGGATCTTGAACATTCCTATGTGAATTACTTTTGGTCATTGCATGTGGAATACTCATCAGCAAGTTCCCAGTTGAGTGAGAATACTATGAATGAAACACAATTTCTTTTAAATATATTTTCAAATAATAAGTCTTGCTATAAGCCTAAATCTTGCCTTATAGGCATCAAAAGATAAGGACCAACTTCTGATATCCTTTTTTTCTGTTGTGACCCATTGATTTAAGTATGATAATCAGTAGCCAACAAAGGTATAACTAGGAGGATTTAGCCTGATACTACTGCAGTAACTTCTCGGAGTGAGTAATGTCCTGGTGTTAAACTGTAATGATGATCAGTGAAAATAATTGCAAGTGTTTTTAGTCTAATAAAACACATAGTCCAAAACATTAGAAAATAAAAATAACATAAACCCATTAAGCTGTTTGCATTTTAAAAGTTGTATGTTACTATCTTATGAAAATTTTGCAAATTCCTAGAAAGTCAGGTGTAACAATTACTTATTTCATCATACAGATGGTTTAGTACAGTGGGTTGACCTTGGCTGGCTGCCCAATGCCCACCCAGCTGCTCTCTCACTCCCCATCCTTAAAAGGACAGGGGGAGAAAATAGGATGAAAACATTTATAGGTAAAGAAAGAGACAGAGAGATTACTTATTAATCACTTAAAAATTAGTGTCACAAGTAAAACAGAATTGACTGAAAGAAAATTAATTTAATTTACTGCCAATTAATATAGATTGGGATACTGAGAAATCAAACCAAACCTTGACAATTCTCCTCCCCACCCCCTTTTCCCAGGATTAACTTCCCTCCTTCATTCCCAACTCTTCCACCTCCCCTATCCCCTGAGCATCAGAGTGGGGTGGGGAATGGGGGTTTGTGGTCAGTCCATAACAGCCCTTCTCTGCCTCTCCTTCCTCCTCACACTTTGTCCTCTCTAGCATGTCCTTCCCATGGGCTACAGCCATTCAAGATAAAACTTTTCCAGTGTGGGTCCTCTACGGGCTGCAGCTTCCTTCAGGGTATATCCACCTGCTCCGGTGTAGAGGTCCTACACCAGCTGCAGTGAAGTTATGTGCTCCACCATGGTCCTCCATGGGCTGCAGGGGGAAAACCTGCTTCACCATGGTGTTCTCCATGGATTTTGGGGAAAACCCTGCTTCAGCACCTGAAGCGCCTCCTTCACCTCATTCTTCTTTCACCTTAGGATCTGCATGGTTGTTTCTCACACTTTTTCCCCCCTCATGCCTCATTGTTTGTGTAGCATTTTGCTCTGTCTTAAATATGCTTTCTCCAAGGCACCACCATCTTGGCTGAGGGTCCCAGCTGTGCCCTACAGTTGGTTCTTTGGAGCTAGCTGGAACCAGCTGTGTCTGGCATGGGACAGTCCCAGCAACTCCTCACAGAGGCCAGTCCTTCAGCCCCCCATTGCCAACACCTTGCCATGGACACTCAATACATATGGGCAACATAATTTTAACTATTTTTAATTAATATATATAAATATACCTTTGTAGAAAAACATATCCATTGATGGCAGTCAATGGAAGGAACAAAAGGATGCTTTTGAATTTCAAGAGATGCAAATAATGCCTAATTATGAGTAAATAAACACAAGTTATTCTGAATCCTATCACACATACAAAACTTGCTTTTGTTTTTAAAGAATAATATTTAATTTTTTCTTCATATAAAATTTCACAGCACAGTCCTGAGATTCCACAGGCAAGCCTATATCAGCATGTCAGAAACTTTGTTCAACCAACAGGAGGCCGCTTTTGCAGCTGATTTCAGCCTTACTTTTTTCTTCTGTCTTGGGTCAGGAGCCCAAGTCTGAATTGCTTTATTTTGATGGTATGTTGGATTGTCATTCTCAGAGAAAGGAAGACTACAGTTGAGATAACTCAACTCTAATGTGTAGCCATACCACCATGGCTACACAGTTTTCATATCTGGCTTGTGACTGATCAGTTTGGGATCAATCAAAAAATAAGAGGAAACATAAAAATCCTGCCTGCCAAGCCATTGCACACAATCATTGGCATATAAATACCATGAGTGTCATTACTATTACTTTAAGTGCTACCTCAATTTGTTTGTATCTTGAATGTATATAAATATGAAAATGAGCATTTTCCCTTCATACTCCCCATTTTCTTTCACCAGTATACAGTAATCACTGTATTCAATCGCAAATCACTAAATTATCTTTTGCAGTTATAGTAAATCAGGAGCACATTTATCTGAACAAATACTATTTGATCATCAGACACCTACATCCAAGCAACTCTTGGTAGGCTCCCTTTCTAGTCAATGGAGAGACTGGCATTTTAAGGAAAAGTGAATTATGCCCTAAATTTACACATCTATCAAAGGAAAAATTAATCTACATTAAAAAGGTGCCTGTTTATTTCCACTGAGTTTGAAGAGAACCTAGAGGGGATAAATCCCATGTAGGTATATAAACTGTATGATGGAAGGGAATGTTTGACAAAAAATTAGTTTTTTTGGTTTAGGATGTGCAATACGTCCTTATGCACCAGCAATAACTAGAACTTAGTTCAGATTTCCAGTAATAAGTACTTGGGGTTATTTCGCATCACTGGATATCACAGAATCACAGAACGATTGAGGTGAAATGGACCTCTTGAAGCCATTTGGTCCAAAACCCCTGATCAGCCAGGGTCACCTAGAGCTGGTTGCCCAGGACCACATCCAGACAGTTTTTGAACATCTCCAAGGAGGGAGATCCCACAGGCTTCCTGAGCAACTTGTGCCAGTGCTGTCACCCTCACAGTAAAAAATGTTTCCTGATGTTCAGTTTGTGTTTCAGTTTGTGCCCATTACCTCTTGTTCTATCACTGAGCACCACTGAAAAGAGCCTGACTTCATCCTCTTTGCACCCTCCCTGCAGGTATTTATATGCATTGAGAAGATCACCCTCAAATATTCTCTTCTTCAGGCTGAAGTCCCAGCTCTCTCATCCTTTCCTCATAGGAGAGACGCTCCAGTCCCTTAGTCATCTTAGTGGCTCTTTCCTGGACTCTTTCCACTATGTCCATGTCTGTCTTGTGCTAAGGAGGCCAGAACTGGACACTGTGGCGAATGAAGAGATGAGATGCAGCTTGATGCAAGCAAATGTCAATTTATTGTACAGAAGCACGAGTTTATATACACTTTCAGAAGCTGCGCTTTTTAAACAGATTGGTTCTTGAAGCTAAGCATTGCATACTAGGCAATCCCTGATTGGTGGTTAACTACCATCAATTAACAGCAAGGTGCTACCTTTCCTTGGCGCCATCCATCTCCCACTCCCCTGTGCTCTGTAAACATGCCTCATCATGTTAATTGTTGTCTAGACAAGCTCGAGCACATTCCCCTCAGCTAACTGATTGCCATGCATGGTCCTAGTTTCCAGACCGCTCCTGCAGGACACAGCACTCCAGGTGTGCCCTCATCAGTGCTGAGCAGAAAAGAAATATTAACGTGTTATCAATGCTCTGCCTCATGCAGCCCAGGATACCCTTAGACTTCTTTGCCACAAAGACACATCACTGACTCAGGTACATCTGGTATTTACAAGGACCCCCAGATCCTTTCCTGCCAAGCTGCTTTCTGTCTGGTTGTCTCCCAGGATATAGTGGTTCCTGGCATTATTCTTTCACAAGTGCTGGACTTTGCACTTCCCTTTGTTGAACTGACATTGCCTATATCAGCAAGACCTGCATTGAATTGGCAGATATGACAAGGGACTTATGAGAAAACTATGCCTCTGCAGAATGGCTGCTGGGTGGCAAGATGGATACTATAGGACATCTGGAATAGTAGTTGGGAACCATATGGAATGTACATACAATGGGTGCAATGGAATCAAGTCCCACATTAGTACTGGCTGCACTGGTTTTTTTTTAAAACTCCTCTCTTTCACAGACACATGTATTTGCAGGTGTTCATATTAAATACTTTAGTATCTGGACTTGAATCCCACCCCTAAAGGTAAGTAAAATGCATCCAACCATCACAGATGAGTAAGAAATCAAAATATGAAGAACTACTAATTTGTAATAAATTATGATTGGTTTAGTGAGTCAATTCATTTCTATATCATAACATTTGTAGGCACTGCGGTAAAGTATACACACTGTATTCCTCTCTCATATAGAGTGAATACGTCATGAGGAGAAATGTAAGATTAAAGTAAGTGTTATAACTGCATTCTATGCACACAACAAAGTGTTACTTGGTGGTAGCTCAATTTAATTCAGAGAAAGAGGAAACTGGCCATTTTCTGCTAAATGCTAGTCAGAAGGGAATGTACGTGGGATTCTGTCAGAAACAAGAAAGTAATTTTTGTAATTATTCCTGGGAAATAGAAAGTAAATCCAGTGCTACAAAGGTGCTGCCCTACCTGTAACAGTTCTCCTTTCACTTGATCTCCTCCTGAGGCCAGTTACTTGGCACAATTTAAAAAAACAAAATCAAACACAGCATGTGTATTTCTGTGTATAACAGTCCAAGGGTATTTCATTCTCAAAGTTAACAAAAAAAAAGAAAACAACAACCCCCCCCCAAAAAAAAACCAAAACCAACAAACAAACAAACAAAAAAAAACCAACTAAGAGAAATCATATTATGTGTAAAGAAACAATGAGAAGAACATAATTCTTTATTCATGACTCAAAGGAATGAATGAAATAGAAAGCAAACTTAGACAAGTAAAGTCTGGACAGATAGGAAACCTTACTAAAACTATGGCTCCTGGAGTGCCAGGTTATGTGCTGGAATTGTTTGACCACACATCTTGGAGACATCTATGGGTATTGGAGAATAGGAACAATGAGATGTGAACATCATTGTGGATGAATATTTTCTCTTGTTTCCTAAAACAAATTTTATTTCTTTTTTACTAAGAGCTTGATCTGTTCAAATCAGTTCCACTTGCAACAAAAGGTATTTGAAATTCAAAGGAGTGGAACTTGGCTAGGAACATCAACAAGAGCATCTTTTCTTTTGTTTTACTCTGCTAAATCAGTTTCTATGCTCAGAAATGCTATTTGAAAGAGATGAATATACATACTAACTGGACATGAAAGACAGGTCAACACTAAAATTCTCAGCCAGAAACCACAGGACTAAATAATATCCACAGGAATAAATAATTTTCCTCAAAAAACGTGATAAAACGTGGCAAAAGTCTACAAAACATATTTAATTTCATGCATAAATGGTTGCAAAGAACTTTAGTACAGCTGAAAAAGCAAATTTATGCCATACATAAATCAACACTTACAGAACTGAGACCTAAGTGAATTTAATATATGAACAAGTAGTGTAACAATCAATAAGTGAAAACAACTGAAAAAATATTGAGTTGTCTTCTTACCCTACTTACCATCAGGAATAAGCAGTAACTTGCCACTTCAGAAATAATTTAATAGATCAATGTGACTCATGTCCAAGCTAATCAGTATCTTTAGGATAAGATACTACCACATGAGGGCATGGTTTCACATGACCATCCTCCCTCTTTACTCTTGGTTGTACAAGTAGGGAGGATGTGATTGCTGAGCCACTTCTTTTCAAAAGATTGCAGTGGGCTGCTAGTGCAGTTACGATCCAGAAATATTCAGTATAGGGCCTCAGGCAACAAGATGATAATCATGCCAGAAGGGGGACCTGCAGGGAACCATGAGCTTATAAATACCCTTCTTTGGGTGAGTGATGCTAAACAGTTGACTGACCATCACCGTCTCCAGATGGTCTGCTGCTGAGTGAGACTGTGTCTTACAGTTTATCTTTAGTGTTTTGTCTGGTCTCATCTATAACACATCGTAATATTGATCCTGTCAAAACGATGATGGCAAATAACATTCACCAGGGAACATTGCATGTGATTTTGCAAAAAATTACATGCTACTCTAACTTCAAGGGAAACAATAGCAACTGCCAAAACTGAGCAGGGGAGTAAATCGCTGCTGGTGAAACTGGCAGTAAAGCTGATTTTCTTGTTTCTTAGAAACAGTGAAGCAGTTGTGTTTGCCTTTGAAATATTGATAAAAGCACTTAAAGGGCCTTTTTTTTCTCTCCCCTCCTCCCTAAACTGTTAAAGTTGTTCTACTAGTGGGAAAAAACAAAACAAAACAAAACAAAAACAACCCTGCAAAAAACTTGCAAGTCTCAAAAAAGAATCATTGGAGGGTAGCAGTTATCACTAAAAAGATCTTTTGCAGAAGTGCTAAAACTACATAGTACAAAAATGGAATTAAGCCTCTCTTTGTGTCTTATCAACTACTGTGCATCACCCCCGTCTGCTGCACCCTACTTTTCAGTTCTATTCTGTAGCACACATTTAGGCTGGGTTTTTTTTTTTTTTTCCATTTTCCAAGCAGAAGAGTAGACTTTGTGATATTCCCTGAGTTACTCCTCTGCACATGAGAAATTCTCAAGTTATGTTTGTTTATTGCATTTGAGATATTAAGTATGGCCCTAAAGAATTCCTGTCCCACACATCAACCTTTCCTCTCCCACACTCCAAAGATGAAAGCACTGTGTTTCCCACCTAGTCTTTTTCTACAGTCCAATCAAATTATTTGATCACTCTTTCAGTGAAGAAAATCAGCGTCTATACACATTTATAAATTCTTTCCTTTTCTGGACCATAGATTATGAGAAAACTTGAGAGTTCTATTACAGTCTAAAATACTTCTAATCTTTTGGGAAAACTATTGTGTCCTGCCTTGTAAAAGAGCTGAACCATAGGAATAACTAACACGCAGCAGAAAATGTGTTGCCACAGGGAAAAAAAATAATCAAAAGAATAAAAAAGGGGGGGAAAAAGAACAATGCTTGCCTAGGGAAACAAGACAATAGTCTCAGCTCTACGGATGATTTGACAAGAGAACAAAATGAACCCAAACTTTAGAAACTTCTCATATCACTTCACAGTCATCTGATACTTACAGAACAAGATATTTTGTACCCTTGTGTCTACTCTCCTCTTTTTTCTTTGGACTTTCTATCCTTTTCATCCTAAAAAATAACTAAATCTAATATGGTAGTATTACACTGCATGGTTTATATACAATAAGAACAGAGTCTGAAAGGCACAGACTGCCTTGTGACAGAATTCTTAGGACTTCCTACTCCCGCAGCAGATTTATCTGGTAGAAAGTTCACTGGAGTGTTCAAACAATTAAGGAATAAGGAGTTAGGTATTTAAAAGTGTTCTCCACATAAGTGGGTACTGGTTTTCCATCCTTACCTTTTGCATTTGATTATCTGATGCCAATTAAATCTGGTATAATCAAACACAACAATTACAAATAATTTTTAATTATTTTAGTTTTGGTCCCCCACAGTTTAGAAAAGGAATTAAAATAAACAAATAATGATTACAGAAAAGATTAAAAATCAGGAAAAGGGAAATTTTGCAATATATAACCTTCCAGTATAATTTACATGTGTATACCTATGCCAACCACAAACACTCATTCTTCCCAATATTTCACTGTATTCTGCACCTGTTCAATGCACTATCATGAACTGCAGAATTCACAGTTTCACACATGCAATAGTTACTGTAACATTCGCTCCATTAGTGTCTGCCAGATTTATTTTGGATTTGAAGCCTCCTATCTAAATTGATACCAACTACCCAATTGCAGTACCCTTTGCATTCCTGATGTGTCACACTGCATTACATTTTCTGTGTCACCACCCATCATGTTATATTGTGTCATGCAGAAAAGCCAATGTGAGTTGACATTACACAAGATGATGTGATCTAAAAGATTTAAAGCTATGCAACGCACTGAAGCAGAAAGGTGACACACTGCAACCAAGGTGTAAATACCCACTTTCTCCACAGCACCAGCTATCTCCTAAAAACACATATGTCTGATAATTTCTAGACCTTCAGAGAATGAGATCTGAGCACTTTTAGTGTAATACATGAAACGCTAAACTCCAGGAATATTGCAGGTTTGACTTAGACATAAAATAGCAAGGAAAATTAAAGTTAATACTTTTAATTTAATAGGCATGGTTTCCAGTAATATAATTTGTTGTAATAGCAATTTGAGTGCTATAGAAGAATTAATTATACCTCACAACATCCAAGGAATAGAGGAATATCACTTTCTTAGTTCAATGAAAGAAAAAAAAAAAAATTGGGAGCTGAAGTGGCACTAACTAATTTTATTAATGAAATATATATGAAAACAATAGAACAGGTCCAAGAATTCCGTTTCTCGGTGGCAGGGCATATACAATTCCTGTTATTTTAAATGTCTTCTCTTGTTGTCAGAGGCAATAGATCTGACTTTAATTTTACATTAATCATCTTGCCATATGAGTTATAAGCTAACATTCATCAAGTACAATTTTAGGTGATGAATGGAGGTGTCTGATTTCAGAGTAGTTCAAGGGTCCTGTTTTGTATAATTAGAAAGAAAAGCGTTAGGGATTTACAAAATCCAGAAGCACAATGGAGCTGAGGTTGCTGTAGCACCATGTTTCCAGGTCCAACCAGCAGTGAGGCCAAGCAAATGTTCCCAGTAGGCACAGACACACATCTGTATTTATATGTGCATAAACATGGCCAGCCACACAGATCAGCACATACAGACACACTCAGCACTTGCACAAGTGTAAATAGCACCAGTGGCCTCATCCTGGTCCTCTCTGGCTGAGCAGCATGAAGATGCATTACTGGGAAACATACATATATACACACACACTTATACACATACATATACACTTACGCATGTTCACAAGTAAGGTGTGGATCTCTCCAGCAGCTGAGCTCAGTTCCTCAGTATGCTCAGTAGCTGCCTCTGGAACCCAGTCTCCCCACTTCCTGGCACCCAGACATAGAAGCCCCCGAGGCTGCAAACCCACTCCATGTGCTGGTCCAGAACCTCCCCTACACACAGTTATCTCATCCTTAGAGACTCCCAGATCCCATAGTTTCTCCAGAACCTGGCTGAGACTCCCCTCCCATAACTAGTTCCTGCCATGGCCTCACTCTTAGAAAGAGAACCACCCCACTAGCTCCCAGATCAATCTTCTTGCCAGCTATTTCAGCTTGCCCTGCAGCAGCACTCACACACTCACTAGCAGACCTATGCTCACTCCAGATTCTGATACCACCAACATACAGAACTCTGGTCTGACTCCATCCAGTGGCGCTTTGACCCCCTTACACACATAGAAGAGATAGTCCCTCACACAGGAAAATAGTTAGAAATTGAGTTTAATCAGAGTTCAGACAGAGTTGATCAGGCACAGGTCATGGCCAGACAAATGTACTGACTAGCCAATGCTGTAAGAAACAGGCTTTGTTGTCCTCTCACCCTTTTGTTTTCCCCACACTTATTCCTCCACAAATCACCAAGATCAGAGAATCACAGAATGGTTTGGGTTGAAACAGAAATTCAAAGACCATCTAGTCCAACACCCCTGCAATAGGTAGGAATATCCTCCACTAAATCAGGTTGCTCAAAGTCCTGTTCAACTTGACCTTCAAAACTTCCAGGAATGGAGCATCCATGAAATCTCTTGGAAACCTGTTCCAGTGTCTCACCACCTTCTTTCAGTTCTCTTGTCACTACAGGACCTGATAAAAGGTCTGGGGTCTCACAAGAGCAAAGAAGAGAGGGAGAATCGCTTCTCTTGACCTACTAGTCATGCTTCTTTTTATGCAGCCCAGGATATGATTTGCTTTCTGGGCTGCAAGCGCATCTTGCTGGCTCATGCCCAGATTTTCATTCACTAGTTTCCCCAGGTCCCCAGGGCTATTCTCAGGCCATTTATCCCCTAGTCCAGGGGTCCTCAAACTACGGCCTGCGGGCCAGATATGGACTTACAGGGTCCTCAATCTGGCCCCCGGTATTTACAGACACCCACCCCACCCCGCCAGAGGTTGAGGGGGTGGGGGGGGAAGCCAAGCAGCCGCAGATGACTTCCTGCCACTTCATCCGCACGCCGGCCCCCTGTTTAAAAAGTTTAAGGACCTCTGCCCTAGTCTGTACTGTTACTGACAATTATCCCAATAGAGGTGCTGAACCTTGCATTTAACCTTGCTGAGCTTCATGAGTTTCACATGGGTTCATTCCTCAAGCCTGTCAAGGTTTCTCTGGATGGCATCACTTCCCTCTAGTCTGTCACCTGTACTGCTCAGCTTGGTGTCATCCCCATAACTGCTGCAAGTGCACTCAGTCTCACCTTCTATGCTATTAGTGAAGATATTAAACAGTCTCAGTCCCTGCACAGACACCTGAGGGGCACCACTCATTATCAGTTTCCACTTGGACATTGAATCATTAACTGCAACTCTCCGGACATGGCCATCTAACCAATTCTTTATCCCTCTAAAAGTCCATCATTAAAACCTAATCTGGTGGCAAGAATTTTGTGTGGGACTGTGTCAAAGACGTTACCGAAGTCCAGGTAGATAACAACTTTATCTCTCTTCCTTTGTCCACTAATGTATTACCTCATTGTAGAAGGCCACTTGATCCAAATCTTTCCCCTGCCTTTGGTTCCTTCCCTAACATCCCATAATAGATCTTCTACAATGCCCAGATATTTTTCCCCTGCATCCTGTAAGAAGTTCCGTATCTCTAAACAGCGACCTCCTCAGTCCAAAAGGTGCTCTGGAGAGCTGCTCACAGCCACTCATGAGGTGAGTATCATACCTAGTCCGTAAGACTGAGATTCTTTGTGGACAGCCCTAGGATGGTTGGGCACAGGCTTCTTTCTAAATGGGGATACTGAGGTTAGTCCACTTACCACTCTGCCTCTGTACTCCTTTCATAGGAGGGGAGATGTGCATTTTATGGGTAGATCATGTACCTGGGCTCAGCTACACCTGTGGTGTTCCTGGTAGTGCAGTAGCCAGGTGAGGGTATTGTTGTGATCCCATCTGTCCCTGTTCCTCTGTGCTCCATTTTGTGTGATTTTTATCACATAACCTAACCAAAGGCATGATTCACGTTACAAGAGTAACTAAGCTAATTGCTTAAAATAAAATACAATGAAATAAGATCTTTGAGTTTACCGTAGATTGTGCACATATCACATGGAAATTCTCATCCTCTCAACCTATTACTCTTCCAGAATGCCTTTTATGGTCAGAGTATGCCCCTTCTTCTAGTTCAGGTGATATTACTTTTGCCTTTCTGGTGGACCCATTGAAATCCAGAGCAAATATAATCTAGTGAATTCTGTCTAGCCACAGACATCTTTTCTTCAAAACCTCACTTAACGTAATGTTGCACATAACTGTTAATTTTTCATTAAGGTGCTCTTAGGCCCTTCTTCAAAATTCACCCATTCTTAATGTATTAAAATCTATTGGCTGGTGGAGGCAGTTAACTATACCATCATTGTTGGTTACTATCTAGAATTATTCACTTAAATCTTCGTCATAGTAATTTAAGCATTTGATGAGTGAGGTTGTTTGCAAATTGATAGCAATTTAAACACTTCAGCACTTTGGTATTTTATTTCTTTCTGAATTTTTATACCTCAGACACAAAGCTGGCTGTATTCTATTACTTCATAATGAATGCATCGTGATATGAATTGACTGAATGCAGGAGAATGCATTATGTAAAGGTATCCTTGGAAAGATATATCACAACTCTGTTCTGTGCTACATTTACATGAATCACACCTAGAATGAAGTTAACTAATTGCTAGTTATACTAACATACACAGGCTATGTGGTGGAACTGGAGGCAGAGAAGGAAAAATGCCAACCTCACACCAGAAATTGAGCTCTCAATGTTTAGGGCTTGATGGAGCAAATACCTCTTCAATCTGAACATCCCTTGTTATCCAGCATTGCTGCCAGACCAAGTTAAGAAATGAAATAAAGAGTGATGTAGTTTGGGCATAATCTTTATATGGCTACCAGATTGTTTGAATTTCAATATTTACACTCTTTTTTTAAAGGTACTATTGACTATAGACCAAACCTAAGGCACATAGGCTTCTGACTTGGGTTGTTCAAGAAGATGCCTGAAGTTAGGCTTGAAATACTTCTCTCATACAATTCAGTGCATGCTTGAAAAGAGCTAGAAGGCTTATAAGAGAAATCATCTATTTAACATCTTTGGCATCATTCTCTTTCTGTTCATCAGTTAGTCTTAACAGCCTGTAAGATACTGCAGTCTCTTCCTCTATCATTCCTTTGCATGTATTGTTTGGAAATATGTGTTCCTGTCTTGTCACTTTCTTGCAGTCTAGCCTGGAGGCAAAATGGAAAGGCCCAGAAAACATGATATGACCAAAAGAGCTGCATTACATCCCTATGTGAGATACCATATATATGGCATAACAGAGCAAGGATTTACTCATAGTAGTACCCAAACACAGATTATAAGAAAATAATTCTGTAGACTAGGGATTGTAGAACATACATATATATACATAATTAAATACTATTTTAAATACTGATTTTTTTTTTTTAAAGGTGTGGCAGATAAGGATGAAGAAAGCTAAATTTTTTTAGCATAAAATGCATTTACAAGGGGAGGTAGTGACAGGACAAGGGATGTCGGTTTCAAGCTGCAATAGAGTAGATTTAGTTTAGATATTAGGAGGAATTTTTTTACTGTGAGGGTGGTGAGGCACTGGAACAGATTGACATCCAGAGAAGTTCTGGATGACCCATCGTGGGAAGTGTTCAAGAAGGGGTTGGATGGGGCTTTGAGCAAGATGCTCTAGTGGAAGGTGTCCTTGCCTGTAACAGGGAGTTGGAAATAGATGGTCTTTAAGGTCCCTTCCAACCCAAACTATTCTATGATTCTATTAATTCTATGATTATACTTGTAATAATGAAGAAGCAATTAAAATACATCAGTTAGCAAACTACATTATAATTTGAGATAAGCAACTGCTTATAGAGTGGCCAATAGCACTATCAGTAATATAAAAAGATTGAAGTTAAATTAAAATAAGTATCTTTTAGCTGCTACATTTCACCTCCCAACACCATGTTCCACTTAAAGACTCCTAAGAGGAAAATGACAACAGGCTTTTGTCATTTTATGAGGGATTTAAACTGTATATTCTTAATATTATTTAAACTGATAATTAGCCATAAGCTTCAGTACCTGAAGATAGTATTCCAGTGAATAGTGTCTAGCAAATATTGACCTGCTATAATATATCATTATCAAGTGAAGACATCAGATACATTGTTGATAACAGAAGCTCTTTATGTTGACATCCAGGGGAAGAGGGGCGGGGGGGGTGGGGGGTGGGGGATAGGGCGGGGGGAAGTTAATACAAAATTTGTCAGTCCACTAAGGGTTTCCCCGGGCCAAAAATGTAAATGGCAATAACTTTAGGACCAACATCATTATTCTAATGCTTGTTCTGGTACAGTAACTTTAAGAAATTGATGGATGCTTGCTTCAGTACATATTTTGTGAGGCACTTGTTATTCTGTGTATACAGATGAGAACATTGCTGATACAGTTCTCAGATATGCTATGAGCTAAGCCTGAAAAGTATGTATTTGGATTTACACGATTAACCCATGAGATTGATGGTATTTTGGCTTGTTTGTTCTGGATTTACTATTTTTTGCAAAAAGGTATGGATGGCCAGCAAAGCAGAAAGCAGTTACTTGATGTTTCTTAGCTGGTCAGATGAAACTCTCTGAAAGGAAAGTGATCATGCTTTCTCTGAAACCAGCTGAGCATGCACTGCTGTAACAAGATTCTGGATTTCAGTATAAGAGGAGACAAGCAAAAGACAGAGAAGTAGACAATAGTGCCTCCGCAAAGAGTAGTCAGATAAGGAAATAAGGAACAAGGAGCAAATATGTAGCTAACACTAAATTAATGCACAGAAAGAGTTGTGAGGTTTGGTTTTGAGTTGTTTGTTTTGGTTTTTTTTAATATATATACAACTTAAGAGAAAGGCACATATTTTGCTGCAGTCTTGCAGGCTGCTGAATTGGAAATTGATGGTAACTGTAGAAGAAGAGATCCGCCTTATTGAGACAGAAGAGTTCTGCTTACAGAAAATCTGTATTATTTGTGTTACATTTCTTTTTTAATTGACTTTATTTCTAAATATTATTTTTCTAGCTTAGAACTTTTAAGAAAACACATTTTTGGGAGACAGTGAGTGCTAGGTTTGTTAAGTTTAGAGATGTAGGAGATTGAGGAATTACCTCATTACTGTCTACAACTTCCTCATGACAGGGAATGGAGAGAAGGTGCTGATCTCTTCTCTCTGGTGTCCAGTGACAGGGTAAGAGGAACTGTCTTAAAGCTGCATCAGGAGAAGTTCAGATTGGATATTAGGAAAAAGTTCTTTACTGAGAGGCTGGTCAAACACTGGAACAAGCTTGGCAGGGAAGTGGTTATGGTCCCAAGCTAAGCTTGTCAGTGTCCAAGTGTTTGGACAATGTTCTTAGATATATGGTTTAACTTTTAGGTTGCCCTGTGTTAAGTCAAGAGTTAGACTCATTGAACCTCATGGATCCCTTCCAACTCAGGATATTTTGCGATGTTATAATTTTTACTTTTATGAAAAGTGACAGCAGCTATACTACAATAATTTGGCCAACCTGAGGTCCTCTCACAGCTTTTTCTTAACATATATATATTTAATAATGATTTACCATCTTCATGCAGCAAGAAATGTGGCTAATTAAATATTTGTGTGGATGGTAGTTGTTAACCTGTTATTGTTATATGTCCATATCCAGGATGGTGTTAAGGGTCCAGAAAAGACAGAAATAAATCATTCTGATCATCAAATGCCAAACGAATTCACTCACTTTTTAGAGTACTTCTGATTCTCTCTCTGAATCTCAACAGGGTAGAGTATCTTTCCTGCAGCAACTCCAGGAATTAATTCTTCAAGGAACGCTACAGAAAAATGCAGATGACCACTGTAATTAATGTTCATTTCTAAATATACTGATGAAGAATTTATTGTCTGAAGCAATATTTTGTTCCTTTAACACTTTCCCCCTTATCTGTTAGTTGAAGCTCAGCAACCATTGCAAGTGAAACCTGTGTAAAAAGACTTCAAAAGCATAATAAATACCTTCCTATCCCTGACATACAAACCACACAGATCTGATCAAAATGTAGGTGGTTTCCATTTGCTGGCAAATAAAGACATTACACAACATATGTACATTTGACAATGGAAAACCAGTTTCTGTAGAATTCTATTATATTTTTTTTTATTTTTATTTAGTTTATATTTTTAATTTAACTTAATTTAAATTAAATACTTTATTTAATATTTTTTAAAAAGTTTTATCTCATTATTTTACATTAGTAATAGAAATGCATAAGCAGATATCATTGCCAAAACTTATTTTATCTTTCACTTTTCCAATATGTATCACTGCATAAAACATTCATCATGCCATGGTAGTTAAAACTGTTTTAGTATTGCTAAATTCATCAAAAGCAATTATTGTTTAATACTGAAATAATATGAATAAATTATTTAGTGGATTTTTCTAGTTAAGTTATAATGCATCTCAAAACCCCCAGATCCGAGTGAGTGTTGATCAAGACGATACAGGATGCTGTATAGGTGACTAGTTTCCATTCCAAAGGCTGAAGCCCAGGAAACACTGGCCTTTACACAGGGCCAACAGTCTGTCATTTATGTAGTTAAAATTTCTTGCCATCCAGTTTACTTCCACGTAAATGCCCAGTGCTTGTACTGTGGGGAATACATAAAATAAGTTGAATTTTAATAATTTACAGGGGTTCATATATATAATTCACTTCAGTATACAAGAAGTTTTGAACTATTAGAAAAGTAGATATCAGAAGCTTGGGATTCCCTGTTCCAAATTAAATTGCACAACCAGTAAACTAGATCTAGGTTTCTACTCACCCATTGTTCACCCAAGCCTAAAATCCTCATTTCCCAATCAAGTGTACTTGTACATAGCATTTTACATTAAATTAACCTGAACCCTAGTCTTAGGAATCTAGTAAGGCAGAGATATCAGAATCATGAAAGTCTCCCTTTATCTGTATTGAAAAGGGAGAAAGAGCCTTCCAGAGGATTATTTATCCCACCTTCAATATCAATCTTCACATGATGGCATTTTGGCAATGATTCTTCCTTTGTGGCAATAATGCTTCTTTCCCTGAGCTCCTAACTATTGTACCTTGATGAGAAATTAATCTGGAACCACGTGCCTTTGCTATTTTGGATGTCATCCTGGAAGCTATGGAGGGCCTGAAAGGTTTGGTGTCACTGTGTCTGAGTGCTGAGCTGAATATCTATATTCTTCAGTGTGAAAAGATACAATTTGAATATTCTTCTTAGCCTGGAATCTCCCCCCACCCACCCCCACCCCGCCCCAATACATGAAACAAACACTCTCCATGTTCAACATCTTACCATAGTGCTGTAAAAGCCTAAGATGGAGGGTTATAAAATAATTTTCTTTCTGAAATAGACTCCGGAAACAAGCAATTAATATGTTACTGTTGCAAACAGGGCTTCACATCAGGATATAATTACTAGCCTTAGGAAATGAGAAATTGTGGGCTATGACAGGCCAAGGTTTCCTTCCTGGATCAGTATGACGACGACACTTAATTTTTTAAAATGTGATCTGCACCAAGAAATTGGTAAAATCTTTCAGGTTTGTTCTTTATTACCTGTTCTGGGTCTTCCCACCCACCCCTACACAACCCACCCCAATAAAAAATTGTGAAACAACACAATTTTTTTCTAAAGAAAATGGAAAGTTATCTTTACATGGTGCAAAACTTATGCCATATTCCTTTCCAAGTAGCTTTTGAAATTTGCTTTTAGTAAAGGAAAAAAAGTGTTGTGCGCCTTTTTAAGGGACATTTTTTCTACTGAAGATTGTTTGACAAAAAAATTTCTTACCACTTTTCATTCTTATGCTGTTGATTTAATATAGATATTGTGCCTCCATTTATTTAGCAGAAAGTCAAAGAAAGGAAGTGCTACTGGAAAGTAAGTTTTTTAAAGCGAGTCAGTCCTGAGCAGTAAACAAAAAAACTAGCAAAGACTCCAAGATGTTAAACAACAGAAAAACTAAAGGGAACATGAAAGAATAAAGAACTATTGCAAGGACAATTTTTTCTCTGTATCTTGTCTTCATGATCTCATAAGGACTATTTTTGAAATATTGCATGTCATGCATCATTTAAGTAAAAGTTTGCTTAAATAGACAAGAGCTAACTCACACAGGGGGTTGATAGTAAATTTTTTTCTAAATTATTCATGTGGGAAATTTTTTAATGTGTGTCACTAATGTGAGCTGTAAGCATGTAATTGATGAAACCCTGCTTAAAGACCCTCAGGAAGGTGATTTAAAATGGCAATTTGTTAAAATAATGTCTATTAGCTCTGATTTTCCCATGCTCCTACCACTTAACGCGGCATGTTCATTTATCATTGAACTCAGATTAACTCACTCAAACTATGACCTAACCTTATCAAAGTTACTTCAAATTACCACCTGTTAAACTGACTGAGTGCTGCAGTAGAAACATCTTATTAAGTATGGGTCATTGTGATTACATTTCAAGTGTGAAATGAAGCTAGAGATGAGTTTTATAATTTCAAAATATATTTCAAGAATAGTTTTCAAGGTTTATGTATTTTCTGTGTAAAATTTGATGAAATATATATGCTATTGAAAATAATGTTTTATGTTTATATAAAAGGGTTTTTTGTCTCTTGCAAATAAGCATAGGATTTGAAGCAGACCTACTGTCTCTTCAGATATTGTCATGTAAACATCCATTGAGAGATTTTTTGCTAATTAAAAAGAAAAAAAGTGTTCAAAAAAATCTCCTAAATCATACTTTACTAGCCATTACAAAAAGTGTGCACTAATGGACCCGCAAAGAAAGGACTTTTAACCGGTATGGTTTTCTATCATATGGGAGAATTGTTTCCTATCAGAGGCTGAAATATTACCCGAAATACTGATTTATTATGGAGCTAGGGTTGATCCAAAAACTTCTTATGTAAATACAGACACCTCACACCTGGGCAGATGACTTAGATACCCCATGGCATTTGAAATGCTACTAAACATTTTGTTCAGGCAACAAAATAATTCCCTAGATTTTTTCTCCCTACAAGTCACCAGAGCGTGCAAGCAAGACTAATTTAACTAGTATTGCCACCCCTGCCTTGTATCTGTCTTGGAAATGGCCACAATTCTAATTAAACCTTTTTTTTTCTTTTTCTTTTTTTTTTTTTTTTTTTTTTTTTTTTTTTGTTTCTCTTACGGGCAATCATTGCAACAGAACTGTATTTTACTGCATAATCTGGATCCACCACATTATTTCTGTAATAAACATGTCCTGCCTTTTTAGGTTACCTCACATCTTGCCTAATATCAAACACAGAGAAGAAAGTAGATTATTTCCTGCTTAAGGTATAATGAAGTTTGAAAAACATAATACTCCAGCGAAAGGAAGGTAGGGAAAGTCAATCACGACTTTGTCATATAATGTTATTTAAGTGACCAGCTCATACCGTAAATGATGAAGACAAGGCTTCCATTCATGGAAGACCCACTAATAGACATCTAAAGATTCTTAACATGAAAAAGTAAAACTTAGTTGTGCCTGTAGTAGCTGCTACCAGTCATGCAGGAAAAATGTGATCAAGATCTAACAATTAAAATTCTTTATCTCAAACCCAATATAGTATCAGAAACACTGAACTAAAAAATTCATCCAGAATTTTTTTGAGTGCAAGGATAGACCCCTATAAAGAGAACAATGTCACTTTCCTGTTCTCCTAAACTTTTATTGGTTTTTTCTCTCTCTATTTCATTTTAGAAAAAACATGATCAATAGAGAAAAAGAATACACAGATCATTACTTTTTTCAGTTTTAGAGGCAAATTATCAGCAGTAAAGGGAAGCTAGAACTCTTTCATTCCACTAGCTTCTGGAGCTGTAAGCCAGTATATCAGTTCAAGATAAACATAGTTTTTTTAATAACTAAGAGGTTAGGCAAAATCTGTGGAGACAGCATCCCAAGAAGTAAGGAAAGCTGCATAAGCCAAATTCTATTACTCTTACTAATAGATAGCAAGGGGAGGCAATAGCTCAGAATTCAGAAAATTAGCTTTTAAGCATATGCTTATGTCAATACAACTTATAACTGTGACGTGGGATTCTAGACAAAGAATGTGGTTTGAAAGAAAGGATGATTTGGAAAAGATTCAATTTTATCTGTAAAGTTTCCATCAAGGATTCCAGTTTCTTCATGAATATAATCATAAAGATTCACTGTCTATTTGCACATCCTGAAAGAAAGATCTTCCTGAAATTTGTCCAACATTGGACAAAACCAGAAAACATTCCCCAATTGTTCACGGCTATTTGATGCTACATTTAAATTTTGTCACATTCTTTTCCTATACTTTTTTGCTTCTGTTCTTAATACCGGGTGACAAAAACACAGATGTACCTGTCATTCTCCCTACTGTAAATTATTTGTGTTGGATTATGTATAACCCTTATGTATTTCTATAAGTTTAAAAATTCCAAATTCTATTCCTCATGCAGAGTATCTCATGCATGTGTCCTGGTTTTTGGCTGGGATAGGGTTAATTTTCTTCTTAGTAGCTCATACAATGCTGTGGTTTGGATTTAGTATAAGAATAAGGGCTAAACCACAGCAGGATGGAAAGTATTTAGAGATATTTTTTGGTCTACTGTATGTGCATATTAATGGAATATAAATGTAGTATTGTGCAGGATTCTAATGTTGAAGATGGTTCTTGTGGAATATTCAGTGTAATTTAAAATTAGGAGCCTGCCTCTATTTTACTATGAAACATATTTGCCACTTACAGTCTGACATTATCTGTTCAATGCATTGATTCATCTTGACTGTGAAATACATAATTATGTAGGAGTATATAAAAATTTAAATAATGCAAAGAAACATTCCATCATGAGTAGAAGGTTCCCATCAATCCCATTACCACTCTTAGTTCCATGAAACCACTGGAGCCTTGAGAATGTAATGATTCTGACACAGCCTCATCAAGCATTGCTAGTACTAATAGGATAATAGATTCTGATGAAATTGCAGTTTTTCAGGGTCCAACACCAGTGCCATCCGGGAAAACATATTGCTGGAAGTTGCAAAGAAACAAACTAAACATTTTCAATGTAGCTTGAGCCCTGTTTGCTACTTGAAAGTATTGAACAGCATGGACAGCAAAATTAAGGGATGTTATCTTTTTTGGTTTTTTATGAGAACAAGATGTAATAGGTTTGGCTTTTTTTTTTTTCTTTCAATTTCCTCAGTTCCAGGCTAGAAGAAAGAAGGTTCTACTAAAACAGAGAAGTTGATGGATTACTCTAATAAAGTCCCACTGTCATCCCATCTTAACTGGCTGTTACACCAATTGATGACAGGTACATGTGCAAGTAGGGATGATATCAGTGTCCTTGATACACCTCTACCTAATGTATGAGGGGAGTCTATGCAACTGCTAAATAGCTTTACTCCACCCAGCATTTAAACTACATCAGTCAGTTACAGCCGTTCAGGTCATTCTGGATTTCTTATATAACTCAGGTTAAAATGGGCTTTTCAACCTAATTATTTTAGAAATAGGGTAAAATAGATGAACAAAAGCCCTTTTGTTTACTACCTTGGGGATCTGGAACATAATCTCAGCAAAACCAGACAAAGTTCTCCTTTACTGTGTTCCAAAGGTAATGAATGAATACTTTTGTTCACAGAAATTGCCCACCACACTGCAATGTTATATCAATTACATGCAGCAAATGTGTTTACTGCAATGAAGAAAAAAAGCCTTGTTGGCACTGTACAAGAAACAGCAAGCAATAATGTGGTTATAATAATATTGAACTAAAAAAATCATTGGGAAATTAATCTACTGGATTACAAAAAAACCCCAAGATATCTCCAAGAAAATGACAAAGGAAATTATATATTGCTAAACATTTTGTATGCCTCCATTCTTAATGCAAAGCTTCTGTTAGCTCAATATACTCGGTGGACAAAGACTTTTAACACTGTTTTAAAACTGAAGGTGAGTCAGATACAGGAAACCTTTTTCTCAGACAAGCCTATGTTAGACCACTACTGTTAATGTGAACCTTGCTGGATTGTTTTAAATTATTGTTGATATTATATGGTATATATATGCAAAAACTCAGAGATACAATATTAAAGAAATTGCTGATTGCTTAACATAACTGGATTTAGCTACATGGTTATGATAGCAGTGTTATTTTGTTGATTACTCCTTTGTCCAAGTGTAACATAAACCTACTGTAACAGGAAACATTTTTTTTTGCTTTCAGAAGAGCTAGAGTACATTTTATTAAAGAGTAAAAAAGAACTATAATTTTCTTAATCTGTCACTTGACTGTTTATGTAATACCTACCATCGTGTTAGAGTTGGACTGTGATTCTCCAGCATCTGTTTTGGAAGAATTTCCTGATTTGAATATTCTGTAGTACTAATATATGTTTAATATAAAGTGTCTAATATAAAATCTGTGAAAAGCACTAGTTTAGGAGAAATGAATGATACATTTTTACCCTAAAATGCCTTTAACTATGGGATATTACTTCAGGAAGGCTGGTGCTCACAAACTTGAGTAGAAAATTGGAAAGAATTGGCTATGTTGACTAGTTGGATTTTTCCATCCGTTGCACCTCTAATTCTTTATTTTCAGATTTTAAAAAGTGGTTTTTTTGACTCTTTGAAATTCCATTTTTAAGAAATGTATAGGTCATCCATGTGTGCAAAATACTGAAATCTCAAGAAAGTCTTTTATAGCATGTACCTTATTTAGCATTTTCTTCTGTTTAAATTATCTCCTTATGATTTTATGACTTCTTGAAATGCTTATACAAATTAATATAAGCTTGAAATCCTGACTTGGTCACCAGGTGTTTTCTGGATGTTTCTGAGTATTCAATTTTATATTGTTTTCTGAAGTTGATGTATAGCAACACTTTTTATCATTGCTGAAAGACACGAAAGATTTTATTTTTTTTAGTAAATTAGAAGTTGCCTCTGAGTCAACTTCTGAGTTTTACTTCCAGCTATCTGTAATTATTTCTTATCCTGCATAAGCTACTTTGTATTTTTGTACCTCTGATTGCTGACTGTTCAAAAGGAGCTGGAATACTTCATTTTTCCCGTGCTTCCATGGTTAATTTTCATTTGGGTTACATCTTCCTGTTAAAACCTGCCTTCTATTACATACCTTTTGTTTCATAATTAATAAAATAAGAATAATGTTAAAAATAACTATTATTAATACTATACAAAATGTGAATCTCTCTGTATATTAAATATATTGCATTCCACACAACAAAAGATAACATTTTCGATACAGCATGAACATAAAGTATGAGATTCCTCTCCAGACTGTAAAAGCTTAAATTTGAAAGTGTCTAATGTAGGTGTTGCCTTATGAAGGAGGGGTTCAATTCAGTTGCCTTAAACTGTGCTGCATACCTGAAACAGATGTATTGCTTCAAATGATTAAAGGATTTCGCTGACAATCAGCTGTGTCTCCATAAAGGCTTTTTGTAGCTCCTGTGTTGTGTCAGTTAGGCTTGTGTGTCTGATACTAATGCCACTATACAGTTAAAGCAACTGAGTCAAACCCTAACCTGGAACCTCTACGGGCTGAACTGCTAAACAGACTACACCACAATCACAAGAAGAAAGTATACTGTGGTTTCACAGTGAAGGTGAGTCTAGTAGTATCTTTTATCAAGGTTTCCCAATAATTCATGTTATTAAAACCTGCTGGTATTTTATACTTTGCTAAATTTTAATTGCTTTAGCAAACTGGAACAGCTTCAAAGGGCACCTACCCCAAGGCACTGATTTACAGTATGGAAAGAATGGATTTAAGTCCCTGAGATAATCAACCAGAAAAACAAATTCCTTCCAAGCACCAAAGATATCAAGGGAGCTTTCTAACAGCTGGATTATGAATAATTACAGATGCTGTCATAAGTTTCAGAATGGACTCAAATAAGTAATCCTTTTTGGGGTTTCAGTTGTTTGTTTTGATGGTCTTGGTTGGGTTCCCCCCTCCTCCTCCTCAAAAAAAAATATTCCTTATAGTTTATAAACATATTTTATATAATATTGGTAAACTAACATTTTTGTGCAGTTTCATGTACTTTAATTACACTGATAGCTACGGAGAGCAGAAGCTTGATAATATAGTGAAGTACCAAAAATCAGTCTGATTCTAAAATGAATTCTAGATTTAAGAACTAAGAAAGTGAAGCTTAAATAAATAAAAAATGGACATAGGTAATAAATACATTGTAAGAGCAGATGTAGAGTTACTGGTTTGCAGCTTTAGAAAGCTTCAAGAAAAATTAAAAAGATTACTGAGGTGAATTGTATAGCAGGAATACAGTCAAAACTTTAATAATGTGATGGGATTCTAGATGAGCTCCCTAGTTTAAGAGACTAGATCTTTAGGGGTATTGTTCCTGTTTCTTGGAGGTTGAATGTTGTCATTAACCTGATGGAAATCATGTTCAAAGAAGGGTTGTAGAGCTGGGCTACACGTGCTGTTCCTTGTCCAAAGACCATACAAAACAGTCAGGTTTCCCCTGAAGGATGATCGGTTTGCACAAGGTATGAAGAGGTTATCAGGAATTATTTTTACATGATTTAATAATTGTTTTAAATTCTATGAATTTTGAGGAAGATGTGACTGGTAGAAAGCAAGGAAATAAAATGTTTCCAGTGTCTAGTTAGCCCTTTCCCAGTACTGACAAAGCCTTTTAAGGTTATTTAGAACTTCTATCTGAAGATAAACGCGAACGGACAGTAGAATTGGCACTACCAAGTTTGGTTTCTGCAGCTACATTTTCTTTGTATTTTCTTCTTGCTGTGATAAAAATAAATGAATTCCAAACCACCAAAAGACCAAACGAAAGCAAAAATCAGTAGAAGCAGACAGTCTGAGGTACAGATCCTTAGGCCAGAGCTATAATGACTGTCATTATCCCAATTGCTTTTCTTCTGTTAGAGTCACCTTCTGCCCTTTTATTCTGCAATGGATTTTTCTATTTTAGAGATAAAACAGAAAAGGAGAGGTACAGTCTGTGACATCAATGCACTTTACAGGAAGATATGTTCCTTATGGCTGCCTCTCTTAGATGTCCTTTCTTGCCAAACTGAAACAACTTTGCATATTTGTGAAACTTGCTAATTGTCACAGTTATTTAGCATAACAAATGGTCATTATAGATGACTGGTGTGAGTTATGTCCAAGCATCTGATACATGAATTTATAATCTCTGGAGTACTAGTTTTTGTATATCCTTGAGCAGCACCCTCAGGCTTACATTTGAAAAGATTTTTCTTTAACTACACTGGGGTTTCAAAAATGTTCAGTACACCAAACTCTGGGCATCCTATATGAAAAGGGATTGATGGAAGATGTGCAACTCATATTTTGGTCATCAGAAGTAAACGTTTAAGACAGAGGCAAAAACATGGGGGTTTTTAACACCTAGATGTTATTTTTTTAATATGTCTTACTGTTTCCTGAGTGACATATTGACACAGTGACATCAAGCACATCTAATGATATCAGCCATGAGATAGAGCAGGATTGAATGGGGTCGCTTGGTGGGAGATGCATACAACAAAACCATGAAGTGGGGAGTTCTGTTGTCTTCTCTGAGCACGGCACCCTGACCAGAGTAGAATGCCACAGCTCCTCTATTTCTTCCTTTGCTGTTTTTGTCTATTTCTTCTTTCTCTGACAGGCTCTCTGGTACAAAAATTTACAGAGCAGAAAAGATCCCTCTGCTAGTCTGCATGAGCTGTATATATGGGGAAGCAAAAGGCAGAAACCCGCTGTATGAGTCTAGCATTCAGTGCTTTGGTCTGGAAGCTCTGTTCAGTGTCTGTTTGAGTACAGGGATATTATAGCTTACTCTTTTAGCAGGCATGTGTTAAGTTTATTCATACACTGATTTGAAAATACAGAGTAAAAATCTTAGCTGGTGTAATTCATAATAACCTCAGATGACTGGTTTACAGCTGCTGAATGTAAATTTTATAGGATGCTTTCATAAGCACTGGCTTTAGAATATTTCAAAGGTAAAACAATTTCAGAATTTTAAACACCCAGGATTTAAATTCTTTATTCAGACCATTTCTCATTTTTCTAGGTAGGAAGTGGTATGACTAAGTTGTTGGGTTTTGTGGTTTGTTTTTGGGTTTGTTTTTTTTTTTTTTTTTAAGTGTTTAATTGTGCAATAATACAGATTTTAAGTGCCTGAGGAAAGAAGTAAATCTTATTTCTGATCTCTTTCACATAATTAACAGTAACTAGCACACTACGTAGGTGATATCTACACTAATGACTGCTAAGAACAACTGAACATTCTCGAGACTGAATAGCATTGTGGGATTAACATTCACAGCTGCAGACATCTGATTTGGGATCATCCTGAACCAATGGTCTTCAAAATCTCAGAGGATTGTCGTTACTGTTTCTCATAATACAATGAAGTAAAAGAAAATGCATTTAAAGATTTGTAGTCTTTCTAGATAACAAAAGGCATTATGGCTCAGCAAAGGTATTAGTTAAGGAATGTCAAATCTGCAAGACTTGAAAAACTATGAGTCAAGTATTCTATCTAAAATGTCATAATATTGTGCATACTGAATAGCTAAGTGTCACTATACTTGCCTTCTAAAGACACAGCTCAAGCTGTGCTCTTCTAAACATGTGAATATTATTTCCATGGTGTATGCTCATATGGACATCAAAAAATAACACCCATAATACACTACAAGTTATTTGATATCTTACTGATTTTTCAAATACAAAAGAAAAAAATATTAAAGTATACAATACAAGAAGAATTTGTGCATGAGAAAAAAAAATCAAATAAATGTACAGCAAGTGTATTGTCTCTTTTTAAATAATTTACCTGGGAAAGATATACATTTATATATATATATATAAAATATTTTTTCAGAAGCAGGACTGACAGTTTTAGTAGAAGTTCTAAGAATGATAATGTATTTATAAATGCATTTAATTGCTATAGGTAACAAAGGTTGAACTCAATACTGTTACACCAATGCAGTAATCAGTTAGTGTTCTGTATTTTAGGATAAGTTGTCTTAGCCTGCTTTAGATAATGAACCTATTTATAAGTAGAAGAGAAGTCATATAGTCATAGAAATTTTGCCTGGAGATCATCCCGAGAATTTTACTATTTGTTTATAAAACACCATATCAATTACTGTTTCCTCTTGATCAGGTGAAGTGAACAAAACTCATTACATCACCAGTGTTACTCCCATCTCTCACCTTGACAGGAGGCTTTCAACAAGCATACCTCCCATTCATAGTCTCAGGGCTATGGAGCTCAGAAGCTAAACTTGTTCAAAGACTACATTTTTTCCATTTTTGCCTGACTTTGTGAAGTAATTTATGTCTATCCATGACCATTCTGTAGTCTTGCTATCCTACCAAGACTCTGTGCTTCTGATCATGCCAGTCTAGCAACAATGTACAAAATCTTGTTTGCTGTCCATGCTGTAAAAATTAGCATAGAGACACTGAAAGCCTCTGAACATCCTTTTTTTTTGGAGAAGAAATGTAAAAATATCCTCAGTTCTAAGGACAAATGTAAAAGTCTTCACTGACGCTGCCTTCTTCATGAACCTCCTCCCATAAGTACAGTTCTTCCTCTTTTACTTTAGGTCTTCAGTTTATGTCTCCTGATAAGCAGAGTTTATACCTCTTCCTGGTTTAGCAAGCCTTTTTGGAAAAGTTCTTTACTCTTTTGATGAGATGAACTTCACCTTTTCCAAGCAGCTCTTTTTCCTCAAAAGAGACATCATGTTTGAGGAAGCTGATTTTTTGCTGGTGACAACCACTGTACATACAAATGTTGAACTGCTGATTGTGTCTGCTCCTATCTGCGCCTTTCCCCTTGACTGAAAGGACTGATGAGGTGATTATTTTGGACCCTGACTCCCTCCTTTTTGTCCACAAAGTCATATAGTGAGCTTTGATTTTTTCAAGCAGATCCTGTCATAACTTGTGCCTACACAAATGAGCAACAAGAATAGTATTCAGAAAACTGAGCAAGCCTATCTGTAACATTACAGAACCATCAAAGAAAAGTAGCAAACACCACCAGATAATAGGTGTTTTTTCAGACTTCCAGCACTGCAGAGAATACCCAGTGGCTGACAGTAATTTTTTCCTCTCTGTAGTGCTTTCTTTGAAGACATGAGATACCCATTGCAGCCTCTTCTAGCAGAAGCTGTAGATTTAGTGCTCAAGTTTTTTTCCTGATGAACAAGAGTTATTAACCTGAGGCTTATACATAGAATGATGTATGACCAATAACATTTACATGTTTTAATTTGAAATCTACATAACTACATTAGGGGATGAGAGAAGTGCCCAAAGTATTTATCATGTTATATCCCTATGTGTTGGAAATGCAGCTCTCCAGCCTTTAAGTTCATAAAGTAATTGATAGCAGTAATAGTCATGCACTTCATGGTGGTTATGGGTTCAAAATTAGTTGATTACAGAAGACAGAGGTGTCCCATGTATTTATATTTTCCTTCTTTTGCTTTCTTACAAATTCCTCCTTTTTTGATGTTACAGTGATAGCAGCAGGGGAGAGCAATAAGGCAGGCATGGTTCCAGAGAAGGCATCTGTTTTGCTAGAAGTACCCAATGATAAAAAATATGGTCATTCTATTTCTAACACAAAGAAGAATTTGAATTCATATTTCAGTTCCTCACTACATCACTGCTTTTGTTTGATTGCATACTTGTGTGGAAAAGTGCCATTTGGTCTTTCATGAGTCATTTTAGCCCTTCAAATGCAAATGCAGAACAAGAACCGATACACATTTAAGGAGGAATACAAAGATAGGAGGTCAATAATTTTTTATTTACAAATTAACAATGTTAATTTGTGATTAGTTTCCCAAAATATGATTATCTGTACTGTGCATTCAAATTTTACTGCATATATTTCATATGACACTAAGAGTAAAAACATCTGTCCTTAAAAACATATATGTTTGGGAGAACAAAGGGTATAGGTATACATGTGTTGTGTATGCACACCCGTACGTGCATGCAGATATGTCCACACAAAAAACATGGAAAAGGGAGAGTACTACAGTCAAAAAAAAATGCAAACTAGGAGTAAACTATTGCCTAGTAATTATTATCCTTTAGTTGATAGGAGGGACTTGTCCATAGTTAATGATCACTTTATGTTCTTTATTCCCTAGAGTGACCATAATCACAAACAGAGAAAAGTTTTGTTTTGATTAAAAAATAAAACAAGATGTTAAAATGGCAGCCCTGAGTAGAAAGTCATGACCACTGGCAGTACTCTGTCACTCACCTTCCTTTAGTGAATTAATTTGGCATAAATATTAGGAATATCACCCTTCATGTCTGAACCAAACCTATTAGACTTCTATTCAGAGGACAAAAGGGAATTTCAGAGGTATCTAGAAGCTTTTATACTTTTGTAACCTTATTATTCAGCAACTGAATACTTTGGATTCTAACTCAGTGTTTAAACTGATGGACATCTGTCTAATAAATATAGATCCCAAATACAGTGTTTCAGAACAACAGATGAATCAAAATGAAATAAAAAGGGAAGAGACAGGATTCTGTGATAAAGATAGTATTTCATTATGGAGAGCTGGACAACTATATAGACATAGGGTTTACATGAAGAAAGAGAGAAAACGCTGCCTTCAGATAAAAAAAAAGGATTTTGTTCTTACTGTTTTTTGGTTTGTCTGTTTTATTTTCATGTTCTAGTGAGATCCACTCTTTATATTTGAACAAAACTTATGTATTCTGGAGAAAAAAAAATAAAAGGAAGTTCAAGAGGTGAATAAATGTGAACAAAATTGCCTAACAAAAATTTATACTGGATTTTGAAACTCATGTATGGACCTCTTTCATATTTGATATTGTCCTGAATCTATTTTTAACAAAAGATAAAGTGCTTCCACTAAAATTTGAACTACAGTTCAGTTTTAATTATATTCCCAGTTTTTTCTGTTTCAATATTAAGATTTTGGATACTGAGCTGGACAAATGCTCCATTAAAAAAAAACAACTAAAATATTATCTTAGTTTAAAATGGCCTGGGATTCTTCCAGTAATTAATAGTGTAATACAATGAAATATATTTAAAACAAAACCCACCAAAACTGACCTGAGGGACATTTCACTAGCTTTCTTTCCTAAGAGAAAAATGAGGAAAAATAGTTTAAGAGCCTCCTTTAAACACACAAAAACATGGTGTTTAATCAAGATGAGAATACCATCTGGTAATCCTATTGCTGCACTGTACAATATAAAAGATCATAAATTTTAACAAACCTGGCTAGGCAGGAGAGGAAAAAAACATAGAATTTATCAGATAACTTTATCTGAAAACTTATTTATATACATTACATCTCAGTTTCTAGGCATCTGAAGATTTCTCTTGTAACCTTGTTTACTTTAAGCAGTCTACCATAGATCTGGGTGAATATTTTTTTTTCCATTTTGAGAAATAATTAAAAATCTTTTTTGACCCATTGAACCTTTAAGCTTTTGGGGTTTATTTCTGTAAAAAGAGTAGAATAGCATTGAAAACTCACAGAAACTGAATTTTAAAATATAGCTTACACTTCTTTAAACCAGTTTTATTCTTGATTTAGGCCAGTGTTCTGCACTTTTCACTTTTACTCCTACAGATTAACAGGGTACAGAGTATCCTTCATTAAACTGGATGCACAGCAAAATTTAAAATAAAACCTGTTGGCCCTGGAAGAGATGCTTATAGTCTTATGCAGTGACACTAGTCACTCTAGTTCCAGAAAAGGTTAATTTAGCACTTGATATGAAATTCAACTCCAGATTTAGGTATCAAAGTTTTCTGTCTGCAGTTGAGTTTACTATGTGTGTGCTACTTGTCTACATTTTCATTGCACTCAATGAAAAACTACATTTGCGGTCAATAGAGTTTATCTTGTTTGAAAGCAGACATACTTGATCAGAACCAAGTGTGTTAAAAAAACAAACAAAAAACCCCAAAAAACCCCACAAACAAAAAAACCCCACCAACCCGTAACCCTACAACTAAGCTCTGTGATAGAATATTCTGCAGCCTTTTTCTCTCCTTTTCTTCAGAAAATGCCCAGTTTAAATTCTGAACTGTAAGCAGAATCACAGAATAGCCGAGGTTGGACAGTATCTCTGGAAATAGTGCAGTCCTGCTGAAAGTAGGTCAGCTAGCGCAGCTTGCTCAGAACATTGTTCAGTTTGGTTTTGAGTATCCCCAAGGATGAAAATTCTACAATCTCTTTGGACAATCTGTTCCAGTGTCTGACCACTCTCATTAAAAAATGTTTCTTATGATACAGTGTGGTGTGATATGACAGTACACCTTTTGGTGGGAATTAAGGCAATTATGTTCATGTAAAATGATGGATTGAATTATATTTTATATCAAATAAAAAATACAATACTATGAGAGAAAGAAAGAAGAAAAGAATGTGATAAAAGCACATGTCTAAACATAAACTCACAGATTTGAGTACAATTCATTCTGAATTTCTGTTACGTCAAATGGTATTTGCAGTCTTGGCAGTCCGATATAACATCCTGCTTAGTAGTTTCTAGTCCCTTGAACAAACTGAAGCACAATGAAGCATTAGTAGGAGCTGCATGCACACACAGGAGGCTGTGTGGTGACTAAAGAAGCACTCATCAGACAGTACATATCAGCAATGAACTCAAAACCTACAGTATGTAGTTAAATCTCCCTGGATGGTGTATGGAAGGAGCTAGGCATTTCAGAGGGGTGAGGTGATTTTATGACAGCTTTCTAGAAATAACCAACAGAAATACTGAGCACAGTGGGAAATAAAAATTCCTTCCATTCTCTGAGAACTACAACCCAAAACTGAGGCTTCAAGAAAAATTCCATTTTTTCAGAATTCACTGTGCAGAACAGAATTCACTGTGCAGAACAGAATTCTGCCAAATTGTCTGCAAGACCTGTTTGACTCACTATTGCCAAAATTATTCCAAGAAAGGAAAGGATGGCATTTTTAATACAGAACACTATGCCAGAACCGAGAATTGTAAACTAGATTTATTTAAAACTCGGGTATTTTACAAGTGCTCTGTGACCACCAGTTTATTGAGCATTCTGGGAAATCACTTATCTCCTTTCCATTTTGTTGGTGTTTCTTTCAAATAAGAAAAGATTTTGCAGGGATAAGCATGACAACAAAACTAAGTGTTCAGACTATTATTAAGTGCATTGCCGTTCCTCCAGCTATGATGGCCTATTATGAAGCAACCCTATTGTACACAGAACAATCTCAGCATCAGATCAGGCATTTAAGATCTTTGCAATTGTTATGTGTTTACTATCAATGACTACATCTGTCTTAATGATTGAATTGGATCAGGGTTCATTCTCTAGTCTTGGGGGTTGGAAATGCTTTTCCTACATAACAAACTCTCTTGCATCTCAGAGTGAAATGGTTGCATTCAAGCTGTGCTGCTGTCAACAAAGCTGCATCTTTTTGTGAGAGTATAAACTGGCCTTGGCAAAAAAGTGCCAAGCACTGAACAGCATTTTTAGCGTTAGGGAGAACTACATGCCAGGGCTGAATGCTGTACCTTTGTCTTATTTAGTTTACTATTGTAAATGTATACAGCAGGGCTTAGACAGAAGCTAGAACTCCTACTTCCCAAGCAGGATAGTTACAGGAATTTAGAGATCTTATATGAGAATATAGATTTTATAGGATGAAAAAAAGGTACTGCTTAGGGAGTAATACTAAGGTTTTTTCCAGATTTTAAATTTGAACTTTGTCCTTCAATTACATCTATCCTTTTGGAATGTCGCTTTTTTTACTCTTTGAATAGTTTTACATTTTCTTTACGTTTTCAACAGAATATAAGTCCAGGGTGCTTCAGACTTTAGAAGACCTTGACTATAATCCCTACTGGATGCAGGATTCATTGCCTTGCTCAAGGCTCTCACAGGGCTGTCGGAGATCAAATTGTTTTCTACTAATCTCTTAGGGGTGCTCAAAGGATTAATTAGTTAATGTGTTGTGAAGCACTTTGAAGATGAAAAGTGCTATATAAGTGCTAAGCATTATGCAGGAAAAGTTGGGGAAGGGAACTAGGGTTTGATAGGTAGCTGAAATACAGCTTAAAAATCCCATTTGTTATTAAGAAAAGAGCATTAGTTCTATCTGAACTATCTATGATCTCATTTTCAGAACAGTAAGAAAATCTTTAAAACATCAACCTACTCCATTTGAACTTGACAAAGGTTACATATGTTTTCCTTCTGTTCTTTCCCTTTAATTAATTGTGATGAATACTATGGAACTTGTTGTTCAAAGTGTATCAGCTGCCTAACTGTTTCCTTGTAGTAAATATTAAAAAACACACCACTGTACACTTGTATGACTTTCTGATAGCCTATTAAAATGAGAAAAGAATTGGCAATGTGCCCCTGCAATGAATGGAAAAAGCTTTGAAAGCACCACCATTGCATCTGGAGCCATTTCAGTGGTGTTTCATTTTATGCCTGAACTTTGTTGAATCAAAAGAACTTAAATCTCACTGTTGCCCCTCTACGGATTTCTACTTTTTTCAGTGGGTGGTGCCATAGTACAGAACAAGTTAGGTTTGCAGTTTAGCAGCTGGACTGTGGGTAATATTGCTTAAGAGTACAAGGAGAAGGGAGTTTAAAATTGTTCCCATTTTGTTCAAATGCTCAAGTTATCACCACATGCTCCTGTCTTGTACATGGCTGCTCTGGATCAAACCGAAGATATCCTTAGCCCCGAATTTTGACCATGATTGATAAAAGAAGTTTGGGGAAAATGTGTTGTCAACAGAATGACTAGGCCGAGTTTTCTGAATGTACTGAAGTGAGCCTAAGTTGTTTTCCTCTTCTGCTTATAATGTGATGTCACCATGGAATATGCCTTCCACTTCTACTGAGAGTAAACTGTATCCATTATTTCAGAGACATGCTGCCTCAGATTTTTCTGGAGACTAACAGGTGTAAAGTCAACCCATGTATCACAAATTATGACATAAATGCAAAAGAATCTCACCTAATGGAAGTTCCATTTACCTGGCCCCTAGGGACCACTAATTTATAAATGTTATAATAGTGAAAACACAGAGAGCATCTGGAGATTGTAATTAAAAAAAAGGAAAAAGAAAAAAAAAAAAGAAAAAATTAAGTGTGATACATCTTTTATCCTGGTAATAGAGTAGTTCTGCAAGACAACATAATTCTATTTTTTCTATTGTCAGAAATGAATTTCAAAATAGGCATTCTTCCTCTTCTGCCTTTATTATTTCTGCAAAAGAGTGGTTTAGGTTGCTTAATAAATCAAAATCAAAGGTATTAGAAAAAATAGTTTTAATATGAATCTGTAGAAGTACAACTTAACAAAGTTTGATGTCAAGTCTCTATCACTTATTACATGGATGAAGCAGACAAAAATTGGGTTAGAGTCAAACTAGAATGATTTACACAGAGCCCAGAGACACAAAGGGTAAGACACACCCTCCCACTGAGTCAAGAGGTTCAGAGTAGACCCCCTTGCTCCCTAATCTCCTGAAAGAGCTTGCGTGCAGCTAGGCCCAATCTTAGCCTCAGACTTTGTCAATGGTTTATATCTATTGGAAGAAATATAAAGAGTAAGTGTTCTGGTTTCAGCTGGGATAGTTCATTTTCTTCCTAGTAGTTAGTACAGTGCTGTGTTTTGGCTATGATGGGAGAACAATGTTGATAGGACACTGATTTTTTTAATTGTTTCTGGGTCATGTTTATACTAAATCAAGGACTGTTCAGTTCCTTGGGCCCTGCCAGCCAGAGGGCTAGGGGGGGCATGGGAAACTGGAAGGGGACACAGTCAGGACAGGTGACCCAAGCTAGCCAAAGGGATAATCCATACCATATAGTGTCATGCTGAGTATATAGACTGGGGGAAGAAGAAGGAAGGGGGGGGGGGGGGGGGGGGGGGGGCATGGACATTTGGCATTAGGGTGTTTATCTTCCCGAGTAGCCATTACGCATGGTGGAGCCCTGCTGTCCTGGGGAAGGCCAAACACCTGCCTGCCCATGGGAAGCAGTGAATGAATTCCTTGCTTTGCTTTGCTTGCATGTGTGGCTTTTGCTTTACCTATTAAATAGCTCTTATCCCAAACCTTGAGTTTTACATTTCTTTCTGATTCTCCTCCCTATCCTTCTGGGTGAGGGGGAGTGAGCAAGCAGCTGCGTGGTGCTGGGTTGCCAGCCAGGCTTAAACCACGACATAAGGAAATCCTCCCATTGAGTCACAAGTTTCAGAGTAGATCCCCTTGCCTTACAAGCTCCTGATAGAGCTTAGGTGTGGTTAGACCTAATCTTAGTCTCAGACTTGGACAACAGTTTATGTCTAACTTGGATCACAAGATTTCAGCAGCACTTAATCACTGACTAATTTAACATGTACAGAGTCAATAGGATTTATTACAATCACATCAGTGACTTAATTACATATTGGAGTTTATACAATTCATACTATACTTGCTGCAAGGTATCTAAATCAATTCACACACATAAACACAGACACACAAGGATAGGTATAGCTGTTAAAAGTTCCCCTTGAGTTCAATGAAATCACTTACTTCAAATGTCTCAAAATTTCAGTGGGTAAGGGTTGAGCCTTGAGGACAGAAGGATTTTTGCTCAGGCCTCATCATCAGCTTTTGGCAACAGTCCTCTGAACTTCACAAACTTGAAAGCTCATGATCTCTGAGCAGCATCCCACATAGAGGGATATGCTGGTCACAGCATGCTGTCATCCAGGGGAGTTCAAAGAGCCTCACTTAGGACTACTGTTTGTAGGGTCTCAAGATGACTGGCTTTAGTTACTAGTAAATTTCCACCCTAGCCACATTCAAGGTTAATAATTTTTCAAAATTCCAGTAACAATGATACCATTCCACTCAGGCTATGATTCGTGTAAGGAATGTTCTGAGGCTGTCTGGGAATGACTGATTATTCCTGTTGTCATTCCCCATCTTGGCCAGGCAACCAGAGTTCCTGGTATGGTAAGTGCCGTTCCCCACTTTAGCCATACAAGAGTTCTTGGTACAGTCAAAAGATGTTTAACAGCCCAACTCATCACAAAGGCCAAGGCCTAATGGGAATTCCCGAGGTTGTAGAGCAGCCCAGAGAAAGGAAGCAAATTCATCACCACAACTGTGTCCTTTCGTACAGTTTCACTCCTTTCATTCCTTTTAAATTTAACAGACAAACCAAACCAAAATGAAAAGGCAGGAACTTTCAACATTCCTACACAACATAGACATGCACATTTATGTAGTGTGGGCTTTTTGTTGGTGGTTTTAATATGGCTAGAAGCAGGCAAAAAATCACTACACTGTCAGTATTAATAAAAATGTTTTGAATTATCACTTCCAATTTGTTCAGAAAAGACAAGAAGAATATGATCACACTACAGTCTGTCTAGGTGATAAATGCATTAAGTTTTTAATTGGGTTACTTGTAACACCACGACTAAAATCACGTTAATAAAATAATGATGCATTTGAGCTAGTGAGATGATTCTTGATGAAAAAAGAGCTGCCCCAAAAAATGTTGATCAGATGACTGTTAGCTTTACAAATACATCCTATCATATATGGTGACCACAATCTCAGTTTTAGAGTAGCTTTAGATCCTCAGTAGCCTATTAAACTCTCACTACAGAGGAAAAAAAAAAAAAAAAGGATTATAAAAAAATAACCAAACCAGCAGTTCCTATATTATGGCATGTCCTCCTATGCATTTTTTTGTTTGGCAGTCTGGAAAGTGCTTTTGTCCTGTCAAACTGATTGATGTTTTGGAATACTTAAGTAATTATTGTCCACAGTAATTTTTTTTTGCATTTTAGCTTTGCAAAGTTTGTCACATTTTATTTCATCATTTATAATTAAGTTAATCAAAAGTGTGCCTTTGTTCTAAGCTCTGAACACAAATTCAAGGATGATCACACAAAACAAGGCAGTCACGGTGTTAAGTTTTCAACCAGCAGAATATTGTAGGATTGGAAGTAAGTTAACTTACACCATTTGTGAAAATTTGGTATGCATAGTTTTAAAAATCAAAAGATGATTATTAATGCTAGAATGGCAATGTGAGGTCAACCAAACACTTGTTTGGCCAGGTGACTTTTCTTCAGCATTGGTGAGTAGCATAGAGTATTAGAATAGGCAAGTATATATAGTGATAGTTCCCAGCAGTTTGTAGTTTAGGCACTTTTGGTACAATAGATAGCATAACCTTTTAAACATATTTTTTCCTTCCATGAATTTGCTTAGTTCATTTTTGAGCCTCCAACAGCTTTGCTATCAATAGTATCTTCTTGACACGATGTTGTGTGAAGCAGTACATCCTTCTAGCAGCTTTCCATCTCTCAGCTGTTACAATTCTACACAGCCCAAGCTTTAATAAAGAAATCTAAATAGGTAAAATGTAGAGAGGTTACCAAAAGATTACTTAACTGTGGCCTGATCTGAGCAGAATGATTCAAATGGTGTACACTAAGTTTTAGATATCACACATTTACCCTATTTGAAAACAAACAACACCACCTGACCCCCAAAAAACCAACCCACACAGTGTCAAGTCATGAGCTCAAGCACTGGCCCATAAACTGTTGTACCAGTTAACTGTTAGCCTGATCCCACATATGGTTTCTGCTCAGACTAACTGGCACTATCTATCTCTGATAATGGGGGGGAGGGGGAGGGACACAACGACGATGACGGGACATGACACAGTATATGCTGAGGACCATTCCCAAGAGTTTGGTGTGACCTGCGTGCTTCAGAGGTGAACAGAGTACATGTATCTAAATGTAAGCTAGACTGTAAAGTTTGGTGTCAGGGTCTAAGGATGTCCACAGCCAAATACAGGCACAGCCAATGAGGCCAGTCTAAGTGTGCTTCTAGGAAAAAATCCCAGACATCTAGATTTTTTTTTTTAAATTAAATAGAACTGAACCAAAGAATATGGAAGGGACAGTTTGTATTTAAAATACACCTTTCTCATTATAAATTACCAAGATGCCCAGATGTTAAATGCATTTTACTTCTAAGTAAAAGCAACTATAAAACACATTTCTTCCCTTCCTTATTTTCTTGGTGTGTACGGTCAGTACAGATATTAACAGTAAGCTAAGCCTTACAGCTCACTTAGCAGTATGTCCTATTCCTATTGAACATTTTACCTTGATGTCATGACCCCTACCTACCTACCTGTCTTCCCAAATATTTCCCTGCCCAATTATGTGCCAAGATGAAGTATTTCTCAAAAAATAAGTACCATTAGCACAGTCAGATTCATTTCCTATATGGTATCATAGATATTTTGGTAAATGCTATAACATAAGATAATGTTACAGATATAATCCAAACCAATTTTATGAAAATTCCCAGGCTAAAATGTCAAGACCAAACTACATTAATTGCATAGACCTGTATGAGTACTTGTGCAGGTATGATTTGTAAGTTCTACATTCCTGCATCGTTCCACAACCGCCTGTGTCATTTGAAAACAGGAATGATCTATCTGAGCAAATACTATAGATACAGTTTAGCTGAATCTTTGACCAGATGACTATTAGCTTTATAAATACATCCTATCCTATATTGGGACCACAGTCTCCATTTTAGAGTAGCTTTAGATCCTCAGTAACCTATTAAAATCCCATTACAAAGGGAAAAAAAAAAAAAAAAAAGCTACTGAAGTTCCAAGCCCTATATTAATTATTAATTATTAAAAAAAAAACAAACCAACAACCAAAAAACAACAAAACAAACCTGCTAAAATTTTAACCAATATTTTAGGTCATCACCTTCATAAATCTAATACAAAGTTATTTCATCTCAATCAAACAGTTTAGCTCAGGTAAAAACCTTTTTTCCCCATTTTTAAGATTAGGATTTTACTAACACATTTTAGTCTTTTAATATTGTTACAGATTCTGAAAAGATATTTGACAGAAATGATTGAACATTTCTGAGTTTATTGCAATTATTTTAGGACTCTAACTTTGAGAATGCAGTTTGCTACTGAGTTGACAGGTTTATTCCAACCCTAAGGCATTCATGATAATTAATAACTGTGTCAGATCAGTTTATCCTGAGCAGATGTGCTATGTGGGTTTTTCCTTATCTCCCCTGTTTTCTACCATGGTAAGTGACCTTTATTAAATTATGTTTCAAACCAGAAATTCATGACATTCAGATTCCATAGGGCAACACAAGAATGCCGTTATATCAGCTCACAGGAAGCTGTATTATCCTGACTGTATCTAACTAACAAGCTTGTTGGTTTGTATTTTAATGAAGATTTCAGTGGAACTAGCATTAAGACAAAATCAGGAGATTTTATTTGTGTATGATTCAAGTTTATTTCTCATTTATTTCATTTTTCCTTTTAATGTGGTCAATATGTTTTTATCTGCTTGTTACATGCTCATTTCCTTCAACCTTTATAATAAAGATTTTTCAACCTTTTTTCATTTATCCTCATTTGTTGTCTGATTTAGAAAATGTTTCTTTAAGAAATACATATTTGAGATGTTATGCCTGTGGGGTTTTGTGCACAAATATAGCATTTCTTTCTCCCATCTGAAAAGTAGGAGGCATAGGCGCTGAATGTCAGCAATCTACTTATCATTCATATACGCTTCCTGAAGGTTTTTTTCTGTGGGCTTAAGATTAAATAAGGGATAATTCTTGACTGGACACACAATGGTATAAAGTTATATCTTACTATAAAAGAGTAAACTAACCCACCAAGAGTACCAAGACTATCTAATTGTAGTATCTTTACCTTGGCTAAGGGCCAAATGTATACCCAACCGCACTCTCATTCCCTCTTCTTACAAAATGGGGGGAAAAAAATAAGATGCAAAACCTTGTGGGTCAACATAAAGATACTTACTAGTTACTATCACAGGCACAACAGACTTGACTTGGGAAAATATAATTTAATTTACTTCCAAATAATTTGGACAGTGAGAAACAAACACACAAAAAAACCCCCACTAGTCTCACACTTTTTCATTTTCACTCCTGACTCTTCTACCTCTCCCCCCCTGAGCAGTACAGGAGGCTGGGGAATGGGGACTGTGGTCAGTCCATAACAGTTCCTCTCTGTCATTCCTTCCTCTTCACACTTTTCACAGCTCCTGTCTTGCCCCTCCTCCCCCAAATCATACAGTCAAATAATCAGAGAACAGTTTTGGTTGGAAGGGACCTTAAAAGATCATTAAGTACAATCCCACTACCACAGAAGGAACATCTTCCACTAGAAGAGGTTGCTTAAACCTGGGAACCCAGAAACTGGATGCAGAGAGGTCAGTTAAGATCTTATAAGAACAGAGGAGAGGAAGAGAATCACCTCCCTAGGCCTGCTGACCACAGTTCTTTTTACGCAGACTAAGATACAGTTGGTTTTCTGGGCTGCAGGCACACATTGCTGACTCATGTCCAATTCTTTATTCCCCTGTATTGCCCAAGTCCTCCCCAGGGTTGCTCTCAGTGCATTCATCCCCCAGTCTGTGCTGATACGGTGGATTTCCCTGACCCAGGTGCAGGACCTTGCACTTGGCCTTCTTCAACTTCATAAGGTTCACATAGGTCCACTCCTTAAGCCCGCCAAGGTCCCTCTGGACAGCATTCCTTCCCTCTAGGCGGTCAACTGCACCACCCAGCTTCATGTCATCTGCAGACCTGCTGAGACTACACTCAATTCCACCTTCTACTGTCATTGATGAAGATATTATATAGTATTGGATCCTGTAAGAACCCTTGAGGTGACACCACTTGTTACTGTTTTTCACTTGGGCATTGAACAATTGACTACAACTCTTTGGATGTGGCCACTCAGCCAATTCCTTACCCATCTAACAGTCCATCCTTCAAAACCACATCTTTCCAATTAAGTGGGAAGAATGTTGTGTGGAACTGTGTCAAAGGCCTTACAGAAGTACAGGTAGATGACATCCATAACACTTCCTTTGCCCACTGATGCAGTTACTTCATCATAGAAAGTCAATAGATTAGTAAAGTACAATTTGCCCTTGGTGAAGTCATGCTGGTTGCCTCTGATGCCCTTTCTGTCATCCATATACTTTGACATGTCTGTTCCATGATCTTACTGGGCATGAAGGTGAGACTGACTGGTCAGTAGTTCCCATGACAGATGGCATGAGAACTTTATACATTGGATGTAACTGAATCAAACTCAGTCTGGATGATTATTTAATTAGTCTTAATTAATTTCCAAGTAATGTCCAAAATTATTTCACTGTTTTACCAAATACTTGGCTTACCATTGAAACAACAAGAAAAAAAGGTAATGGACTCTTAATTGATTTTTCATCTTAAATGTTATAAAGTAAGTAAGCTGAAAAAAAGAAAAAAAAAGTTTTTGGTGGAACTTATAAATTAAGCAACGAAAGAACTTAAATGGATTTTTTAACAATGTATTCTCACAATGTAATGATTTACTAAAGTTTTGGGTTTTCCCTCTTTTCCCCTTTCCGCATCTCCTTTTAGAGTCTTTCTAGTGTGCAGCTTTATCTATTCTTCTTCATTTAATAACTACTAAGAAAAGTAGTAATGAGAATTTTTTTTTTCCCAAAAGAATTAGAACTATAAGTATTAAATAATGAAGAGGAATCAAATGTCTGGAAACTCCTCTAACAAGCTTCAGCTTCCTTTTTAGTAAAAGAAATATTATTTATTTATTTATCTATTTGTTCAGCTGTCTCATTGGAGACACCACAGGGCCACATTCAACCATTCATGGTCTATTTCATTACAGTTTTTATTCCACAGTTTTCAAGGAGCTTTGATTACTTTAATTTTTTATTAACCCAAAAGTATTACAGACCAGTAGCATAAGATAAATTGCTGTATATTAGCTTTCTATCACTGTTTATCTTCACATTGCTCTAACCTTGAGATTTAAAAGCCAAAGAGATGAACTAAGCATGACTTGGGGCAGTGGGAAAAAAAAAAAAAAGGACAGATTGTCAGAAAATAGATAACTTGCTAAGCTATCCATTTCACTTCATCTTCCAAATGTGTTCAATGTCACATTGCTTGAGCTCTTAAAAATCAGAAAGATAATAACCACACATACTTTACAAAGAGGAACCAAGAATGCTTTACTAATTTTGGAAGAATCCATAAGTAAACAAAAATAAAATTTGGAAAATAATTATAACTTCAAAAATCCAACATCATACAAGATAAAGAGATAACAAATGATCTCTATTTAGAAGTTTAAAAAGTTACATTGGATGGGGCTTTGATCAACCTAATCGAGTGGAAGATGTTCCTATTGATGGCAATGGGGTTGGATTAGTGGATCTTTAAAGATCTTTTGCAACTCAAAGCATTCTGTGGTTCTGTGAAATGTCTCAGTATTTATTCATTCTGATTAGCTTCCAGTGTCTGGTCCAAAGGATCTGTAGATCAGCTATGGGTTTAGTATTGTATTTGCCAGGACAGGATACATACTTTGTACATTTTACAGTATCACGGACAGGACTGCATATAAAGTTGTCTCTGTTTATGTAACGGAATTTAGTCCTGTCTGCATACTACTTATCTACACTGAAATCTTTTAAAAAGTTACATTGTTTGTGACCTGAAGGATCTGAGCGATTTTTTCTTGAAGTTTTCAAAACTAATGGTACAGGTAGAAATACAAGAAAGCATTTTAGTGCTTTACATAGATTGGGCTGTTGCCTACAATAGGGTATTATTCTTTTCCCTTCCTTCCCAGAAGAACTGGTGTATCTTGCAGTTTCTGCATTCAATTCAGACAACAATAAAAAATTCACATTTCTTTTGAGACTTGGAAGAGATGAAATATGACTTATACTGCTCCCTGTATATCCCCCCCAGCCCGAGAGTACTGATAATGTCAGGGTCATTGGGTAATACATGGTACCAACAATCTGCACTGCAGATTTAATGGTGGAGTGGAACTTTCAGTTTGGAATATATTTTAAATGCACATGATAACGAAAGTATGAACCTAAAAAAAAAATTCTCTGTACTTCATAAGATTAATCATTTTTACTACTGGGAGGGGATGACTGAGGTCATACTCGGTAGTAGCAATTTTTTTATTCACTTCCCAATGGGAAACTGGCATCTTAGTCCAATCACTTTAGGTGTATCCATGTCAACCCTATAGTTGACAACTTAACCCTGGGGAAAGTAAACCCATCACCAGCTTCTGTGTCCTGCTGTGAAAACATTGATGACTATATAATTGAGGTGACATTGTCAAAAAGCCTATGCAATTTTTTCTTAGCTAAAACTAAGACTCTGATCCATGTGGGTTTGTTTTGAGACTCTATGATAGGAGAAAAAGAAAGCTGGGGGTTTGTTCTTTCCCTGCCCTCCCCCTTCCCCCCCCTCCCCAATTTTTGTTGGGGTTTTTTTTTTTTTTTTTGAGACTAGAACACTATTAATAGAGTAGTAAGGAATACTGAATGGACCTAATCTATAAGCAAATATTCAACTATTTAAAATATAATTAATTCAAATCCCTAAATTCTTGTTTTATTAAACTTGCCTACAGCATAGAAGTAACACAAAAGCTGAAATGGATGACAAGGAGCCAGGAACTGTTACTGCAATGCTTCAGGTAGATGTTAAACGTATTGAAAGAGAAATAGCTTCTTGTGATTAGGTCAGCTGTTAAAGCCATGGGTGTTTGCTTGTTGCTGTGACTGGGGTTTATTGTTTTGTTTATTTCATGTTGAAACTCATGCATGTTTGATGACTCATTGGAGTACTGATAAGTCAAATTGTGGACGTGTCCCTTGTTTTTCCTTTAAGCTGAGTAGATATGCCATATATAACTCTGTTACACTAATAATAACTTTCTAACCTCCACAGTTTCATAGTTTTGCTGTTTAGGGTTTTTTTTTTCTGTTTTCATTGTTTGAGTCAACAATAGTTGGGTGTTGGTCGGTTGTGGGGGTTTTGTGTTTGTTTATTTGTTTAATCTGATTTTTACAGTCAGAGTTGATAATCTTTCAGTTCCTTTCTTTATATATCTCATAAATTTTTGAGAAAATCATCACAAATACAACACATATCTATCATCACTGTCCTTTCATATGGTGGGTACTAATGGCATATTTTCTCAGCTGTTTTAACTGATGGAAAGATTTTACATCTTGATCTATGGAGCCAATCTTTCCTCTCATATTTCTCATGTATTACATTAACTGACAGTTCAGAAAAGTAGAATTGACCTTGTAGATCTAAAAATAATTTCCCCTGAACAGAAAAAGAAAAAGAAGAAATCCTTTCTGAAGTCAGACCATTGGAGAAGATTTGTCCTGAGATCCAGGAAGACTGTAAGAATGAGAAAAGGACAGACTGTCTCTGGAGACAATAGTAGTATTGTATGTACTGGCAGATTACATTCTAAGTAAAATCACAGCGATAGGGAACAATAGAAATATAGAATGAAGTATAGACCAAACATACAACAAAAGTAAGCAATTTAAAGTGCATGTTATAGCTGTTAAGTTCAATAAATTGCTAGATTTAGTAAAGAAAATAGACACCTAAGAGTTACCTGATCCTAATCAAGGTGTTCCTCATAGAGCAAAGAGAGGAGAGGATGTATAATAATGGCAAAATCTGCAGGCATACAGAAGAAAGACACCTAAAGTCAATATGTTCTTTATGTAATTTCTAAGAGCTCACAGAAAGAGCTTAAAATAGTGGTGTTTGAAAGTCACCCATTCTAAAATCATTGGTGTCTTACTTCAGAAGATTACCTTGTCTGAAAGATAGCTCAGAATTCACTGACGAGGAGAGGTGATGATGGTGAGAACATGCTCTCATGCTCTGAGGCAATGTCACTTTGAAGTAATGCTCACTGAACAGTAGTAACTCTTCTTGAACACCTTCCCTGCTCACAGCTGTTATTTTATTCATTCTCATTAGCCCAAAGACCAGAAATGTCCTTACTGAAAGGGTGTCTCAATTTATTAGCAGACAAAATCTGGAAAGGTTTCATGACAGCAACCTCTGGTTTGTATATCCCATTAGTGTCCAGTTAGAAAAAAAAAAAAAAAAACAAACAAAAAACCAAACAACCAAACCTGAAATACGTAAACCATGTAAGTGGTAAAGATCTTTGAAACAAATATAGAAATGTAGTCTAGGCAGTCAGTAAATGTTAAAGTTAAAAACACTCACAACTGCATTGTTTTGGGGGTTAAAGACTGGGACAACTGGAGGAACATCTAAGAAGGTGCCAATTTAAGTGCAAAATCCCTGCTCTGGATGCATCAGAACTATTTATCAGAACCATTAGCGTTGCAGTGTTTCATTTTCAAATTGCATTATCTTTCACCTTGTTTCAGTGTGAAAAGAGATGACTGCTGATGACAGAGGTTAGAAGATCCTATGAACTATGCACAGAGTTTTTCACACAAGCTATTTTATTCACAGTTTTAAAAAAATTACTTGTTAAGATTTACAAGTAGTGGAAATTAATACAATGCACTGTAATAATCAACAGAGTTTTACTGCTTAACATTGCATCTGACAAATATTTTTTGATAACCACCTAAAGAAACAGTGTTGCAGTAACGATTTGGCTGTTCCTACATTTCATGTTAGCTATGGCTGTGTCTTCCTTTGCTGTCTCTTTAACCTCCTTATTTTCCTTTTTCAAGGAAAAAAAAAAAAAAACAAAATCATATTTTTTCAGTCATTATTATACATACTAAGTAAAACTATTATTCTAAAATTTATTTTATTCAGAATGTACCTTTTTATCATACATGTTTACATTACAGAAAAAGAAGTTACAGCTTATGTTCAGACTTCTCAGAAATAAAAATAAAAAGACCTCAATTAAAGAAAGAACTGCACTGTAATAATTAATTCCAAAGATTAATTTTAATAATATGTTAATTTCCATCTTTGAGCACTATTACATATTTCTTTCATAGCATATTTTCAGCTATTTTGCTGTTGACCCATGAATTTCCAATAATGTCAATAAAAAAATAACTCTCAAGTCTTTGTAATTCAAAAAATGGATTCAAATATAACAAGTATCTAATTATCTATAGGAAACTACTTTAGCAAGGAAACAATAATAGAATTAATAGGGTTTTAGTGTATATTAGTTATTCCTAGAAATTCAGCAATTCAATATAAAGTTAAACTAATGGGGAAATTAGGGATTTTTGTATTTTTAAGGGTACAAAATGATGCATAGACATAAGTATAATAGACCAATACAATGGGTATAACTGGTGTAAAATAGTTAAAATCAGATACTGCTAAAAGGTTGCAAAGTCTGGAGGTAACAAAAGCAAAGCAGGATCTTCATTAAAGTTCTTTATGATCAATTACATTATTTTACTAACATACTTCTACTCTGTGTGTATCAGAATATATACACACAGAAGGGAGAGTGGAACTTATTTACAGAAGTATATGGTTAAATAACCACTTCCCATTTTATAGAAGAACATGAAGGTCAAAATTTGTAAAGAAACTCTATGTGAAGTATGAAATAGAACTGAAAAGTATCACTGCACAAAAATTAATCGATATCAAAACCACACTGCAAAATCCCAAGTGGTTTAAAACTGGTGAGAAAAGCATGCTGATATGTCAAAACGCAGGGCTTTGTAATTACTACAAGCTTTTTCAAATACATTAACTCAATACTGGAAACAATTCAGTATTCAACTTCTTAGAATTAAGTAGAACCTAATTTTAAAAGAGTACAAAGGTTCTAATTCCATTCAGAACTATCTGATGATATATCACATCACATAGACATCTAAATATATGTAATGACCGGCCAGATCTGCAAAGAGGAACTTTTACACAGATTCTCTAGTTCCAGGCCACAGGCAATGGACTGATGTAAACCTCATGTGGGCCCATGTGAACCTCATTAAGTTCAACAAGCGAAGTGCAAGATCCTGCACATGAGCTGGGGCAAGCCCTGCTATCAATACAGTCTGGGGAATGAATGAATTGAGAGCTTCCTTTTCAAGAAGGACTTGGAGGTATTGGTGAATGAAAAGCTGGGCACGAGCTGACAATGTATGGTTGCCTACAACCATTTCCTGGGCTGTATCAAAACAAGAGTGGCCAGCAGGTCAAGGGGAAGTGATTCTGCCCTTCTGCTCCCGTAAGACCTCACCTGGAGCACTGCATCCAGCTCTGGGGTCCCCAGTGCAGGAAAGACATGGACCTGTTGGAGTGGGTCCAGAGGGCCACAAAGATGATCAGAGGGCTGGAACACCTCTCCTATGAGGAAAGGCTGAGAGAACTGGGATTGTTCAGCTTAGAGAAGAAAAGGCTCTGGAGACAGCTGATTGTGGCCTTTCAATACTTGAAGCTGGCTTATAAGAAATATGGAGAAACACTTTTACCAAAGCCTGTGGTGACAGAGCAAGAGCAATGGTTTTAAACTGGAAGAGAGTAGGTTTACACAAGGAAGAAATTTTTTATTATGAGGATGATGAGACATTAGAACTTATTATACAGACTCAATGTGAATGCCCCATCATTAGAAGTGGTCAAAGACAGTTTGGATGTGGCTTTGAGCAACCTGCCCTAGTGGAAGATGTATCTGTATATGGCAGGGGAATTGGAACTAGATGATCTTTAAAGGTCCCTTCCAATGCAAACCGTTCTATGATTATATTCTATTATTACATAATTCCATAACCTTCCCTTCTATATATGTTACATTCAATATACATATATACATATATTTAGATGCTGGATTTATTGTGTATTGGATTTTAAAACTTGCCTCAGAGGCAGGGAAGGGAAGGGAAGGGGAAGAAATTGAGAGTTTATTCTAAGAAAGAAATTCTCACACTAGTAAAATGCTTAGACTGATCCGTGAAAAATGACAGTATTTTTTTACAGATTAACTAGAAATTAATTAAGAAGAGAATGCAAACAGGAACAGAAATATATCTGAGATAGTCTTACAGGGCAGATTTAAAACCAAAGTGCAGACAGCAAAATATGGGCGTCCAAACGCTGGTGTTCTCATACAAACTAAGTGCTTGAGCTCTGAAAATATTTCTTAAAACTACTCAGTTCAGCTGCCTAACCATAGCTGTTTGCTACTATTTGAGATATTCTAGGGTATTTGAGACATCCATGTGTGCATTTCAGGGCAGGATTTGGCATATGTGATGAGAGCAATCTGCTCAGCATGCTGATAACACTAAAGATCCACAAGAGAACGTGTGAAACTTAGAAGTCTCTCACAGAGCAAGTAAGACCTTTTTTTGATCACTTTCCATTTTTCTAAATGTTTTCTGTTTGACATTTAGTTAACATTAGTCTTCATTATATCTCCAAGTGTTGACATGAAATCAAAGCTGCTGCAGTTGATGTGTCCCTTAAGAAAAAATATGACTCCATTAAATTGTTCTATTGTTCCTGAAGGTGAACATAATTTCATAAAAGCAGGGAATGAAACAACTGTTAGTTCAATTTGAGATAAGTTTGTACTTGTATCTTTTTCATGCTTATGTCATTTCACTTTAATAATGGAAATAAAACATAAACATAACGCTTGTGTTAGATATTGTCAGTTTGAAGTGCTGACATCCCATCAGAATCATTACAAAGAAAAACTTGTTTTACTTTAGGCTAATATTTGAAAGTGATCTAAGGCAAATGAGAATAGGAAGAGCATGGGACAGCATATTTTACTCCTAGTCATGGAATTTCATTGTCAGAATTAGAGTCCATCTTTTGGTTAATTCAGTATGATTTTACCACATGGGAAATGTGCTGACTTTTTCACCATATTACATAATCCTTTTCAAGTTTTTTTTTTTTTCATCTTCTATAAAGCACATATTTATTAATATTCAGACTTTTTAGTTACTCTGTAAATTTATTCTCTGTTACTGTATTTTTTAAGGTCTTAAAGAAAAGTGTCCTGAAAACATAAAGAGTCTGTGGTTAGAGAAAGGGGAAAAAAAAACCCCAAAACAAACACAAACCCAAAAACTTTCTTCTTCTCTTATGGTGTACAGCAAGTTTAAATGGCACAGAAAGAGGCTGATCTATTGATTTTTAAGAACTCACTACTCAGTGCTAACACTAACCACATTAATTAGAGTAGGAAATTATTTTTAACCAGACATTGTTTCAGGAACTCCCTCTCTTCTGACTTTGGGGAAATGAAAATGCAGAGAGACACTTTTTCACTTTTGGCTGCTCTCCCAATAAATGATTCAATAGTATCTTTGAGTCTTATATGAGCACTGAAATTCAGAAAATGTGGATTATCATTCAACTATAGATCTGAATTTTCATTTGATATCTATTAAAGCATACACAAACGTGAAAACAAAGAAAATAATAAGTAACATATTTTTTAATTGCTGTTTTTCAAACTCTGCTTTAAATTTAGAAATCCTGTTGACCTATATTTGTCTTATTCCAAGAACCTTTATACTCTAATGTCACAATGTTTCTTCCAGGAACTGCATGTACAGATGCTAACAGCAATGTTCTTTAGCCACTGCTTGCAATATTGTCTGAGTGAATATTACCTGCTAAGAGCAGATAAAAATAAAATTATCAGAGTAGTGTTTTGTATTAGAACACAAGAAATTATAGACTTGTTCAGTAAGTACTTGATACATTACCCAAATTCCAGTTACTTTCTGAGTTATGTTTTCACTACTTTTTAAAATGAGGCAGCTGATGTGATGCTGGGGATATGGAGGAGATTCAGACCCAAAAAAGAGATACCAAACAACATACATGAAAACTGTCTCAAAATACTTGCCAAGCACAGTTGTTCTTTACAATCCTGATCACAAAATACCCAGTCACTCTCCAGCTGTGGGTGACAAGATTAAACCCAGCATAAGGTAGCTTTTCTTACTTCTTATTATACATTATATTACATAGTATACTTCTGTCTTTACACTCAGATAAAAATACTAGGTCTTCAAATAGGACTGTACCTTGCTGGTTAGGCAGATAATTTTTGTGATCACTAAAGATCTTCACGCACATCAGCACTTCCAAATGGATTGGGATACATTATAATATTTCTTCTCAATGTAAAATTGGTGGGGTTGTTTTTTTCCCTACTCTTTGGACAAGGCAATGAGGCAGTTAGTGTTAAAAAATATTGTATGTGTTTAAGTGGCCTTGAAGTCATTAGTTTCTCTACATTTCACAAATGTAATTGACAGTTGTAAGGGTTCTTTTATTGTGAATTAAGAGGAACTTATTCTTATAAAACTAATATTAGACTTTGTTAAAATTATCTGTGTTTTCAAATACAGATTTAGTAAAAACTACTTCAACTTTAAATTCAGAGTATAAGCCTTGATAAATTCCATTGTTCTGACTGAAACTGAATTATTTTCATTGCCCATTTTCATATATATGTTTAATAGGGAGAAAAAAAAAAAAAAAAACAACAAAAACTTGTTGCTTACATCCTCACATTTAAAAAATAACAATGCTATGAATTTCCACTGTTATAAAAATAGAAATGAAAGTGGGGAGTGGAGAGAAAGGAAATGACAAGTGCGATTAAGGTAATTAAAAAAAAAAAAGGTTTTGACTACTTGCAAATTTAGCAATTTAGTAGTCACTCAAGAATTATTTCTAGCTGTTGCCTGGATAGTTACTGACATGTAATACTACACCACTAGAAAGCTTTTTGAAAATATAATTTTTTAAAGGTAGATAGAAAAAATGAAACTAATGAAAATAAAATAAAAATTGCTTTCATAAAAATATGCTTACAATTTCAAATTCAGTGGGAAGATGGACAAAGACATAGCAAAAGTTAATAAAAGTGAATTCTTTTTCTCTGGAACATTATTTGGGCTTACTTATAAAGAGATTTTAAAACTTGAAATATATTTCTCCTCTGCTCCTTCTTTTCTTAAAAAAAAACCTCACGGTTTTTTCCCTCAGAAATACAGATAATTTCTACATAGGACATTTCCCTCGACTTCAGAGAAATCTGAAGATGGGACCACCTGATATCTTTTCCTCTCAGAGCTGAACATGGACTAAAACATTTATTCCTCTCCATAAAATAAATTAAATAAATAAATGAACAAACAAATAAATAAATAAATGAACGAATTAAATAATAATAATAATAATAGTAGTAGTAATAATAATAATAGTAATAATAATAATAGTAATAATAATAATAATATAAAGCAAAAACCAACAAACAACCCACAGCCCCCAAAAAACTTTTGAAATGTTCTGGAGGTAGCTCTTTAAAGTCAAGAGAGCTTTTTTTTTTTTTTTTTTTTGAGGAGTGAGGTCAAATGCAGAGATCCAAAAAGAATACTTGGGCATTCTAATGTTCAGAATTGCAAAACTTAAGAGGCACCTGGCTGCGGGCACACAATTCACCAAAACCAAGTTAGGCATGCAAGTTGTCTGGAGACAGTTAAATTCTCAGACCAGGATAGAGAACAGCTAGACTGCTAAACTATGGCTCAAATAATAATACTGTTGTTTCTTGCATAAAATCAGATCAGATATCTCTTTGGAATCATGATTAAGAGGCTGGAACTGTTTCCTGTATTTCCAAGACAGCTTCTCCCCATATTTTCTGTTTCTTAGGATACACAAGTGGGTAAGAAGAGAGGCACAAGCCAAAGCTCATTCTGCTGTCTGAGTGTTCCTGTGGTTACAACAAAGTGTCCTGGTAGATGAGCCATTCTCCTGGCAGGTGAGATGAGATGAGCGTAAAGCCTTTCTACCTAAGATCTGTATACTACCACTGCGTAATCAGCTTAACATAAGTGGATACAGTTGGAAGATTTATTTTGATACTTGATGAGCAAACCTGCACAGAGTGTTGTTTTCTAAAATCTGACCACATAATGTGTTAGACATACAAATGTTTACCATCTGCTAAGAGGTTTCTGCCTTTTATCATATTATTTCTTTTTCCACTAATAAGAAACTGGATGACCAACTAGGAAAGTAAATGCATTGCATAAACCTTCACAGTAGTCTTATGATTGTTTTTTGTAATATAACATTACTTAGATTGGAGCTCCCTTACAATATGTAAGTAGAAAAGGACAAAGTAAGGACAAGCTATGAAGCAAAAAAATAAAAAGCCATGATATGATTAAAAGTTTGATCCAAAGCACAAGAAAAAATTAGCAGTAATTTTACAGACTCTGGATCTGGCAAATTTATGTCTGAATACTTTAAGAATCAAAGTGTCCTTTGCTCAAGGACACATTTTATCTGTGACCAAGAATCAAAACACAAGTTTTCAGTGTTAGACCATAACATTAACCAAACAGTCATACATACTGTTTTCTTTACCATTTTTTTACTGGAATTCAAGGGGCTTTTAATTTTCATGAGATCCCAGCATACCTACTTTTCAATGCAGCCCTAATTCAGAAAGGTGTTATGCTACTTTATTCTTATGTCCTAACTCTGATACAGTAGTTCTATGTTCCTTATCACAAAAGTTCAGTATGTTTTTTCCTTAACATTTTTTAAGTCAAATGACATCAGCTATATTTGTAGAGGGAGGAGGATGTGAGGGAGGATTCAGACTAAAACACATTTTATTCTCCAGAAAATATATAGCAGATGTCTGACTGTGACTCAGGAAAACATATAAAAGAGCACCCGTGAGCATCTCTGTTAGCATATCTGCACAGTCTGGGATTTCTTAGTATCAGATACTTGAAACGGTATTACAGAAAATAGTGAACTGGATCATAAGTAAATATACTCCGTTTTAAATATAGTTTTGTGACTTCACCGCCTTCACAGGAAAGTTCAAATCCTGGTAGATTTGCTTATAGAGAAGGATACAGAGGAAGCTCATACCTACAGTGATGTGTGTAAAGCAAATGTCAAACCTTCCTTCACTGTTTGCAAAGCAATTTGAGCAATTTCTTATGAAATAATGCTTCTATTACTGATATAGTTGATGTCTTTTGTGCTAGTCCACAATTACTTTTGGTTTCTCATCATTATGTCATAGCTGTAGATTCTTTCAGGTTAAGACCTTGTTTTTCTCTGTGTGCTAATATTGCAAAGTGGTTTTGATATCTTTACATATTTTAATACCTGTAAGTAGGTTTCAATGAACAAATGCCCATACAATCATCAGGTTTTGAGCCTTCTATTGTGTTTACTCCATAGTTTTAAAATATTTTCAATAGTTCAACAGTGTTTTGACATGATCATGTTAACAAAAATTACATTTATTATTATTATTGTAAATAAGTATCAGAACCAAAACCAGTATGATAAATATTTCTTAGAAAAAATATTTAATGTTTAAGACTCCTGGAAATTTCTGTATCAGGAAGTTCAGTATGATTATTTTATTGTACAATATTGCTATTAATATAAGCAATGTGATTCAAGTAATTCTATACATAAACCAGAAATGTAATCTAAAAAAGAACAAAAATAGATTACTTTCACTGAAATTCAGCTGTCTTTATTCCTCGTTTTCACACAAAATCTTGAAAAGAAATAGAAACGCTCTGTTTTCCTTTGTGGAAGGGAGAAGTGACAAGGTAAGCAGAAAATTATAATTGTGTATTAATATTAAATATCTATAATTCTGTTATTTACAGAATAATTGATTTAACGCTACATGTATCCTACTACTGTCCATTTCCTCGTCTGACAAAGAGTAATGGTTACAGAAAAGTTGTCCTTTTTCTGCAGGAAATGTTTCACACCTTCACTCCTGGTTGGTTTTGGTGGTTGTTTTTTTTCCGATTAAAATCAGTTTTGATTAACTTAGGTTATCAAAGGAGAAACTGTTAATTTTCCAGTATAATAACATGCCATATATAGGTTTCGGCATACCTATATAAATAGAAAGTCTGTATTTTATTAGTAAATGTCAATACCAATAGTGAATATTTAAAGTAGCATTCCAAACATCTAAATAAGAAAGTAAAATAGACTTTTCCTTTGTTTATAAATATTTTAATTAAAACATGGAAGGAAGGAAATGTGATGATTAAGAACACAAACCAGAATTTATACATCGATGTGCTTAAAATTCCCTTACAATGCTTCTCTAGATATCGTACGTTCTCAGCAGCACTTGGTAAAGAAAAATAAAACAAAAGTATCATTTCTTTTATGTGTAACTTCATTAAAGGGTTTATCACCTCTTCTTCATTACTCTCAAGCAATTTTGGTAATGATACATGTAGTACATTCAGAATATCTATGAAAAGAAGTAACCACTATTCATTATAGGTTTATATGTTTATGAACTAAAGAATACCTGTTAGGAAGATAATTTTGTTAGAGGGGGGGAAAAATCCAAACTGAATTAATTTTATTTTCTTTTTAAATCAATTCCTTAGAATACTAAAAAATGTTTTCATAGAATCATGTATATAGGAAGAGGACCTATGGAGGCTCCCTAGTGCAACATCTTCTCATACCAGGTCCACTTAAAGCAGTTTGCTTAGAGTTATGTCTAGCTGAGTTTTTAATATCTCCAGGGATGGAAGCTTCACAAGCTCTTTAGGCAGCCTGTTCCAGTGTTTGACCACCGTGGCCTTTTCCATACCTTTTGTCACTGTGTCCCAAGTCCTCCTGGACAAAGCTTACCTTTTCTTAACTTTCCTTTTGCAGCTGAGGCACTTACAGAAACCTATCCTGTTGACCTTCACATCCTTTCCAGTTTTCAACCCAGCAGAGCTTTGGCATTCCTGACTCTGTTCAGTAGCCAGGCCATTCTTGTCAATAAGTCCTTTTACAATTTGAACTCAGTTAAGAATTCCCTGTTCATCCAGGTTGGCCTGCCTTACTTTCTGTGCATTGTTCTTGTGCTCTGAGGAGTTCACCCATGAAGATGACCTCCTGGGCCTCTGGGACCTCCAGGACAGGCTGCCATTATATCCTTTCAAGCAGGTCCTTCAACAAAACAGAATCTGTTTTTCCAAGTACCATGGTTGTGACTCTAACGTGTCTTGCTCACTTCTGTCCACAGCCTTTGTTGACAAAGGCTGCTGTAAGACTACATATTCAGCTAGTCTGAGCATCAACAGGCCCAGCAGAAAATGCCCTCTAGTCAGCTTATGAAACAGCTGCATCAAGAAATTGACATTAATACACCCTAGAAATTTCCTGGATTGATTGCCCAGTCATGTTACTCATTCTGCAGCTGTCCAGGTGGCTGGAGTCCCCCATGAGTATCGAGTCCTGCAATTGTGAGGTTTCTTACTGTTGTATAAAGAAGCTTTCTTTTACTTCCTCTTCTTGATTAGGCATAGCAGGTACCCATCCTGGCATCACTTCTGTTTGTCTGTCTTCTGACCCTTACTTAAAAACTCTTGACTGTCTTATGTCCTGTCCCAAGAGAAAACTCTTGCATTCTAGCCCCATTTTACATCACACGCTGCCACATGCTCTTTTACCTTCGTAGCTTGTCTTTTCTAAAGACCCTCAATCCACCCATCCCAACATTCCCGCCATGCAAGCTATCCCAACATAGCTCTGCAAACGCACACTGATTTCCAGTTCCTTCTGTTTGTTTCTGATGCAATGAGTTACAGTATTGTAAATATATGCATTACTTGGCCATCACTAGGTCTGCTTCATCAGCTTGACCAGGGAAACACATATTTTCTACTCATGCCGTCTACTTTTAAATGTGAGCTTGATTTATGTTTTCCACAGAAGCCTACTTTGTCTCATTCCTCCACTTGCATACATTTTTCTTCTCCCACCATTGAACATAAAATCATATAGTGGAGTAAAATGTATCTCCATGATCATGACTACTGCATCTGCTCATTTTTTGCTCCTGGAAAATAAAGTATATTTTATCTAGGTAAAGTGGGCAAACTTCAGCTCTTACATTTTTTGGACCTAGTTCTATTACCATCTATTTATAATTAATGTCACTGATGTATGTGTTTGGTTTTAATTATATATTAATTTTATGTAGGTTTACAATGTTTGGTATTTCCATTTTAATGTATATTTGCCTTTTTCCAACAACCTAGTTTTACAGGAAAAGGATATTATATATACTTCAACAAAAGGAAATCCAGCTTCTTAAATCAATAATAATAAAAAAAAAAAGACAAATTATACCTATATAAAGAAACAGAACTAAAGGAACAACAGAAGACATGACACTGCAATAGACACATAATTCCACGTCTCTGACAGAAACAGTCTAAGATAAAGAAGCTTTAAGAATATCCTCAAATTAAAAAACCCCAGAGTATTTCATAACAGATTAAACAATTATTTGTCTTGTAGCTCAATCGTAAAATACTAATTGAAGAACTTAATTACAAAACTGTTTATATTACTAAGCACAAGCAACTTGAATAGGCACAATTCAGTTCTCAGCTTGCTATAAAAACCTATCAGTTAGAAAGTTCTTACCGCCTCCTGTGGTCTTCAAGCATGGGATGAAGGAGAATGAATTATTCAATGAAAACTTCAAAAGCATGTTTAACAAAACTCTCCATTGACTTTGACTTAAATTTATTATGAACTTCGTTGTATGAAGTTATTTTGTACAAATGCATTTTAAATTGTGAAAAATATAAGAACTAGCATGGCTTTTATAAAAAATAATCCTTTTTTACTAACACTCCTGTAACTGTAAGAGTAAATATAGTATTTAGCTTTTCTAACTGAAAGAAGTGGACTTCATGCAATCCGTGAATAATTAAGGACAGAAATAATCTCCCTCACTATTTCTTTTTATTGTTGTACCTCACAGCTCTTCAGTAGTATTCACATCTTTGTTCAGCATTCTTTCAATGCCCAGAAAATGTCTATTCAAATTGAAAATGCTGTCCATTATTGTCTGTGGTTAATGTATTGAAATCGCTAGTAGTAGCTTTGGGAAATGCTTTTGTGTGCTGCTGTCAACTGTTTCTACTTTCTGTTGACAATGGTGTATGTTTTAGTTAGACATGAGGAAAAAGTTTCTGGATTTTGTCTAGAAGTAGAAGAACTCGCATTTTCCACCCTCTCTGCCAGCTCTGCTAGTCTTTAACAGTTTCACACTTACTCATTTGGGCTTTCATCTTCCACAGGCCTCTATTGCTTTTAGTGGTAATGAAAACTGTGTAATGGAAACAGAGAGAAGACTTTGAAGGTCGTTCATTCCCTTGCTGTAGCTCAGTTTAGCTAAAAAAATATATATTCTTCATCAGGGAAAATAAATTTTTGGGTTTACATTAAGAAAAGCAAAGACAAGGACAAAGTGAATGTCTACAGGCATTTTATGTGCCATAAGCAACACAGTAATATTTCAAATCCATTAGATCATGCTACTTTCTCTTAAAAGATTTTTAAAAATGTAAACATTCTGATTATCTTTTTCTAACAAGTCCTTATTCTCAGACTGTCAATTGAAGAGGTGGCCCACAGGTAGTGCTTAAGACAGCACAGTTCTGCATAAAGTGTTGGTATGTCACACGGCATGACTCCAGCATGGTGAAGACCTTGAACCAGACGGAACTCTTAAGGAAGGACACAACCATGCATGTCTCAGGCTGCAAGAAATGCTTGGTGCCTTTCCCTTAGGCTGAAGACACTGGTCGCCTGACCTATGGGAGGTACCCTGAGGTGGTGGTACTGAGCCACCAAAAGAGAGTCCAGTGGGAGGAGGGTCAGGCAACAGAGCATCAGGGAAGATGAACAGGAGATTGCCCAGTTCCTTGCAAAGACCCTGCACAAACAAGTGTGCAAACCCAGAACAGCAGGTAAGCTGTGCTTGCACAAGTGGAGACTATGAAAGTGAGGTGGCTGGAAATTTTTGTCTTTTGGAAAAAAGGGAAAACATTAATTATAAAAAGATAAAATATACTTTTAATCCAATTGCTGTTTTATCATTGTAATTGTAAAGTTGCAGTATTATCAACACTATCAATCCAGAGTAATACAAAAAAACTGTATTAATGATAGTGTTAAAATTGTTATGCAGGGGAAAGAAATAATAATAATAAAAACCCCCAAAACAAAACAAACCAAAAACCACAAACTGAAATCCCAAAGAAAAAACAACCTTCTTAGTATCTACCTTGTTTCTCCAGTGTTACATTTTACCCACCACTCTGAGTCCTAAGATTGACAGGTTCAGACTTCCTCAAGGAAGGAGGTAAGGGAGTATTGCAGCTACTCAGCAGCATCCTGAGATATTCGCTAGAAGTAATCGTTCTAGAGTATGAGCTGCTTCTTCCATCCCCTCCACCTGGGGAATCTGCTGAGGTTTTCTTATTGCAGCCAAGGTCTAGGTCTGCTTGGGTTTTCTTATTACAGACTGCTTCAGTCTCAATAGTCTCCAAACAGTGTTTAGAAATCCCATAACAGCCTTCCCTCATCTCAGTGAACATTAAGAAACACTGTCTTGTATGGCAGGATCACTTTGTGGTGCCACCTTCAGCTGATACAGTATTTACAGGGTTTAACGTGCAAGAGGTCGGACAGTGGCCATTTTAGCATTAGGGAAATCAAAACCAGCTCAGGCCAACAAAAGCCCAGACAGATCCTGAGATCCTTCACTACCAGGTGGTCAATATGAAGCCTGTGGATTGGCAATGTAAAATACCTACAGAATGTGACTTCCATCAACAGAAATAAGTCTTTTTGTCCATACGATGATATCCACTTACTAAATTGGTATAGTGGCACATAAACAGGTGAAGACAAACAAGTTATCTCAAGGATGTCACCAGAATCAAGCATCTCTGACCCACAAATCAGGACCAAGAAGAAGTGGCTACTGATCAACTTTGAAAGGTTACAGCAACTGAGGGATGTTCTTCATCACTGAAAAAAGACAAATACAACACATGTCTTTGAAAAGGAAAGAAGAATCTGGGGAACATCAGAACTTGGTGAGGTGTACCTAATTCCCCAGGAAGATCCTGGAATCCATTTTAAAGCATGTGAAAGATGAGATGTGTTTGGGAAAGCCAGCATAGATTTCTCAAGCAACAATCATGCTGACCAAGCTCTTGCTTTCTATAATGAGAAAAGTACACCAATGAATGATAGAGGAGGAGTGGATGTTATTTATCTTGACTTTAGCAAAGCCTTTTCCACTCATTCCAACAGTGTCCTTATTGCTGTGTTGGTGAAATGCAGCTTTAGCAAGGTCATACTTCTTAGCTCAAAAGATTTTGATCAGAAGTGAAAATTCAAATAGTTCAAAGATCTTCAGGATCTGATACAGAGGTGATGCTGTTTAACATCTTCTCTAATGACCTAGCTGAAAGGACATAATCCATCCTTCGAAATTTCACAGATGACACCAAAGTATATGAAGTGACAGCATCAGTGGACAAGGGAAGAACTATCCGCATTTCTGTAAGGCCATTGACGTGGTCCCACACAGTGTTTTCCGTGCTAAACTGGAGAAAGAAGGATTTAATGGATGGACTGTATAAATGGATAAGGAATTGGCTGAAAGGCTGCATCCAAAGAATTCCACTCAGTGGCTCAGTGTCCAATTGGAAACCTGTAATCAGTGGTGCCCCTCAAGGGTCCATATGAGGATGAATATGATTTAATACTTTCAGCCATATAGATAGTGGGATTGAGTGCACCTTCAGCAGGTTTACAGCTGACACCATGGTGAATGGTGCAGTTGATAGACTAGAAGGAAGGGATGACATCCAGAGGGACCTTGGCAGGCTTGAGGAGTAGGCCCATGTGAACCTCATGAAGTTCAACAAGGCCATATGATGCTATGATTCTATGAAAACAGGGAACTAGTCAGTGTTCTGGAAGACTCGGCTGCTGTTTAGAGGAACATCGACAGGCTGCAAGAGTGTGCTAGTCCTTTCTTGAGCGAATGTTGAGTTTCCACAAAGCTAAAATTAAAAAAAAATAGGAAGTTGAAAGTTTTGTGTCTGTACCAGAAAAACTTCCCATGGCAGTATAGGCCAAAGACCAGCATGCGTGGAAGGAACTTTGCATAAAAAAGGCCTGATGATCCTGGCAGAAAAAAAATTGGACACAATTCAAAATTAAGCTTTTGAGGCGATGAAGACCAACCACATAGAAGGCTGTATTAGTGACAGCATAGCCATCAAGTTCAGGAATTTTTTCTTACACTCTGTCAATTGTAGTACTGCACCTGGAGTACCATATCTGGTTTAGGCTCCCCAACATAATAAAGACAAAAAGATATTGGATATTCAGTAAGAGCCACCAGAATGATTAGGGGGCTGGAGAACATGACATTCAAGAAGGAACTATGGGAGCAGGATTTCTTCAGCCTGAAGAAAAGACTAAAGACAAGCCTAATTACAGTCTTCATCCACCAAATGGGAGGTTATATACCAAATAGAGCCAGACTATTTTCACAAGAGTAAACTGAGTGGATGAGAGGAATCCAGCTGCAATTAGAGAAATTCCAATTAGATATTAAGTTTTGAGGCTTTTTTCCCCCCACTCTGAGAGGCCAAATATTGTAATTTCCATCCTTGGAGGTATTTGAAATTCAACTGGACACAACCCTGAGGTACCAATTAGATATTGAACTTTGAGGGTAGATCAGACTTCAAATCTGGTCTTTTTCTTTTTAATATATTTTTCTGTTATCATGAGTTCAAAGACAAATCCTCAGTGTAATTACATTACTTTTGCACTGGCCATGAGGACTTATCTTTTCTCTGTTATTTAAAGCAGGGGTCCTCAAACTTTTTAAACAGGGGGCCGGCGCTCGGATGAAGTGGCAGAAAGTCATCTGTGGCTGCTTGGTTTCCCCCCCACAACCCCCGGCGGGGGTGGGAAGGGGGGGCAGGGGGATTCTGTAAATACCGAGGGCCGGATTGAGGACCCTGGGGGGCCGTAGTTTGAGGATCCCTGATTTAAAGCATCCAGTTAGGCAATCTACTACTCAAATGCTATGATTTCCTTTGTGCTTAAAAATACAGAATGTCTTACAACAGAAATATGACCATTAAAACATCACAATTGGTACATTTAAAAAACATACTTTCAGTTAGACAAATGTTTTTTAACGGTTGCTTAACATGAGTCTACATCTTTTTCAGCTGTGTTCTTTGAACACCAATTCACATGAAGTCTAATTACTTCACATGAAGTCTGTTTAAGGAAGGGCCAAACCGTGTGCAGTTCTTAAATTAGGGTTTTTTTACTCTTCACATTTCGGACAGAATGTTAATGTGTGGGTTTTTTTTTTTATTTATTTCAACAGTCACTACATTACGGCTACAGAAACTTCATCAGGGAGTATCATCAAATCAGTGGAATTCATTAGAGATTGATCTTTTAGACATCAAGAACCTTTAACACTCATGAACCACAGTGATTACATCACAATATCATTTATAGTCAATCCCTTAGGCATTCAACTTTTCTTTATTCAATTTTGGAAGGCAGTCACCAGCAGCGAGCTAAAGTTTTATTGCCTGTATAATCAAATCAGCCTAAAACTACATACCTCTAAAAAGTATCTCTCTTGCATTCATTTTCAGCATCTCAGTTGCCCTGTTACTGTAAACACAATAAACCAATTTATATGTATATGTGTATATGAATAGGAACATTATGGTTACATTTGAATTATGTCTGCTTTAAATGCATATAACACTAAAAATGACCTAAAATTATCAAGTGTAAGTTATGAGAACTTGGGAGATGTTCATATTTAAGTAAGAAATATTAGTATGTAAGTAAGCTCCATCTGCAATTTTTCAGATAGTAATTTATCTGTGAACAAAATAAAAATGTTCAATGTTCTTCACTAGTTTTATATTTGATATCAAATCAATAGCTGAGCAAATGGATTAAATTTCAACAGGAGCCCCAAAGTAATGTTCATCCTTTAGAACGTGCTTAGTCATTAGGGTTTTATTCCACGTGTCAAAAGCTTGTCGGCTGCACAGAAATGATGCAGTCTCAAGATGCAGGCAGGTGAGATACTATAGTAGATTTCTTTTGTAGTTTCTTGGCATTACTAACATACGTGTGTAAAGAATTTGCTTTTGTCTGTGGGATTAACCAGTCAAGCAAACTTTATATTATTTAGGTTGGTTGTGTGTGTATACACAGACACAGAGACACACACATATATCTATTAAAATTAATACATGATAGGGAATGGGTATCTTCTGACAAAAAATTCAGGAGGCAGGGTAAAATGAAGTGGAAGTATAAATGAGGAATGTTGTGAATATATGCACACTGAAATGCAAAACATTCTGGAAATTTGACATTTAGGCAGAAATATACTTCAATGAAGAGAAGAGAACAAATAATTTAAAAAAATAATGCATTTTTATTTTGCTTTAATAGGAGCCATGAATAAGTTGGGAAGAAAATCCATTGCTTTCTGCATCTTGATCAGAGCATTATGAGAATGGTGGAATTATGATTAGTAAACTTTGGTAGCTCATCTTGTACTCTGCAAAATTGCACTGACTGGACAGCTGATAAAACACAGTTATGGGGTCATGTCTCCTGGGTTTCATTTCTGCTTTGCCCAACAGTTCACCATGCAACACTGGAAGCAAGAAAGATACACAAGTGCATTAGACATGATGACATTCTGATGAAAAATTTCTGAGAATATTGTCCTTATACACTTAAAAAAAATGAAGCATTGTCATAGTTACAAAAAACCTGACCTCAGTGGTCCAATCCTACTAGCAAATGGACCGATAAAGCCCACTCTTACTAGTAGAAAAACATTAAACATTCAAAATTTAAATACTTGAGTAGTCCCAGTGATTGCCTTGACACAGATGTCAGAACAAATTATTGTGAAAGTCATGATACTGGTTTCTTAAGGCTACAAATATGTTTTGTCTCTTTGTCTAAAGTTTTGGTGCTTACACCTTTACTAACTTTACTTTTGACACTGTTCTTTTCCAACAGTAGATTCATGTTTTCAGAAAACATAAAATTGTATAGCTCATTTAATGTGTGCAGGTTAGCTTTCACATTCTTCTAAGCCACTAGTTAATATGTATTCTTTTTCTCTAATCATTGCTGATATTTCTAATATCCAAAAGAAAAGATCTAAACCCCCTAAAAATGCCATTTGTACCATGAATTATTAGTGTAAATGAGTTTCTTAAATTCTTAAACTTTTAATTGTTAATTGGCTATGAAATTATACATAGCAGAGCAATCAGTACTTGTATATTTAAGTATTGGAGTCTCTAAGAAGAATTAAGGCAAAGGACAAATGTGTTGAACAGGCAAGGACAGGACTGGTTTTACTCTTCTGTGATGCATGACATAGTCTACTGACTCAGTGTTAATTTACCTTTTATAAGCATGATCTGTTTCCTACTCTTAATCTGAATTAGATAGAAATTTCTTTTTTCATAGTGAGAGAGGCCAACTGTTGGAACAGATTGATTTGAAAGGTAATGGAATTGTTATCCTTCAAGATATTTAAAACTCATGGCTATGACCCTGAGAACTTCATCAAACTGAAGCTCGTTCCAACTTTGATTTTGGCTCTGTTTTAAGCATGTATGAACTGTACCATTTCTAAAGGTCCTTTCCAACCAAAATTATTCTAAGAATCTTTGAATCAGGTAGTCTTAAGATTCTCACAACAGAACACCCTTTGTGTGAACAGGTATGACAGATATTGGCAGTTGTATTAGTTACCTTTCCACACTTTCCTATCTTGCCAGAATCTGTTTTAAAGAAACTCCATAGGAAAACATGGTTGTAGAAGACCAGAAGCTACTCTTGAAAAACAGCAAAATAAAAACAAGGATATATTTCTGAAATGCAAAGCAAGAAATTGCAGCTGGTCAAAAATGGCATTAGACTAACATTTCTGAAATAAGTGGATTATTCACTTTATGAGAATAATGCAACAGGACTACATAATTTCTACTAAAAATCAGTAGCAAAGAATACATCATTTGTCTATAGGTAAAAGTAAAATATTTTATTAACACAGGTAGGCGATCTGAAAAATATGTTAGTTTCCCAGATGCTTTAGAAAAATTAATACTTTTAGGGGATGATGAAAGGAAAAGGAAAAAAAGAAAAGAAAGTGTTTGTGGCAAACTTAAACTTCTAATATATGAAATGTCATGATCACAATCAAAGGATTTATGAAAGAATATCTGAATTTCTGTTAATATAAAACATTAATAAAATTGTGAAGACCAAGAGGAATAAGGTAGTTTGAGTCCAAATAGATTATTTCTTAGAAATTATAATTTAAAAAAAAAAAAAAGAAGAAAAGAAGAAATAGTTCTTATATAAATGAAGGCTGAATCATCTGTCTACTCTCTGAAATACAGCCTTGGAAGTAAAAATATTAAATCTGACATGATTTAGGAAAAGGAATAATTTTTTTGAGTGGAAAATCAGAATTAAGTTAGCTTTTTTTTTTTTTTAATGGAGTATTTTTTCCTACCTGCAGACTTATTTCAAACTTGAGAAGATTAATGAATTAGTAACTATCTTCCTATGACAGATTAGTGATGTTGTAACACTTAACAAATCATGGCTACATTGGTTTTATATCAAAAGTACATTTGAGCTGTTAATTGTAATTTTCTTTCTTTTCAAAAATGAAGACTAAAATGAAAGAATAAAATGAAAACCAATTTACCAAATAATTTTGAAGATATATACAATAACTATTCTTGCAATTTCAGCTATGTGTTTCAAACTGGGAAACTGTGTGCATTTCAGTCATACTGCATGGAAATACACTCTTCAATGGAAGAGATGTTGCACTGCAGAATAACATCTCTTCCTCCTCCTGCTCTTTCTTCATTATGTGAGATCTCTTCTATCAGCAAATGAGAGCGCTCATCTTGCTGAATCCCAGTGGAAATATTATTTCTAACAAACACATTGAAGTGCTACTCCTAATCAAGGGTCTGACCTTTTAGGTTAACCACTGCTTTCCTCCATTACCATTTGAAACAACTTCATTGTGGGTCTGGGTTTGGTTTTGCATTGTTGTTGATTTTTTGTTGGGTTGTGGGGTTTTTTTTCAATGTGAAGTACACAAACTTCAGATGGGCTGATTCTTCCTGTTCTTTGTATCTCATACAATGCCCCTTTTGTTGACAGCTTCATTTATGAACCTGCCAGAAAGTGATGAGAATAATTGAATATATGTTAAATTCTAGCAGATCATAAAGTTTGACATTATTCTTTGACTTTGTACTTCTACCTCTGTCAAAATCCATTTTGATTTATAATTAGTTTCTGAGACTGTAGAACACGTGCTTGGGCTTAAAGCACATACCTAAACAACAGTCAAGTTTTTTTCTGTGCTTCATGATTCATACATGGAAAAAAGAAATAAGCATAATTAAGAAGTGTTTATGCTAGGCATGATCAGTGTCACTGTTAGCAACTAACACATGTCCCTTTATTTCATTTAAATGAATTATAAAACAACTACTTGTGAGAGAAAATACAAAACTGAAACCATAAGGCTGTTTTTCTTTATGTGATAATTTCCTTGACACCAAGTATACTGAGGTCAAGTAAAAGAAACTCCCTTGCAGCTAATGAGGCATTACTATGGACAAATTATTCTAAGTGAAGAAGCCTCAGCCTCAGTGTGGCCATTTGAGTATAGTCTCCATAATTTTTTAAAAATTATTATTTTTTTCATTATACTATCATTTTGCCATCAAGTCCAAAGTAAGTGATGCAGCAAATTACTGGTGAATAGGTGAAGAAATAACAATTCCTCCTCTTTCTCTGCAGTGAAATGATGTATTTAGTAAATAAAATAATTGATTGCTTGTGGTTAATGGGAAATAAATCTTTGCACGTAATGCATTTTGATTATTTGGAGGCTATGCTACTTGAAGCAGCAGTTAGGCTGCTTCCTGAGAGCAGTTAGGCTCTGAGGAAGTGACTGTGTGTTCACATTGTGGAGAAGATGCGTTCTCAGGTGGGCTTTGCACCCCTGGTTCCTAGGCAGACTTGACTACGAGACCAGATGGAGTTCACCACAACACATCTTTCTGTCATACAGTGAGAATTGCAAGTTTCATCCTCAACATGAGGTGCCTCAGGTCTCACTCGACAAATTTTCAGTCCAGCCCATACTAAGCATTCAAAATCAGAGAGTTTGTGACTGCTTTGCAAAGTAAAGAAAAACATGGAAATGCAGGAAAGGCCCTAGTTTCTCCGATACAGAGAGTCATTCCATGTTTTCAAAAATTAATTTAAAATTTCAGACGTTTATAGCACATTTAAAATAGAACAAAAGTTTGTTACAATTCATAGGTGATAGTGTTTATTTCGTAGTAACTAAAGACACATATTTCAAATAGTTCTGGCTATCTGGAGGTGATGGTTAGTTCTGATATTCTTCTATATGCCAAATCCTGGGACACAAGAAAATATCTTCTCTTTTCTGTTGTTACTAGGAACAAGAACCAGAGGATTTTTTTTCTAATTGTCATGAAAAGGCTTGCCCTGCTACACTTACAGTGCAGTTAGAGTTGGTTTGCTCATATTCCTAGTACTACTAGACCTTTTCTTACAGATCAAGGAATGTAAGCAGCAGCATAAGGTTCTGCATGGAATACATGCAAAATTCCTTTTTTCTATCAGCTGCCCATGACTGTGAGGCAGTGTGCTATGCACTGCTATACAATAATGCATTTCCCGCTGTATCAGTCATTATTGTCAGTGGGAAATTAATTTCACAGCTGTTATTTGGAAAGTTATCAAATTAGCTAATCCACGTAACAGGACATTATAAAAATACCGCCTGTTGTACATTATAAAATTGATAAAACATAGTACTTGGAAGAGAAGAAATTGTTTCTTTTCAGTATGTAAATATATGTAGAGTGTTAATTAATATTTGAGTTGTCAAGAGCTGCTACTCAGGAGTATGAAGCAAAGTTTGTGAAGCATTTTAAGACCAATAACACTTATTGTCAACACTGAAAGAAAAGATTGTGAATTGCTTTTTGAGATAATCTTAAGCAATATTTTTCATCTGTTCTCCAGAATTTATAAACATTTATTTCTCTATTTGTATATAAGCAGTATTAATACACACTTTACTGTGTATGAAGTTCTTACTGATGGAGACTAAATCATCCCAGGAATAGCTGTCACATTTTTATTAATCTTAAAATATAGTTCTCTGTCTTTTTCTAGGGTGTTTACGTAATCCCACTGTGTGAAATAGTAGAATTAAGTGTCATCTAAAAATGTTTAGAGCTAAGATATCCAAAGTGTACAATTTGCTCTGTTGATGAAGGTTTTGAATGTTGACCATATGAGAGCATTAAGACTTAATGAGCATTAAATTTTAAAATATGATGTGTGTCATGTGATAATAATGGTATTGTCTTATTGTAATAAGTCATGTATTACTAGTAAGAAACTCCTCTCACAAATGGTCATTTAAGGAGCTGTTTGGTTAATGGACTTTCTAGGAATGAACAGTGTGTAAAAACATGAAAACTGCAAAATCCATGACTTACTGTTCTCTTGGTCCTGAGACTTTTTTAATGACTAACCATATCTATATTCATTTTCTTAAAATACTTTGGTTAGAGATGGATTTATCTATTTTAGATCTATTAGATCCATTTCTGGAGAAAAACAAATAAAAGCCTCAACACTCAAACAGATCAATTTCTTTAACCGTAACTTTATTGTCCAAAACCAGTACTAAGTGTTACTAAAGTTGTTCACTTTGGCCGGTTACAACACTATATGTTCATCTTGCATTTGTTCTTCTGAGCCTTCCATACAGATTGTTAGATTTCAAATAGATCAGTTTTCCTCTGTTCATTGACCATCCTATATCTCAAAATGCTAAATTTTTACAGGATTTGTTAGTGCAATGATGCAGGAAAAAATGTTTTGTTTTGTTTTATTTTATTTTATTTTACTTTTATTTATTCATATGATAATTTGGGAGCTGATTACCAAAGAAGGGAAATTAAAACAAACACTCATAATTATGAAGATGAGAATACAATCTCAGCTGCAGTTCTGCAATGAGCATTTACGGTGTTCTTTTTGTACAGCCCAACTCCACCTCATAGCCAAAATCAAATTATTTCTGTATCAGTCTGTCAGAGTACAGTTCTCTTCTGCATGATAGAAAGGGGTAATATGGCACCTTGGGAAAAGGAAATATAATTTGATTAATTATTTTCCACATTTTAGGATTGCTTTAGCTGCAATGCTGAAAGTAAGTTTACAGTAAATCATTGTTCCACTTGTTCATACTTACAAGCAGACATCATCGTAGATCGAAAAAGTCCTCACAAGAAGGTGAATGCTAATAAAAGAAGAAAATGAAATATATATATATATATGGGGTTTTGTATTTGCAGCAAAATCACTTAAACCAATTTGATTATTGATATCACCTTACAACACTAGAACCCTTGTTCCTATCAGAATATATGTGGTGTGTTGTTTACTACTTTAACTGATTGCCATCCTGCAGTCTTCTAGGAGACTACAAGGGAAATTTCAAAATGGTAGTAGGAAGCAGATCTGCAAAGATCATTAATTTAATATCTAACTGGTTTTATTCCCAGTGATGAGGTACTATTATAGTTAGTCATGCCTTTATAAAAATGGAGGACTAAATTGTTCTTCCTGCTGCACTAATGTGCATTTCCAAAAAGTCATATTGACTGCATACTAATATTATTAAAAGTAAAAAAAAATGTATCCAGGTTTGTTCTGTGTTGAGAAAAAATTCCCTTTGGCTAAGAGGTTTTTGTTCAGCTTTAGATATAACTCTTTTATTTAAAATGAAAGGTGGTAAGTATGCATTCAATCTTTTTTTGCTTCAAAGAAAAGATAGTATGTATTGCCCTGGCCCACTAGGACAGTGTACAACCTCTGTAGTTATATCAAATTTATTCTGAGAATTCTGCTGTCATCCAACATATGTTAAATTTGATTCTCTTCAGTTTAATGGATAGCTAAGCAAACTAATTTTGTTATCTTTGACATAAAAAGAATTCAGTACATACATTAAAAAAATTCAAACTTTATTACAACATGTTGCCATTTGTTCTGTAAATACATGAGCTGTAGACAGTTGAGCACAGAAACTGAACCCTAGTTCTAGCCCACTAAATTTGTTTGAAAAAAAAAGATTATAAAATATTTCCCATGCAATATGTGTGGGTTTTTTTCTTTCTTTATGTTTTTAATAAAGGTAAGTAGCAAACACGTGGCTTACACAAAGAATTACTAATGATGATTCGAGTTTTTGACTTGAATATTAGAAACCTAATGACATTATTGGGATTGACATAACAATGTTTTAAAAAGAAAAAAATAATCTGATTTTGTTTTCTCTCACAGCTTTAAAGGTTACAGAGTAAGGCATCAGTGGTTACAGTAACATTATAAATATATGTGTATATGAATACACACACAGACGAGGTGAGGATGATAAACAAGTGTAATCACTGTTGATTTTGCCTGAAAATTCCTTGACATTAAAACTGCAAGTAGATATCTGTACTGCAGTTTTGTCCACCTTTCCTGCACCCTTCCAACTATGCTATGGTCTATTAATTTCTTTTGAATTTACTTTAGTTTTTATTTTAAATGTCATGACTTCTTTCCCATCTCTTCTAAAAATAGCTTGAGAGATGAGAGTCACACTGGAAGAAACTGATAAGGTCATAATTACTTTCTTTGCTTTTTCAGTGACATATATTCTAATGCTTTGTATCTGGGGAAAGTGTGAGTGTATCCTAATGAGACTCATTATTAGTAGAAATGTCTGGTTTTGATACAAATCGAAGTTTTTGCCATCTTTGGTTTGTTATTATTGTATGTTAGGCATTTAATCATTTAGAAAAGAAAAGATGGGGAAAGTATAAGCAACAAAAAAAAGTGTGATATCGGAACACTAGGGCAACGTTAAGGCAATACTGTATCAGAAGATAGGAACTGCTGTCATAGATTATATTCCTTGTCTGTCATCAATACTGACAATTTTCCTGCTTCTTAAAAAGAAATAGATAACATCATTATCATGTCAGAGCATTATGTACAGTGTAAAGCTGTGTTTTTCTAGAATTGCAATGTAGTTTTGTTTAACATAGTTCTATGAAGACAAGGTTTTAAAATATGTGTTAGGTTTTGTACTTCTTTTAGAGCATAGACAATAGATATTTTGACTTTGGCAAGTATTGGCTGGTCTTTTTCCAAGTAATATTCAACTAATTGTTCCCATATATTTTCATTTCCACATACAACTTCCCTCTGAACAGTGCTCATGTGCACTGAATGTTCTCTAATGAGAGACTAGAGATGGTCAAACACTGACACTAGTTCCTGATCATCCTGTTAACATTCAGAAAATAACAAAGAATAATCTGGACTTGCTGAATAAATTTTCATTTTGAGCTGTGTTTCAAACTAGGGATCTAGTGATCACCTAGAAAGTGAGCCTTTCCTAAACTTAGGGGATCATTCAGTACTGTTCTCCAGCACCAAATGTTAGAAAAAATATTCTTTGCAACCCTTCAGAAATGTAGCTGTCACAGAGAATGTTAGCAAATAGATTTTACCTCTGATCAAGAAAAATAACTCCAAGTCACATGTGAATACTCTTTAAAATAACACATTAATAAGAGAATTCTACTGAATGTCATGATAAAGAACAAATGAAGCAGATGAAGATCTATTGCAGTGATTCACACACAGGTGATTAGAAAGATGACAGTGAAAATACAATGAATTAAGGAATGCAAACAATTTAGAGTGAGAGAAGATGAGTGAATGGACAAAGATCAATAATGTCAAATGCATCTGAGCTGTCAGGCACCAGCAAAGGACTGATTGATCCAGAGCCTGAACTAATTAAAGTGCCATTGGTCACCTATAGCCTTCCAGTTCAAATATTGTGTAGATTTCTAAAACAAGCCTTGATCTTTGGAAGCAATAAATAGATGGTAGCGTGATTCAATTAAATTAGTACTCATCTGTCTGAAAGACTTTATTTTTCTTGTGAAGGTAGGCTAACGGCAAGGTTTCAGCTTTATTGCTAATTATCATTCATAGCTTTCTATTCTTTTCACGCCACTGAAAATCTATTAGCAATGTAAAAATACTAAAATAACCTATCCTAACACTTAAGGATTTATAATTCTTGGCATTTTTCTTAGTCTATGCTTTTACAATATACATTTCAGGCACATCTGTATATATTTATTCTATATAATTTGATCTTGCATTGCTCAAATTACATTTAAATTAGTTACTTGTTATTTTACTGTTTTCTTCAAAGATTACTTTCATTTCTTTTCATAACTATGTTGTTTTTCTTAATTGACAATTTCCCTTCCTGATGGCCAAAGGTTTTCTTGTTTATCTTCCTGATTTGAGCCAAATCTAATATAATATTCATTAAATTCATGTCTCACTACATTCTCACTGACATGAGTTAGAGGTGACATTCACCTGTTTACATACTTTCTCTTCCCCCCCCCTTCTTTTTTTTTTTTTTTTTTTTATTTATTTCTGAATCCCTTCATGCTTATCAGCATGTTGAGCTACCCTTTCTCTTTCAGGTCATTCCTAGAAGTGATGTCAAGTTCATACTTTGCTTGAAAATTCATTTCAAATGAAATGGTAAAGGTTTGCAAAGCTGCACAAGGGATTTAGGTTCCTTTATTTTATTTAAACTTCTGTTATTGGTCAGAGGTCCTAAAAGACTTATTAATCTCAAACCCTCTAATCTTAAGGATGGAAATACTTGCTTTAAGATAAATAAATATGACAATGCATAAAGAAAAAATCATAATTTTATATTTTTCCTTATTTTAACATTTTAGATAATCAGTGGTAAAGCTGTCCAAAGTAAGTCTTTTGATTGGCTGTGATTGGACCTTTACAGGGATTGAGAACTCAAGTGATTTTCAGCACAAGTGGCTGAACCTATAGGCTGCTTTTACAGAATCATCAGTAGATTAACTGTTTCTTTATGTATTTAAATTATTTATTTCATCTTCCCTTGTCTTTTGTATTCCTGTTGCTATATTCATGACTTCTTATTTCAGATAGAACATATTTGCTATAAGAGGTTTGCTCACATAATCCATCAACCATCATAAATACATTGTCTCTGATGTACACCTCATTTTAATGCAAAAGCTAACTTTTACTACACATTGAAGCAAAACACCTGACTATCACTAACAAATTAATAAAAACTTTAAACTTAACTCTAAATAAAAAAAAAATCAATGTTAAACTATTAGTATATATGAAATTGACCATGTTGATAGGTGTTATTTCACTGTTTTTTCATATTCACTTATACCCATCTCGTGCCTCTTAATTTATAATTAAATTGTAATCTGTTAGAAGAATCACCTGTTTAAACTTTCAAAATTATAGTACACAATTATTGTTCCCAATCACAATAGACTATTTCCTCCCTAAAGTTAACAGGAAAGATATACATGGTTGCCTACTTTAAGCACCTACCTTTGCCTAATAATAACAACAAATACCTGTTTAATTATGGTAGAACCCTTGAAAGTTTTTAGTTATTTTCTTTTCCATTATTTTTTTAAGATAAGCTAGAAATCACTGTAGTACACTTACAAAGGAGCCACCTTATGTTAGTCAGGAGAAAATACTTAAGAAAATGGATATTTCTGACTAGGGTCTTGAGCATTCAGTAGTACACATCAGTCTTCTCTATATACTCACTGTTTAGAACACAAGGACCTACTCTAAGACTGTCCCGTCTATGAAGGTGCTGAATAAAAAGAAATCTGGAGTTGTTCTTTGACTGGTATTGTATGTAGACTCCACTTGCCAAACACAAGAATGATTCTTGCTCAAGTTTTCAGAGAATGGTGAGCAAATGCTTAGTTTATTCAATTCACTATTAATTTTAGTTATAAGTGAATTACAGAGCACTTTCAAGGGATGGCACTTCAGCGTTCAAACATATGTACTAATGATAATAAGAATATGAAGAAACTCAGTATATGTTTTGCGAGGTCAAGGTTCCAGTATCTATGTTTAAGTGTAACAAGACATTTGGTTTGAATTGGATTTCAACTCATATCCTTTGAACACGTCCAAATTCAGGTGAATTTGGAAGCATCTGCCTAAATTCAGATTTTGCAGTATACATCATTATCAGAGCTAGTCAGTCTAAATTTTATATATATATAGTCACTGGAGGGAAACAGGCACATTTACAGTGTAATCCATCCTATTCTTAAATGAGTATTTAAAACAGGCAGGGTAAATCACATTGTAAGATTGTTTATTTTTCTGCATTCATGAGGAAGGGAGCCTAGATGTGAATATCTGTATTGAGCATGCTAACAGTTAAATGAGAAAAATCCCATCCCAAACAATAGTCAATGAGCAACAATATCACTCTTTTGTTTTCTCTTTCAGTGTTCTTTCTTACTTTTCTCAGGCTTATTAATTTAATTTTGTGTCTAGAAGACTTTACTTGTTTTGCTTAACTGAATTTCTTATATATTTGAGTCTGTCATATAATTACTGTTATGTGTAATTATATAGGTTTTACTTTCTAAACAGTTCTTCTACCTACAGTATAAAATATTGAGGCACTATTGTACCCCATACAAATGAAATTAATAAAGTTTATTTTTTCCAAATATTTTATTCTAAAATATTTAGTTGCATGCATTCTGTGAAGGTTCGTCCTGAAAACCCACACAATTTTTATTAACAAAACATTTATTTCCAAGATAAAAATACGTTACATTTGAACTCAGTAAAGATTTTTATCCTGATCTTTAAAATCCTTTTAAATAGGATGTCTATAATGGAAAGCATGATAAGAAATAAACTGAATCATCAGTTCAGAGATATATTGAAAAATGTGCTGTTTAAAAATGTTTCTGGAAGCAGAGCTATAAATATGGTTTGCTATATTTTCTTTCAGAAGGAAGATTTAAATGTGACATCTAGAATTTTAAATGAAAATGGTTTACATATTCTGAATATTTATAACAACTAAGACAGCTAGCATGTGTTTACTTTGACATTACAGTGGCAAAAAATATTTTGATACATATCTCCAACAGACACCTTAATTGCTACAGGAAGAAGTATCTGCTCTAAAACTGATACACAATTTGTGACCTCTCAAACCAATGCCCATGATATTATATATCATTTTTATCTTTTTCTGCTGTTCTTTACATTCTTAATGAATATGACCCACGTTTCCTCAGCATTAACAAAACTAAGTAAGTTTTCTGAAAAATATCCTTACTAAAACTGATGCAAAACACCTCAAAAACTAGTTTCACATCACTGAGATATGATTATTGGATTGCCTTCATTAAAAATCAAGCCATGTTGTTTTATCAGTGCACATTTTCCTTTAATATTTGGTTCCTTTTAAAGCAAGTTTTAGGGCTGGGGTTTTTTTTGTTTGGTTGGTTGGTTAGTTTGGTTTGTTTCAGAAAAGAAAAAGCTGCAGTTTGATACACTTTACGTTACTGGAAGAGGTTAAAAGGCTTTCTAATGATATGAAACCGGTAGATATCAGAAAGAGGTTTTCCTGTCTATGAGACTGTGTATTTTCAATCCTTAATGCTCTTTTATCTAATGAGTAGTATTTCAAGAAAAAGATGGAATTTAATTACATTTTTTTAACAGGATCTAACGTAAGATATGTTCAAAAATGTACCTCTGAGGATCTATAATATTAACATCTTTTAATGAGACTTCTTGATGACCAGCCAAGCTAAGGTGGATCTGTTGTCCTAGACCAGGGGTCCTCAAACTACAGCCCACAGGCTGGATACGGCCCCCCAGGGTCCTGAATCCAGCCCCCGGTATTTACAGACACACACCCCCCCTCGCCGGGGATTAGGGGGGGAAACCAAGCAGCCGCAGATGGCTGCCTGCCACTTCATCCGTGCGCCAGCCCCCTGTTTAAAAAGTTTGAGGACCCCTGTCCTAGACATTTAACAAGTGGTATACCAGGGTCAACAAATATAAACAAAATGACAGAAACAATTTGGATTTAGTTTTCTATCTTGCTTATCTTTTTTTATTATAAGATTTATTATAAGTTTGGGTAAGTTTAATTAAAAAGTTAATCACGTTCCCAAGACTTGTGAGTCTTTCTTAACAATTGGCAGTTCCCACTGTCATGTCCTTCACCTTGGTTTTTAGTGTTCTGCATGAATTAAAGAATTAAGATTTATTTTTATATTTGTTTCTTGCGTACACTGGAAGTCAAACATGTGAGTTTAACAGTCCTTGAAAGATCTGCAGTCTTTTATTCACTCCTGAAAGAAGGTAATTGCTTTAATTAAGGCCACTGAGAATCCCACCTCCCAGCATGCAAATGTGTGAAGCTGAAAATGAGGGTTTGATTTGTTTGTGTAAACTTAGTTTTCTAATGCTACATAAGATGCCTTAGGATTTCTCACGTGCTTTACAACCTGTGCTCCCGAAAAGCACAGATCTTATTCAGGTCACATGTCATATCTGTAAATTACAGATGCCTTGGGTATCATAAGTACCTCAGCTGCTAATAGATACTTTTGGATAGCAAATTGCATTAAGACAGGAAGTATCCAGAGTAAAAAACAAACAAACAGAAAATACCGAATTCCTGTTATTCTAGTGCAAAGTCTAAAATACCACAACACGTCTTCATTGTGTTCCCCTGTATTTACATGAAAGTAAGAGTTACAAGAAAGTAGTCTACCCATGCTTAAGAACCTCTATTATACCAATTAAAAGTTGCCAATTGTATATGAAACCCAATAAAACAGGAATGTTAAAATGTGTGTGCAGTTCCTCTGAAAGTATCTGAAGATTTTCATTGCTATATGTTCCCCTTATGAAAGAAATTATTTGTTACTTAGCTGAAAATATCACAGTAGACTAAAAGTGTGATGTGCATTCTGTTCATTGATCTGCTGTTAAAAGGACATGGCCACTTGCAGAAAATGAGCCTCTGCCTATCACCTAGTATAAAAGGCATGTTTCAAACTTGTCCAAGATATAAAAAGAAACTAGTTTCCTTGAATTTTCTTGATCTCTCTTTTTCTTTCCTCCTTTTTATTGTCCTGCCTATGTCAAATGTTCTGTGCTGAAAAGTGACAATGGCACGTCTGAAGCCAAGTTGCAAGCCTGACAGGGAGAAAATGGACACAGAGGAAAAATCATTTTTGTAAATATACTTGAACTTTTCAGCGTAAAAGATTCTGCCTGTTGTTTGACAAATTTCATTTTTTCCCCTTTATGTCCTTCTGTGTTCAACTTTGTCCTTGTTATGTAAACACTGGAAATTCTTAAAATGCATTAAAATAGAAAAGTAAATTGGAAGCACTTAGTCATTTTTATTTTATAACTCTTCTGAACTCTCAGCAAAAACTGATGTTCAAAGGATAATAATGGGATTTAAGTTAGTTTGAAACTAATGAACAATATTTTCATCTGAAAAAAAATTTTAAGGGAGTGTGTGGAAATAAGTAAAGGATTAATTAACTCCTTATGAGAACCAGAAAGAAAAAGGAATTTAGACATTTAAATGTTGATCCTGGAAACCCTATTCAGCTGCTGTTTCAACAGATGGCAGAGTGTTTGAGGTTTTTGTTGTTTTGGGGTTTTTTAAAAAAATCTTATTGTTCTTAGGCAAGTGGAAGTTTTAATCTGGTTCATACGTAGAAATTTTTTGTTTAATTAGAAGCAGCAAATAAGTGTTTTTTCTTGACTATTCCTCACTGAACCATGACAGACTGAAGGAGAGATGAATCTCATTTAACATTGGTCATCCAAAAGATAGTATCTAATATAAGCTTGCTGTCAATAGTGATTTGCCCTGCCTAAGTAAGTTGTCAGACATAATCAGGATGAACCTTCTTTGCAGGTTCTGACTTTTCTTCACAAACCATAGAAAGAAAATTAACTTAGTAGACTGTGTACTAAAGATAAATGATAAAACTTGGATCAAAATGGACTCCACTCCAGCTGAAAAGCTTCTTACATACTTTGAGGCATTCCATCACATGTTTAGAGTGTGTACATAATTGTGTTACACCCCATTAAAGTAACGTGTTCCCTACAAAGATGCCTTTTTTTTTTCTTTCTTCCATTTTTGATTTCTCCCCACCACCTCCACCCACCCCCCACCTCTCCTTCTTAAGACATAAGTGTTGCTGTCTATCTTTAATAAACATTATCTATGACTCCAGGATGTGCAGTATGAAAGATCATCACCTTTTTCTGCATGCGATTAAAACCAGAACCAAAACCAGAAAGAAAACCCCACCAACCAATTAAATTAACAAACAAACCCCCCTTCTGCCTTTAGGGAGGTTAGCTTACCATCATCCTACAAGCTACTTAGTATACAGGAGGTACATTATTGCTGAAAAAAAAATGTAAAATGAAATCCCTCTTGGAACGGGCAAGTACAAGAGTAGATGTATAAAAATTGACTAAAAAAGGAAAACTGTATACAGACACTTTTTTAGAAGATGTGACTTTTGATCTCCATGCTATTACTACTTGTGTTTTTTTAATTGTCTAATGACTTTTTATTATACCTAAAACCTAGTTTTGCACATAACTGAGCCCACAGCAACATGAATACTCTTTGTCTTCTTTTCTACTATACCATATTTGATTTGAGAAGATATTAAAATGTGGTTAATACCCCAAGCAGTGAAAGAAATTTCACATTTTTTGTTGTAGTTAGAAATAAATGTCCTAAATTATCCATCCCTTTCCTTATCAGTATCTTTTTGTGTATTACTGCACATTAAAATGCTGCATGTTACTTTCTATTAAGACACTACAATATGGACTTAAGTCTATTTTCTATTTAATTCTAGGCACTTAAAGTGCAATCTGCATGGGAAGTTTATTAATCCTAGTCTCTTTGAATAGTCACTAAGAGAAACAGAGATTTCGTATTCATGTCCCAAATGCCTAAAATGCTCATGGAGATCTGTTAACTACATATAGAGGTGACTAGGCTCCATCTAGGTGTATAAGTTGTGTGATGAATCCTGGCCTCACAAATATTGTATGATGTCAGCTACCTGGTATATGCAATTCTAACAAACACAGAGCTTCCACTGTCTGGAAGATTGTGAGTGTACACACACACAAAAGCAGGTCACAAATTTAAAGGATACCTCAGTGTGGTATAACTGTAATTCTAATAATACCCATTTTCTGAGACAGATAAATTTGTATTACGCTGATATAGAGCCTAGAGAACTTAAAAAGAGTCATTGGAGTACCTGAGTTTGCTCAGTCTGAAAAACAGGAGACTAAGGGGAGATATAATAGCTGCCTGCAGTGTTTGAAGGGCAGTTATAAAAATGATAAAGCCAAATTCTTCCCAGTAAACAATATAACAAGAGCCAACAAACAGTACAGATTTTCAAGACATAGCTACAAAAATCAACAGATGTACTGGACAGATTCCTGTTTTGGGGCTAGGACACAGGGCAAGTCTTGCCTGATCAACCTAGTGGCCTTCTGTGGCGGGGTGACTAATGACTACATCAGTGGACACAGGAAGAGCTACAGATGTCATCTACCTGGACTTCTGTAAGGCCTTTGACACGATCCCCTCCACAACATGCTTTTCTCTAAACTGGGGAGATAAGGATTTGATGGAAAGACTGTTTGGTGGTGTGGTGGTTGTTGACTTGGCTGGATGGCACGTGCCCACCAAACCATTCTATCATTCCCCTCCTTAGCAGGACAGAAGCTGGAGAAAATAAGGGATAAGACATGGGTCAAGATAAAGACAGTTTAATAAAGCAAAGGCAAATGTCATGTGTGCAAGTGAAGGAAAACAGAAGACATTATTCTCTACTTCCCATCAGCTGGTGATGTCTAGCCACTTCCCGGGAAGCAGGGCTTCAGTATGTGTAGCGGTTGCTCTGGAAGACAAACATCATAATTAACAAATGCCCCCCCCTTTCCTCTTTCCTCCTCCTTTCTCTTAACTTTAATTGCTGAGCAGGTGTCATATAGTACGGAATATCCCTTTGGTCAGTTTGGGTCAGCTGCCCTGGCTATGTTCCCTCCAAAGATCTTTCCAAAGCCCAGCCTACTGGTGGGGGTGGAATGCTGGAAAGACAGCCCTGATGTGGTGTGAGCACTGCTCAGCAGTATCTAAAACACTGGTGTGTTATCAACAGCTTTCTATCTACAAATACAAGGCACATCACTATGGGGGCTGCTATGGGGAAAATTAAGCCCATCTAAACCAGACCCAGTACAGGTGGATAAGGAATTGGTTGGAGGGTTGCATTCAGAGAATAGATGTCAACAGCTCAAAGCCTGGATGGAGATCAGTGGGAAGCAGTATCCCTCAGGGGTCTGTGTTTGGACCAGTACTGTTTAATATCTTCATTATCAACACAGTGAGGTTGAATGCACCTTCAACAAATTTGCAGATGACACCAAGATGAGTAGTGCAGCTGACACACCTGAGGAACTGGATGGCATTCAGAGGGGCCTACACAAGCTCAAGAATTAGGCCCATGTGAACCTCATGAGGTTCAACAAGGCCAAGTGCAAGGTCCTTCATATGAGTTGGGACAACCCCTGGTATCAGTCCAGTCAGTGGGATGAAGGGATTGAGAGCTGCCCTGCCAAGAAGGACTTGGGGTATTGGTGGATGAAAAGCTGGACATGAGCTGGCAATGTGTACTTGCAGCCCAGAAAGCTAACCGTATCCTGGGCTGCATCAAAACAGGCATGGCCAGCAGGTCAAGGGGAGGTGATTCTGCCCCTCTACTCTGCTCCTGTGAGACCACACCTGGAGTAGTGTCTCTGTTTCTGGAGTCGTCAGTACAAGAAAGACATGTTCCTGTTGGAAGGGGTCCAGAGGGCCACAAAAAATATCAGAGGGCTGCAACCTGTTAGGAAAGGTTGAGGGAGTTGAGGTTGTTTAATCTGGAGAAGAGATGCCTCCTTATTGTGGACTTTTAATACTTAAATAGGCCTTTCAAGAAAGATGGGGACAGACTTTTTAGTAAGTGCCTGTTCTGACAGAACAAGAGGTAATGAAAAAAGATAGATTCAGATTAGATATAAAGAAGAATTTTTTACTATGAGGGTTGTGAAATACAGGAACAGGTTGCCCAGAGAGGCTGTAGATGCCCCATTTTTAACACTCAAGGTGAGGCTGGATGGGAATTTGAGCAACCTAATCTAGTTGAAGACGTCCCTGCTCATTGCAAGTGGGTTGGAGTAGATGACCTTTAAAGGTGCCTTCCAATCCAAACCATTCTACGAGTCTGTGATTCTGTGATACAGATTTCCAGATTTCACCCTCAGCCATTCTATGACTGTTTGACTGTATGATACAGGACTGTACAGTGTCAAAGAAAGCAAATAAATTTTCCAGTTTTCTAGTGTTTGTGCCATGGGTTTTTTGTCTTCACTAAAGTATTTGTATGTGAGGAAGATAAGTATCAGCAACCTCCCACTTTAGCTAGAATTTGTCCTTCAAATGAGTCTAAGAGCTCAAGATGATACGTCAAAGTAGTTCTGAATCTTTTTGGAAGACTGTATATTACTTCATGTAATTAATCATTGTGCAATCTCATAACCATGGCCTCTATTTGTGCCTCAGTTATTGCTTATGTTAACATCTGTTGATGTTACTTTGGCAGTAAGATGTCTAGAAAATAGGAAGACTCTCTTTCCTCTATATGTAATTTTTCCAACATTTTTAACTGAAAAAAATGTGATTAAAAGTATATGTCTTTGTCTAATTTGCACTATTTGTGTAGGATAAATCATATATTTTTGTCTCAAGGTCAATAATGGATCAGTTATTAGCTCTATATATGTGAATAATGTTGGATAAAAGGAAATATGAGTTGCAATTTCAAAATATGTCTTTTTATATCCTTGGTATTTTAATACTCAGATTATCTGTAAATGGAATTTATTGATCTTGGGATAAATAGTGACAAGTGCAAAACAAAGCAGGAGAGGACTAATTCAGCTCTAATGAGAGTGAACATCAAGCTATTCAAGAATAGAAATACATAGATAAATGATCAGCAGAGCTGTCAGGAATAGAGAAACGATCTTGTAATATTCAGCATTTTTTTCCTTTCCACAGTTTGGATTAGATTTATTTCTCACATTTTCTGTACTAATTTACTGCAACATTGCTTTTAATTTTCATACAAAGTCCTTGTTTTCAGTTAAAAAAAATGACATTCTTATTACTGAACTTTTGATAAAGATGTCAGAATAAATGTGATACACATATACAGTTTTAGCAAAATGTATGGAAATTGAATAATAATCTATAAATATCTATTTTAATGGAATTAATTTTCAAAAATAAAAAACATATTCAAACTGCTTATTTGTACACCTTGGACATATTTTTGCCTACTTCCTTTACATGCGTGAATAAAAGATTATAAAGCATACTGAAGTCCTTGAAGGAATTTTTGAAGTCTCTGCAAAACTTGTAAATTCATCTGTACTAGCAGGGAGCCTGTGGGGGGATTCTGCTGTAAGAATCAATATACCATGCAAGGACTTGAGAATTTGAATGTTGAAGAATGTTTTCATGTCATTATATATAATACTGAAATTGCCCTGTTTCTATCAAACCTCTTTAACTGATCCTTTTATTTTTATTTCCACCAACTCTAGCTCTGATTATTGCAATGAACTATAAAGTTCATTATGTTTCTCTATGACAGTAAGGTTCATTATGTTTCTGTATTAAATTGTTAAGATGTTGGAAATATGTGCTGTTAAATTCAGTTACATTTGTTCAGTGCACACTAGAAAAGTTAATATATTTATGAGATCTTTTCCTTAAAATAAGCAGTAAAATCACTGCAAATCTGCTGCAACATATATTGATCCTGTCAAATTAGCATGCAGTGCTGGATGCAGAAAGTTAATGATTGTCATATTTGAACTCCTTCAAAAAGATAATGTTGTTTACAATTTCAGCTACAGAAGAAAACCTGTAGGGTCTTGCCTATCTGACCCACGGTGCTCTAAGTTCTGATTGAAATATATACACTGCTAAAATCAGGGGCATGTCTATGAGGAATTTTGTTTTCAATCCTTTGACGTTTCTGCTGTCTTCAGAATTCAGGGTAATTTCACTACATCTTTCCATTACTTCCCAGAAAATAAACATCTTGCGTGTTTTCAGAATTCTTCGGAACTTCATTATGTATAGTGTAGTGTAGTGTAGCGTATGGTAGTGCAGTGTAGCATATATACAACATAAAACCGTAAAATGGTTTGCTAATAGAAATCATGCTTTAGCTTGCTTATTAGGAACAAATTACGTATACATTCAAAATCCAGGTACTTCGATATTAAGATACTACGGACATAATAATTCAGCTTACTCTGTTGAGCTTACTGGGAGTTTCCTGGACAGATTCTGCCTCATTAGTTATAAGGTATATATAAATACTAACAATAGTTATAAACAGTTAAAATTTGTTCTCAGAATTTCACGTTTTAGCTTTATTACTTTGCAGAAAAGATTATTTGGCTTACCTTTGTGTGTAGTGAGTAGCGAGGATGTGATCAGTCTTCTAAAGCTATTGCTGCATCAATAATACAATAGCTATCAATACAGTACATAAATCAAATAGTCACAGAAGGTCTCTGAGGGCATTTGTACATGTGAAAATTAAATCACTTCATCTCTCATTAATGTTTTCACTCTTTTTCTTCTACATATATTATCACACTTCTTTTTTTCTTCTGAGTGGACTCCTCCTTTTCTACCTTAATTCATTTTTTTTCTTCATAATTTAAGGACCATTGCAAGTCACATAACCAGAAACCAGTGAGCCTAAGCTGTGCTATGAATTTGAAGATGTATCCAATAGAATGTTATTAAACTATATTACATACTCAAATAAAAGAACTAGGATCCTAATCTACTTTTTCTCGATATCATTTTATACCACAGGGTTTGTAACTTATTTTCCCACTTAACATAAAACTACCTTGTAGTCTATTGATAATTGGAAGGAGACAAAAGAAAGGAAGTAAAACATATTGAAAGGAAAAAACCCAGAAGTTTGTTGAAGTACAAGCCACTTTTATTTTATTCAGTGTCTATTAGTCACATTGTAATGGAAGGTGATGCTTCAGTTTTACTGTTTGTGCCTTTCATTTCAGTGATCCTTTTTAATCAATTCGTCTGTTTCACAAAGATTTTTAAAGAGATCAATATTTAAAATTTATCGTTGTATTTTATTCAATGATTCAGTGTACAAATCCTTACCATTCTAAGGAACAGACATACCCCTCAGTACCTTTTCTGGATATAGCAGTGATTTACCTTATCTCTTTTTTTTTCTTTTTTCTTTAAATCTCTCATACTCTGCATTGAAATAAAAAGACACAGCAAAACATATCACTGCATTTTTATTGATAACCTTTTTTTAGGTTGAAGTCCAAGAAACTTAGAGCTAATGTAGTCAACATCTAGACATAATTTCTTAGTTTCTGTTTTAATGCAAAAGAAGAGTTAACTCGCTCCCTCCCCCCCCAACAAAAAAAAATTCAGATTGTAATTAAAATCAGTCTTTAAAATGTATAAAAAAGCTATTGGTAAGGGTTGACTTTCAAACCAGGAAACAAATGTTGCTATACATAAAACTTTGATCCTGTGACTGTAAAAAGAAAATTATATAACAAACCTTATTTTCACTCAATTTTACTACTGAAATTTATTTTAAAGAAAGCACCTTTGTAACATAATTATGCTGGGGGACACATACAAAATGAGAGGTATTAGTGATTCCTCTGTGTATGCATAACAAAAACCTAAACAAGATTTAAATCCCCAGCTTTGGTGATAATTAGGTTGGATCCTTATGTTGTGTTCCATTCTGAGGTGCCCAACTATCAGGAAGAACTTTTAGAAATACCTTATATAATAATTTTAAAAGGGCAGCACATCCAAATGACGTGTCTCAACATCTGTATTATAGTCGTTATTTGTACCTTCCTCACATATTTTGTCTTTGGATTCTTTTAATGTATTTTTTTTTTCCCAGCAAGTCAGTAAGATAGATAACCTACTTCAAAAAGCTAATATAACCCTTCTTGCAAGCAAGGCCATTCCTGAGGATAAAATATCACACAGAGCAATTTTCTTTAACTGTATCAAATGTTAAATCACAATTTATAATGTTGGCAAGGTTTCTTCAGAAAAGTGAATGTGTGCACAGATGTTTACATACTACACATGCATGATGGTACTTTATTCATGCTATTGTACATTAAAAATGGTAGCCACACAACTGAAAAATAGAAACAACAGTTCACATCTGGCTAAATCTCCAAGGTATTGCACCAAATGGGATTAAATATTTTTTTCCTCTTATTTTCTGTACAATAAGTGTAATATTTAAAGTAACTTATCTCAGCCTACTAAAAGTTTCTGAACAAGCAAGATTAAATATGATCAGTAGCCTCACCTTGCAGTATTGAGTTACTATTTGTGTTTCTTACTATTTGTTGTCAGGATATTCTCATAAAAGTCAGTCTTAAGATTCAGCATAAGTTTTGTTGGGTTTTATTTATTTATTTGGTTTTCTTTTTTAGTTTGTTTTGTTTTGTTATTGATGTGGAATGTTTCTGAGTGCTTAAGCTTATGACACTTGCTTTCAAAATGATGTTGACATTTTGCTTCTGCTTTGATCAGAATAAAACTAAATCATGCTGGTTGTTTGATGTTTCCTGTCTGTATGCTTTTTCCAGAAGAATTCATTAAAAATGGGAAAGTCAAGCTGGACGGTGTGTACTAATGATTTGAAAAGCTAGGTATTTCAGATCTAGGAAATTTATTCTATGGAAAATTGGCACATATAGCTTAAATATTGTATATTTTAACTGTCTGGGACTAAGAAGATTATCTTATGTTCCTACTGTCATGCCTTTTTTTTTATATTTCCCAAAGTTTAACATTTGGAGAAAAAATAGGGGGTTGTTAGTCATTATAATATTTCAAATCACAGAATGTGTAAGGACAGAATGTACTCCTGATGTGTAAATGGTGTGAATAATTCTGGTGTTAATTAGAACCCATTGCACTTGAGTTTCCTTTTCCTATTTTCCCCTCTACACAAACATGCATGAATACACACTCTGAAATATCTAAAGGTACATGACTGGGTCAGTATTCTAGTTATGACAGAAGGTTAGATATGTCTTGAAACAGAGGACAAAACTGAATTTATTACCTAATTTTAGTCATTGTTCACTAAACTACCAAACAAAACTGAAGTTCCTTCTTTTTAAGTATTTTAAAACACAAAGGTCTCAGGGGACCATAATAAAATCTTAAATAAATGCCACTAGCTGCACTTTTTTTTTTTAACTGATAAATATATATTAAATATTAAAGTTACTATTACTATTGCATAAATAATAAGTAATAAAAATAAATGTCTCAGTGTGTAAAAGAACCACAAAGTTGTAACATGTCTGCAGAAACTTTTCCCACCAAGACTTACTTCAAAATTGTTTGGAGAAAAATTCTGGGACTTTGTCACAGGGTAAAGCCTAGATGGACATGTTCAGATAACTGAGACCTTGCCTGTATATGTCTAGCTCAAATTTTCTACATCTATCTCATAATTTATGGAAAAACAAAGAAGCAAGAAATTACTTTTGTTATTCAGATGTTGCCAAATGCACACTTTTAACCTGAGACTAGCAGATAACAGAAACCTTGTGATAGTCACTAATTGCCATTATACATGAAAAAAATCAAATATGTTGACGTGGGGCTATGTGAATAGGGAGGCCATTGATAACTTTTGTTGACAATTTCACATATGAAAGTAAGTAGTTAAAACAACAGCACCTTGGGAGTGAAGGGGACCACATCCACAACTGGTCAATGCCATGCACAGGGGTAAGTCCAAGGCAGAACCACTCTGATGGGTAAGTCCATTACCAGGTGCTGACACTTTGTCCAGTCAATGAGCAATCTGCTTGCCTGGATCCATGCTGCTAGTCCAGACTGGATTTGGAGGGACTGTGACCCTGACTGGTATGTGTGAAGTGTCCATGTGTTGCATCTGGGAGTTACAATCACTGTCCTCTCACTGTACACATCCTGCTTATTAAATGAATTTTAGACTGTATGTCACGGATTGGTGTGGTTCTGTTCTGGCATCCACCCCACCTAAATCATAGAATAGAATCATAGAATCATTTAGATTGCAACAGACCTTCAAGTCCAATTGTTAAGACTACCGAGTCCACCACAAAACTATGTCCCTAAGCACCACATCTGCATGTCTTTTAAATACCTTCAGGGCTGGTGACTACACCACCACCCTGGACAGACTGTTCCAGTGCTTTATAACCTTTTCCATAAAGAAATTTTCCCTATTATCCAATCTAAGTCTCCCCCAATGCAACTTGAGGGCATTTCATATTATCCTAGTGCTTGCCACTTGGGAGGAGACTGACACCCCACTCACTACAACTTTTTGGGTAGCTGTAGAGAGTAATAAGGTCTCCCCTGAGCCTCCTTTTCTCCAGACTAAACAACCCCAGTTCCCTCAGCTGCTCCTCACCAGACATGCTCCAGACCCTTCACCAGCTTTGTTGCCCTTATCTGGACAGGCTCCAATGTCTTGCTTGCAGTGAGGGGCCCAAAACTGAGCACGGTATTTGAGGTGCGGCCTCACCAGTGCTGAGTGCAGGGGGATGATCACTTCCCCAGTCCTGCTGGCCACACTGTTTTTGATATAAGTGTTCCCTTGTATCAAAGATCCTAATTCTTCAGAAACAACTACTGTCTAGTTCTGAACTAGATGTAGAGCATTAACAGACCTGGATTTCTATTACAGTTTATATGCAATTTATGTTTTCCTTTATTTCTTAGCTATTATTTAATGTTTTGTTCAGCTACCATGTTATTATTTTCTTTTGCAGCAGTGCAGTCAGTTAGTAAGTGAATAGTAAAGACAAAAATAGAAATAAATTTTTAAATCAGAAACAGCAGTTTTTAAAATGTACAGTCTAAAAGCGTAATAAAAGTAATATATCTGGTGTTTGTTGTTGTTTTTTAAAAAAAGCTCTAAATCTAGTATTGCTCTTTCAGAACCTGCAACAGTTCATTGCTGTGGAAGAATAACCATTTTAAGACATTACTCAGATATTAGTTATTTTACGTAACCTTTTCTTGTCTTTCACAATATACACAATGACAGCTCTGTAAGAAAGATTATGATAAAGATGCATCCCCTTGATTGTGCCAAGTCAGAAATACTATTTTCCATACCTCTGGAATTTCCTTTGGCAAATATGTTGTCATTAACAGTTTGTGGATCATTGCATTGCCTGAGGAATAACTTATTTTTCCAATTGAATTATATACTATAATGACTGCCATATTACTATTATGGCCTCACTATAGATTCCATAGGATTCTTAAGATTAGACAAAAATTAGAATTTCAAATCAAACCTTTTCAGACACTACACTTGAATAAACCTGATTTTGATTCCAGAAATAAACTGATAATGAATGTGATGAAATACATCTCACTGCAATTTACTGGTGTTAGAGAGAAATGAACTTGAACACATGTGAAGAATTTGAGGTGACATTTTCATTATCTTGTAGTTAATGTGTTTCCTCCAATTGAAACTAAAACAAAGGTATAGAAATGTTTGATTTGCATTCACTGGCAACAAGCAGACAAATGTGGTGTATTCATGGAATTAAATGTTCAGCATTTATACAGATCTCAACCCGACAATTCAACTTTCTTTCAGAAAGGTTGCTTTTGCCATTTAGATTGTGAATCTAAGTACTTGCTTTTTAACTGATTATTTTTCAGTATTAAGAAAAATACTTTGTGATTCAATAAACTTAATCATTACTAATAGGTCTGATGTGTCAGTCGTCCAGAGGGAAACTTGCCTAGTTTCTGAAAGGCAATATATGTTACACTGCTATCTCTATCACTTTTGCTTTATCTACATGTCCACCTCAATACTGATCAGATATATGTTGATTTTTTTTACCTACTAGATTGAGCCAATTCCTTTAGACTATTTCATACGCCTCCATATGTGTTCTTTTTTAAAAAAAATAAGTGCAGTTTCAAATTTTTTTCTATAAAATACAGTGAGGACTGGACATTTTAGTTAACTATACTCAAATGACTGGTTAAGTTTGCTTAAGCCTATCACAGTATGAGCCCAAAGACAGTAATGTCTGAGTATAAGTGCAAGCATATCCAAACTAACAGTCTCACCTGTGTGTTGCCTGGGAAAGAATTTGTTGACCACACCAAAACATGTCAAAGTGTGTGCAGGAGTTTAACAGTGTAGACAATTGCATCAGTGCTTAAGTGCCTAAATCTATGTCTTTTTCCTTTTAAAGCACTAGTACAAGTATAGTGTATATTTGTTTGCTAGCATAATATAGCCTAAGTATTCTGAAAAAAAAAAAAAAAAAAAAAAAGATCATTCTTATTTATTTGGTATCATAGCATTTAAATAAAGGAAAAATTTGTTGGGTTTAAAGCAAGATGAATCTAATTAGAGAGAGTTTTCCTGATAGAGTCATTTAAAGGAGAAAATAAAGTAAGCAGTATTTTTGTTGCATCATAGGTACACTCCATAAGCTAAAAATATTTTTTTTACAAAGTTATATTGTAAAATAAAATTAAATAAACCTGCAAATTACAGAGAGAAAAAAAAAAAAAAAAGGTAAAAAACTGTTCTTTTCCTTCCATTCTTGACTGTTGAATAATCGTCAATCCACATCTCCTTTGGGATTGCTAGGTTGCATGCAATCTTACAATCCTTAAGCATGTGTCAGTCTTCATGTAAGAGTTTGCAGGAGGTCTAAATTCCAGCAGTTAATATCTTTCTGTACACATCCTTTTCACAATGAATCACCACCACCTTGATCATATCACGTAAGGTTTTATTCTGAATTTAAACAACATCTGGAATGCTTGGAAAGTTACAACTCGTTAGAATTGAGATGCCTGTTAAGACTTTCACATCTTGCAAGTAATGTTTAATGGCTGAAATTAATCTTAACACATGATCTCCGCTCCAGTGGCTGGAGGTTAAAGACCCCCACGTGCTCCAATAGCTGATGCTGAGACCCCACTGGCTCCAGTAGCTGACACCACAGGATGGCACCTGACATCATATTTCAGGGACAGACGCAGAGGTCACACCAGTAGCTGGGACTGAGTCCTTGCAGTACACATGCACATGTCACTGAGGGTGAGACGGTTAAGAGAAGATTTAAGAAGATTTAAGAGAAGATATCAGAAGATAGGATAGGCTTTGGTGATTAGGTTCAGGGCTCAGCCAGGCATGTATATTGATCAGCCTCATTTTACATGCCACAGGCCCCTTTTATACCATATTGTGTCTAACCTCCTTTCTTACTCTCTGCTTCCCTTTTCCCTGCATGTCACCCATGGGTCTGTACAGGTCTATCAATTCCTGCACCCTTCATAGTCCAGGATCCCCCTGTTTTAAAGTCTTATCAATTTCGAAGACCAGGCTGATCTTCCTGGAAGGGACATAAGTAGTTTCTTGATAGCCCATCAATTAGTGTGTGTGCTGAGGTTTATTTCCTGCCATTGTCTCCACGTACAATTTGTCAAGTCTGTGTCTCTGTATATTTTGTTTCTGGCTTCCTCTTTTTCCCTTAGTTTCCCAGTTGACAAGATTCCTGATCATATATACTCACTGGAATAAAAATTCTCACACTCACACATGCCCCCATCAATTACTGTGACTCTGGGCTTGATCTCATCACTGTCTTCCCTATTACTTGTTGGCCATGTTTGTGCCCCTGTATGATCTTTGTTTATGGCTTCCTCTTTTCCTTTTTTTCTTTTTTTCTTTTCTTTTTTTTTCCCATTGAAAATGTCCTTGACCAGGTACTTTTAAAGAAGCAGACACTCTCACATACCCTTACACTCTTCTTCCTTCTAATATGCATGAAAAAGCAAAAAGACATTTGCCAAAGGTGGATGATCTTGGTCAAAATCTATCAGCTTCTGACATCATATGGAAGGGATTTTTCAGGCCTACAGCAGTGGAAAACGCTGGAAGGAGGAAACAGAGAAGTGTTGTCAGAAAGAAAGCAGAAAAATCCTTGGGTAGTGCTTGAGTGGTGATCCAGCTGTTAACGTCTGTCTCTGGGTCTCATTGTGAGCAGCCTTCACAGTTGTGGTTTAGGGTATTTTTTTCAGCAAAAGATAGAAAATAAAGTCCATTCATGTGCCATCCTAGACCTGAACATCATCATTCTACTGTTCTGTTTAAAAGATAAATCGGGTATTAAAGTGAGAATTGGGGGGAGGGGCAGGGGAGGGTGGGTATTAATGTGATTTCAGGTTAATTGCAGTGCAGTGTAAAAGCACCTCTCAAAGAGTCATTCTTCTCCTACTCAGGTATTCTGAAAGGCCAGTGCCACAGCAAGCTGCTAGGGATTAAACAATGAGAGAGACAAACTGGCACTAGGGCATTAGCTCAATAGCCTGGCCTGATTCTTCTTGAACATGCTGATGCAGTAAAGGGAGAAAACCAAGCAGGCAAATTTTACAGTTTTTACTTTTCCCAATTCTCTACCTACACTCCATCTTTATTTTGAGATTAGAGACAATGGCAGAAGGAAAAGAAGTAAAAATATGATAAAAGATTAATAGTTTTTTTCTAAAATCCCAACAGGCTGAAGGCTCCCCTGCTTCATAACCTGTCTCATTCCATTGTAACATGACATTGGCTTGACTCCTCTATACATTGAGAAAAGGTGTAAGAAAAGGTACTTCAGATCCTTGACTTGTGATGAACATGAAAACTTAAATCATGAGCAGCCATATCTTCTGCAGGGGTGCCCAAACTTTATTTTTTTTTATTATTATTATTTATAGAGGTTGGATGATATTAGTCTCTGACAGTATTGACAGCTGTACTTTTTGTCTACTTCTATGCTCCTGTTTTCCACCTCCAAAGTTAATACCAAGGACAGATTACACAGAATACCACTTTGCCTTCACAAATGTCCTGGTTTCAGCTGGGACAGAGTTAATTTTTGTCTTAGTATCTGGTGCAGTGCTGTGTTTTGGATTTGGTATGAGAACAATGTTGACAGCACACTGATGTTTTTAGTTGTTTCTGGGTCATGTTTACACTAAATAAAGGACTTTTCAGTTTCCCGGGCCCTGCCAGTGAGAGGGCTGGAGGGGCATGGGAAATTGAGAGGGGACACAGCCAGGACAGCTGACCTGAACTCGCCAAAGGGATATTCCACACCATATGACATTATGCTGAGTATATAAAATGGGGGAAGAAGAAAGAAGGCGGGGACACCCAGCATTACAGCATTTGTCTTCCCGAGTAACCATTGCTCGTGATGAAGCCCGGTTTTCCTGGGGATGGCTGAACACCTGCCTGCTAATAGGAAGTAGTGGATGAATTCCTTGCTTTGCTTTGCTTGCATGTGCGGCTTTTGCTTTACCTATTAAATTGTTCTTATCTCAACCTGTGGTGACACAGGTCGAGGTGGACTGAGAAAACACCATGTTTAGAGTGGCTGGGTTCAGAGAAAATGGCCTATATTGTTTATATAAATTATTTATATATCTTAGACAGTACATGTGTCAGACCCTGATAGGTTTTTGTGTTCTTCTTGCTTGCTATTTGCTGTTGCTGTAGGTGCCCATATGCTGCGGTTCTAAGTTCCAGTTCTTCACATCCTGTTTACATACCTGACAATTTGTGGCCATCTTAAAGGTACACGGCTAAGGCTTTGAAGTCAACTAACTTGTCTGCAGACCCGTTGCAGACCCCAACACAACCCATGAGTTTTACATTCTTTTCTGATTCTCCTCCCCATCCTTCTGGGTGAGGGGGAGTGAGCAACTGGCTGCATGGTGCTTGGGTGCCAGCCGGAGTTAAACCTTAACCAAGAAGTGACTTCGTTTTAAAAGCCCATTAATTTGCATCAACAGCTAAACTGCTCATACTAGCAAAATATTTCTGATCTTTATTTCCTTGTTCCATAGAAAACCATTGGCAAAAGTTGAATCAAGGCCACCAAAAACTATCTCATTTCTGACCTTGATACCCTGCAGGCTATTGTGATTTTCAACCACCTATAGAATTTCTAGGGTTACATTGTACATACATGATTACGTTAAAAACTGGAGAAATGAAGAATGGTTTGCCTCAAATGGCATAGCTGTTGCAATTATAAAAACAAAGTACATTATATCAGATAGGAAAAATCATACCTCCACTTTTAGTATCTTACACAGACTTGCAATACTGTTAAAATTATCTATCTTAAATGCTAGAATCCTTGGCCTTTTTGAAGCATGACTTTTACTGTTCAACTAAAGCAACTACATTGCAACATTTAACAGTATATTCCTAACTGAAAGCGTTTAACATCATGCATAGTACTGCTTGATAACAGAGGTATTTAATTTAATGCACGTCCATATTTCTTTAATTTTCAGACAATAAAGACTGTGCACTCATAAGAGATCTGTGAGCTAGTATAGAACTTAATTTGATGTTTTAACATGCTATAAAAACACAGTCTTTAGGGATTCTGACATAATTGAAGTTAATTTTCAATGTTAGTGAATTCAATTTGCGTGCAGTTTTGTTTTGTTTTTATGAGAAACAATTGCAAGACAATTATAAGATGCATAAAAAGAAAAAGGAGAAAAATAAACCTTTATATTAATTATCTCTTTTATATACTTAAACAGCAATATTGAATAACATCTATGAAATAAAAATACTTTTTTGTACAACTTATACTCAATCTTAGATGTCTTGAGATAACAATGAATTTATCTTAAAATGTGGTTTAATAAGGAAAAACATCTAGATCCATTAAAATACATCCAGAACATTATCCTTTTAATATAGTTGAAAAAAACACTTGACATTGAGCACATATGCTTCTGATGTATGGCTTAATTTTAATAATTGCTTACAGTGAAATGAAACTGTGATGGATGTTATGTGACTTGAATATGTTCTGTAAAAGTTTTTTTCTGTTCAATTAGTTTGTGCCAGAGTAATAGAAGCTTCAGATAAAATACTTAATAAAAAAAAATAAAAAATGGGAAATAAATTACTGTATTTTCAGGTATACAGCCTAGCACTTATGTACACTTCCAATGACACACACATCTTTTTTCAGATAGACTATACCCTTAATAAGCTTTTCCAAAAGAAAAGAAAACAAGAGAACCAGAATTAACAGAGCTACTAAGAAAGGAATCACCCTACAGCAAAATAGTTACAAAAAGAATACTAAAGAGAAAAGCTTGGTAAAAATTACACTTGGTTGCCATAAATAAATTCAATCTACACTGCTTTTCAGTCATAAACATCTTTCAGATAATCTGGGAGCTACCTGCAGGAAATTTGATAACATATTGTTTCTAAAGGAAATGTAAGTATATATATTATACATTGTAATATCACTACTGTGGATATTCTCAATATAGACTTTCCATATATGCCATATGGTTTTCTATTTTTTTTTTTTTTTGAGAAAAAAAAGATAGAAGAAGAAACATTCATTCGCCTAACTTCTTCCAGAGAAGTCTGATTTTGACCTTTGGATAAATAGACTTTAGTTATATAAAGTGTATGGATTTGGGGATAAAGTTTGTTTAACAATCTTCTACATCTTCATCTGCATATCATCTGGAAAGGCCTACAGGTAATCTTTCCAGGGACAAAGTTCCAAAATTTCATGCATTAATGAAAAATAGTAATTTTTGTGAAACTGCAAGGTGAAGTTTGACAGAAGAATCAGACCTAAGTCATTAAGCATGGGATAAACTCACTGACTTCAGTTACTGTAGAATGTATTCTCACAGGTCTGCTTCTTAAGGACTAAGCAGAAGATGCCCATATTTTGATGAGTTTACCTAAAATTGCACCTCTTGCTTTCAATTCTTTCCTGAAGTGGGCAGGGTCATCAAAGTACTTTATGTGGAGGCGATACCATTCAATGTTTACTTCGTGTGCTTCTATGGTGAGGCAAAAGCCTATTCCAAAATGAGGGAAGTTGTGGAATTAGAGGCTGTTATGCTCAGGGTCTCCTTTGAGATAACTGGCCAAATTACAATGTTTTATCCTCATTTTTTTGTGTATGCTTGAACTTACGTATGATAAAAATATTCACTTATAGTTGGAAGCAATGCAGATGTCTATACCTCAACTAATCCCTTATAATCATTAGAGAGAACTCAGCACTTCTAAGGTGAATTTAATTTGATTTCTTGTAGACCATAAGGTTAAATAAACAAACTTTTACTTAGGAATAGGAAAAGTTAAATAAATAACTCTGGGATTACTGAAGAACTAGGAGTGGTTTTAAACTCCAGTTTTGAGTTAGTAGAGATGCATGACTACATTCCTGAAATTCATATCCAAGCACAAATTAAAGACAAATTACAAAGACTGATTTCTTAGTACTTCACATTTCTGGCTGTATCTGAGCACCATTAGGTCTCTGAGTTCTTTGAGCATCTACTTAGTCTATTATTTTTACTCAGAGGTTTTGTTGTTTGACAGATAATTCATTCTACTGCCCTAGCAGCTACAAACAGCTACTCCACAGAGGCAGAAGGACTGCTTAAACTAGCATTATTGCTGAAGAAACACACATCAAACTCCAGGATAAGTCACTGTCTCAAAAGAAGCCAAACTGCTGCATGGATACAAAATGTGGGGCAACTTCACTTGCAAATTGAACAACCAACCATGTTAGTTCTTGATTTTTCATTTCATAGATCTGGCTCAGGCTGAGCAAACTTTCTAGGGATTTAGATGGGATCCACTTTTTAATTCTAGATATTTAGAATGCACATGTACATCTGAGTTAAGCACTGCAGGCTATCGTTATAGCCAGCTAACCATTACTGTTAAAGGATAGATATGGATACATTCAGGGGGTGATTCGTTTCGTTCTAAAGTAGCTGCCTGAAATGGGGTACATTAATTGCTCCCCAGAAGTATTTTTTCTTTCTATTGATTATAAGGGGAGACTAGGATGACTAGTTCAGTATACAGAAGAACAAAGTTAGGGGAGAAAAGATGACATATTTGCATGCCTGGTGCTTTAGGAACTTAGACTGCTGACTAAGCAGGGCAGAAAAAATGTAGTTGACATCAGGGGATGGGTAACTAGAAAACTCTGTTAAAGTCCCCAGAGGGAAGGAATGGAAATTTAAGGATTAATCTGAATAACTTTTTTAAATGATTGAAGGCAACTTTGTGCTTAGTTTTGCCAGCATTCTCTTTTTCAACTAATCAATACGGTGTTAATTCTCACTGTGTTTTGTATAATCACAGTGAGGCTCAGCTTCGGCTACTTGCTAACAATAAATTATTTTAACTTTGCAGTGTTTTTTGGGGGGGTGTCATTATTTTTTTCTTCTCTGAAGAAGAATACCCTTGATAACTTATAAAATGAAAACTTTTTCTGGAGATATGTAGAATCATTATTTTTTCCTCTGGGTAGATGGGGTGACATCAAGAATTCAAAGAAAATTCAAGAGACAGGTAACTGTATTTGGAACAGACAATCCTCAAGCCAGTCTAAGTAAATGCATTTACACTGTAGATCAACACAGAGATCCTTCTTCATACTGAATGGTGAAGGGTAGGTGGGTTTCCAGGCCTAGGACAGGGATACCAAATTTGAGATTTCAGGATTTGAACAAGAGGCAACTTAGTGTCAGGGTATCATGCAAACTGGCACATCTTTAAAGAACAGAGAACAGCCATCCAGGACCTCTGCCAATGCCAGAGCCAGGAGCAGGACAGCCAGGAGCCATCAAGGCAGCCCCAAGCACCTCAGTGGACAGGAATGGGCTGAGGCTAGGCTGGAGCATAGGCCCACAGCTAGATGCTGGGCAGCAGGGCCATGCCTGGGCAGGGCAGGGATGGAGATGAGCCCTGCTGTGGCTTCACTGGGGAAGGGACTGATGGCCCCAGGGTGGGTGAGATGGAGCTTCTCATGGGTCCTCTGGGTTGGGGCCAATGAGGCCTGTTAATGCTCTTAGTTCCTTGACAGTGAAGGTTTAAACCTTCTGTTTTGTACGGTGTGTTTCACAGATGTACACAAAGAAAATGGAAATGGGAAGTGAGCACTGAGAACAGAGATATATTCATATTATGAAGTCACTATTGACTAAACTGAAGAAGTTATTAAATCAACAGTGAGGCTATTTGATAAACTATGAAGAAGAGAAAGATGTAACTATTACGGTTACGTTCCTTTGAACAGCCTGTAAAAACCCAGTAGTTCATAGTAAATTAAGAAAGCCACAATGAACAGGAAAATAGGATGAATATTAAGCTGAAAAACTTTTATAAAGACCATCTGCAGTAGTGTCACAAAACCATTTGAAAACATGTAAAGCAAACAGTGTTCTTGCAGTGACAGAAACTGCTGGTGCAATGCTAACGTGAAAGAAGTAGTGAAACAGAATAACAATGTGATAATAAGAAGGAAAAATAAAGCTGTATATGAAAATTCCAGTAACTTACAAATAAGGGACAGCCATGCAACTTAAAAGCACGTTTCAGAAAGGGAGGAAAACTCATCAATAGAAAAAAGAAGGTATTACCAGAAATACACTAAAACTCACTATCATAAGATAAACTACTGAAATTACCTGAATAAGTAAAAGTTGTTGTAAAATCATTTAGAATACTTGTGTTTTGCAGAAATTAAAATAACCTTGTATGAAGGGTGATCAAGATTTACATTTTTTAAGTGACTAGTGTCTTTTGTATACCTACCCCTGTTTTTAGTACATAGGTCTTCTTCAGTATTCCAGCTACAATATGTTGGCATATACTAGCTGTTGGGAGAAAGGTTTGTACTAAGCCCTGAGTTTAAAGCCTGAGTAAAGTTCAAAACTCAAAATGGGACTAAGCCACCTAAAGTGAATTTAAACAAAAAATCAGGAATTTAAGTGCAAAACAAAACATTTAAAGACCTGTATCCTCTATTAATAGTGAAAATACATACATTTTGTAGCCATCTTAAGAACTGCTTTGTTTTAAATTACTCAGATATTGAAAAATGGTTCTGTACATGGATGGAATCATCTTTTGTTTGATGGAGGTGAGTAGCTGGTGATCTTACTCAACTTTCTTAGGTGGGGAACAAAAATCACATATTCATTTGCCTTTCTCACCGCAAATGATGGGTCATTCTCACAGTATATCTATCCAATGACTGTTTTGACAGAAATATAATGAAATAAGTTACTTCTCTTAAATAATTAGGGCAATGGGTTTTCCTACCTGACAGGTTTTCAACTAGAGCAAAGGTTCTTCTACCATCACTAAAGACTATCTGTGTGTATTCTCCTTTTGCTCTGTGCTATAAAAAGCTAACATATTTTTTAGAAAAAGTACCAGACAAGAAAGATAACTGCCCATGGATGGGCTGGGCAGGGCTGTGGAGAACTGAAGAATGTCACTGCTGCAGCACCACTGGGGCAGGGAATGATGGCACTAGGGGGGGTACAATGGGGTCCTTGGCCATGGGCAGGGTGGAGGGAGTCACAGATGGGGTTCATCACAGATGAACTAAAGCCTCTTACTGCCCTCCAGGTGTTCTTTCCCAGTGCAGTATATACTCACAACTTACAGGGATCTGGTGTGAAGGCATATAATTGCTGTGGGCTGTCAGTGGACCTTCTCAGGCCATATAGAGGCACATCAAGTACAGCTGACTGAAAGGGGCATGGCAAGGAAGACTTGGGCATATGGGAGTATGGTAACCCCCTGTTTTGGGGGTTGAAGGGTCCTGGCAACTTCTGATGGGATCCAGAGACTGGGCAGCAGTGGAGAGGTGAAGGTGTCTAGGTTTGGGTAGATGTTGGTACTGCAGGGATATTAGAACCAAGGGAGGAGTGGAGATTATGAAATAGTAATTTCATTGATTTTATAATGGGTTCCTTGTGTGGTTATCAACTGGTCAATGCATCCAATGTATGAGTAAGAACAAGCACAGAAATCTTTGTATCTTCAGCTGAAATGTATCATGACCTTAACAAGTATACTTGTTGACATGACCTCTGTTTCTATGATCAGTGACAACTTATAACAGTAATTAAATTATATTCTGGTTACACTTGTCAAAACCAACTACAGCAATAAGAAAAAAAACCCAACAAACAAACAAACAAACAAACAAACAAAAACCCAAATAAAAATGCCAAAACCAAACACAAAAGAACCAAAACAACCAAGCAACCCAGTACCTGTGAGTGAGATGATGATTTGTCAACGTATTTTCTTAAATCTCATGGAATTTTTATGAAGTGGTTTCCAATAGCACTCCATCATATACAGTGTAAATTTGTGAGGACTGGAAGAGTTATTCATGATAGAAGACATGGAGAAAGTTTCAGAAAGTAAAACTTAATTAATCAGGAATGAAAAGAAAGTCAGGAGCTTTTTGGTTTGTGGTTTACTTTTTTTTTCTTTTTTCTTTTTTCCTTTTTTTTTTTTTTTTTTAATGTAACAACAGAACATATTTACCTCAAGCAGAAGTCATCACCTCATCAGAATGAAGAGTTACTAATACCCACTCAAAAGGGTGCTGTAAGAATAAATTATTACAAGTTTGGGAAACACCATGATAGAAGCTATAAATACCTGAATAAGTAGAACCCTGGACAGTTTTATAATTAACAGAATAGGATATGTTCCTCTGGAGATACAAGAAAAGGTGAAATGAAGTCAATATTATAACTTAAATAAAAAATCCAAAAAGTGCAGTCCATAAAAGCTAATATTATATATAACATAGTGATTTTAGCATCCTTCCCAGACACTTGTAAGGATGCCTTTTTATCATCATGTTTATTAATATTTTTTTTAGAAAAAAATTATTTTTTCCTAACATTTCACAAGATATTCTACAGGACCTTTGATTTGTCGAACTATTTTATCTTTACTTTTTACAATTAATCAAGGCAAAGCAGGCAAAGCTGACTTTTTAACATATGTTGGGACTTAATTGAAGTTACACAATAATTATAGTGATATGGATCCAGAGTGATCTCTAGACACATGTATATATTAATTAACGCTAAGTCTCATCAAATTCAGATAATTTTTTTTATTGGTTTCAATATATTACTATGATTGTTTCTACTCCAAATATAATTGGTGGATAAACTGATACTCACAGATATCTAAGTATCTAGGTATTATAAGGAAATTTTGCCAGATTACAAAATATTAATAAATGATTCTACGTTATCACAAATCTTGAAGGTCTTATGTGTGACAAGTGCCTTGCCAGGACTATGGAATATATGACTACATGGCTACAGGTAAATTATTTCCAAAGAACTTCTCTGGGGCCTGGGCCTTAATTCTTCTACACTGCCAGAAAGATCCATTTAAGTTTTAGGGTCTGTGCCAGCTAGTATTCTCTCAGTGTGTGGGCACACTTTTGAATTAGCATGGGAGGACTGGAGAATTTAATAATACAGACATGGATTAGCTGTTCTTAATCACTGGAAAAGATCCCAAGATCATTTAGTTTGCAAGTGTAAAGGTAGTTTCAGAGTTCTGCTGCACCTGAGGAGTCAGGAAAAAGAAGTAGTATTTGCCTATAAGGCTAGACCTCTGCTTTCCTATCTGCTGAGCCAATGAGGAAAATAAGAAATTGATAGTTTAGCAATACAAAGTAAGACACATGGTGACATTACTGTCAGTGCAGTTTTGCAGGCATATAACTTGAGTTGATTGGATTTGTACCAGACCAGTGTCCACCAAAGTGCAGGAAAGTATTTCTTAAGAGTATTTCCTAAGGATACAGTGACCTAATACCCAATGCATTCAAAAATGTGGATTCAGTCTTCACCTATTCACTAACTGTAAGGTTATTCTGAGGACATCAGCATCTGACCTTCCTTGTGTTAAGTTATGCGGGCCTTAATTAATAATTCTATAACCCTTGCAACAGTGATTGCATTGTACATTACAGTTAAATGAGCTTTAGACTTTTTAGTTCTGGTATTGTTAACAATCTAGTAAAGGAACCACAAAGGTAAGAGGATTGTCGGCCACTTTGCTTCTGTGACTCCAAGATCAATAAGGACTAAATGCCTGCTTCTAGCAATACCTAGGATTAAACAGGCAAATTGACACACAAAGATGCTTCACACACTCTCCAGAAAACACAATTTTGGATTTCTTGTGGCACCAAAACTGGAAGGAGGACTTAGCATTCCTAAATCAAGAAGTCAAAGCAAGAAAAGACGATGGTGTCTCAGAGTTTTACTCAGAAATTCAGAGACTTAGGCTCACTTTCCTTTTTGCTATGGGGTTTCAGTTCTGTCAGTCTGCTCTTCCAGATAAATACACTAGTCATGGCTATCACGTATAGCAATGGGATTCTTCAGCTCCTTCCTTCAAATTATTAGTATTTAGCATTAAATAATTAAATATACATTGTCCCAGAGAAAGATGGAGTAAGAGACATAATGAAATTCTAACCAAATGGTCAGGGCTGTTATTTGTCATGGGGGAAACCTACCTTCCAAGGGCTGTTCTAGTGAGTATTTAAATCATAATATTTACCTTTTCATTAAAATGTAAAATGAAAAATGGATCTCGCCTTTTTAAAACCAAGGATGTAGAGATCAAAACTCTTCTTTTTTATGTCCCAATGAATACCTAATTAATACTAAAGTGGAACAGCTTTTCCTGAAAAGGATTGAGAGTTTGACCTATAACTTACATCTTAACAGGAGTAGGGGATGCACATGTTAATTCTTTCAGGTAAAAAGGAAATTGAGTGGACAACTTATGGATCTTTAAGAAAATGTATCAAATTCTTTTTTCAATGAAAGATCATAACACCAGACATGTCATTGATTCCAATACACAGTCCTTCAAGCTGTGCAAACCTAAGTTATGCACTAGTTTTCTATATCTATATGACCTATGCCCCTTAAAAAGCACAAAAAAGTGTCAGATTAAAAGTGAATAACCCTCAAAGTAAAGTCCAAAGTAAAAAGCTCTAAGTTTTAGAACTCTTTGGAACTAGAATGTTTTAGTTCATAATTGGTCCTAGCTCCCTGGCTGTCCCCTCAGTTCTTTCCTTTGGAAGCTACAGTGAGCATACCTGTAGTATAAATCCCAGACAGCAGCTGACTCCACGTTCTGCTGTCTGTGGAATGACATCTGAAAATTATTTCATGCTAATATATGAGCATCTTAAGAAAGGGAGAAATAAGCAAATTAAATACATTTTCTTCTTTGTGATATTAAGAAGACAAGACGATAAAAAACAGCACACAATGGAAAAAGAGCTGGGGGGGACGGGGATGGGTGTGGAACACCAATTAATTTGTATTGACACAATTGTGAAGGTTACAATGAGCTCCTTTAAATCTAAAGTCATGTCTTGCTGTACTTTGGACATAGTCATTTGGAAAATGGCTTTGTTTTGTTTAGTGTCACCTGAAATGTAAAGCATATTTATCCAGACATTGCCTTTCCACATGCCATGTAATTGAACACATTTTAAATGCCAAATATTAGATCTTGACAGACTTTTTTTGTCCTTTGTTCTTGGAGCGAGCTTATTCTCCTTTCTGGTCTTCCAATTCTGTTAAAATTATTTTGCAGTTCTTCATATGTAAGAAAGTAAACGAATTTAAAACAAACTCCTGTTTTCTGCCTGCCTCCTAAACATCACATGTCTGTTTAACTAGGACAACAGGGTGGACATTTCCAGAACAAATACAGGTGTTCACACAAGGATATCTATATTCTCAGGAAGAGAGCTCCTCTTTGGAGATTTGTGCGAATTAAAAATGTCTGTACAAATATTTTTCTTCTAGTTAAAACAGATTAAATTCTGCATAGTAAAATCAGGATTGGCATTTTGCAAAAATATAGCGAGTCTTTCTTATTTCTTTGAGCTTATTTTATTTCTGTTTGCTTCTACATAAAAGCAAGTAACTGCAGTGAACAAGCACCAAGGTAATGTTGGCAAGGGCAGAATGGTAACTTCTATTTGCATATATAGGCAGGCTTCCACATCATGATGTGTGCCCATCAAATCAGCATATTTGAAAAGTGAGCAATGTTTCATAAAGTTGAACTGTAGGGTTTTGAATAAATGTTTCAGAAGCCAGTCACATTGTTTATCTCATTTCCTAGCTGATCCTATGTGAGTCAAAATAATCCGTACAGGCTTAGAGGTCATAAGAGAATAGGAAAGGGAAGAGCGTGCTGTTTTTGTCTGGGATAGCATTAATTGTCTTCATAGTAGCTAATGTGGGGATATGTTTTTGATTTGTACTGAAAACAGTGTTGATTAACATGGGGATGTTTTCATTATTGCTGAGCAGGGCTCACACAGAGCCAAGGCCTTTTCTGCTCCTCACCCCACCCTGCCAGCGAGCAAGCTGGGGGGGCACAAGGAGTCATCAGGGCACTCACAGTTGGGACAGCTGACCGCAACTGACCAAAGGAGCATTCTATACCATATGATGTCATGCTCAGCAGTAAAACTAGGGAGAATGCTGGCAGCGAAGCCACTTCTCAGTGACTGACTGGGCATGAGTCAGTTGGTGCTGAGCAACTGCTTTCATTTGCATCACTCAACTCTCTTGGATTTTATTTCTTTTTCCTTTTCTTGGGTTTGGGTTTGGGGTTTTTTTCCTCTTCATAATATGTTATTATTATTGTTATTATTAATTATTATTCTTATTAATTATCATTATTATTATTATTTTGTTAAAACTTTTTTATCTCAGTCCATGAGTTTTCTCACTCTTCTGATTCTCTCCCCCATCCCACTGGGAGGGAGGGAGTGAGTGGCTGTGTGGTGTTTGGTTGCTGGCTGGGGTTAAATCATGACAAAGAGGATGGGAAAGAAAGGAAAGAATTAACTCAAGTAACATTTCAAAAATATTAAAGCCATACATAATCCATCAGTGAAATAAAATGATCTTTACAGCAACAAAGATTTCAATATATTTAATTATTTTAGGCAAGGATATAAACTGCTTTGAGTTCTGGAAAACATCTGGAAAGGACACTTAATGAGTTTTGCTTATGCATTAGTACTTCCATATGTTTTCTCAAGTGTATGAACATAAAGCCTAAAATGATGTACAAGAGACATTTTAAAAACTGCAAAAAGATGGGGCAGGCAATTCTTTTTCACTGAGTCACCAGAAGATAGACAAGTAGTTCTCTAATCACAGTAAAAAAGTGGATTTTATAAGATATGAGCAAAATCTAATCTATGTTCTTTGATATCTAGTGACAGCTGTGTAAAATTCATGTACACATTATAACCAATAAAATCTTAGTGTAAAATGCATCGGTGTTCTTACCACAGAGTCTCAGTCAAGCCCTTTATGCATCTTCTCCTCCTACATCTGTAACTGGTTTTCCAACTTTCTGTTTTCCATAGGATAGGAGACAACTTTTATCTCCAGTTGCAACACACCCTCACTTTTACCTGTCCTACAGCCTGCTGGGTGGAACACTGTGTTGCAGGTGGGAAGTCTGAGTTTTACTCTCTACATCAGCAGACCAATAACATATGTACTACCTTTTGCATATTATAGCATTCTGAACAGTAGGCTAGTCTGTAAAATGTAGGTAGAAGCTACACTGGTCATTCATCAGCAGCCTCCTTTCTTTAACAGTGTCTACTCAGTGATGTCACTCTTTTTTTTCAAGCCTGAGCACTCACCTGCAATCAGCTCAGTTGATTGCTCTAGTTAAGACTCTCCAAAGCAAATCTGCTGTTTAAAACAGTTAGTCCTAAGCAGCATGGACCATTCCAAAGACTGGTTTGGATTCAAAGGGACCTGTAAAGATCATCTAATCCCCTCCCTCTGTCATAAGCTGAGACATATTTCACTAGGTCAGGTTGCTCACAGTCCCATACATCTTGACCTTGAATGTTTCCAGGGATGAGGCACACACAACTTGTCCGGACAACCTGCTCTAGTGTCTCATCATCCTCATTGCAAAAAATGTCTTCCTTATGCAAATCTACCCACTTCCAGTTTGAAACTGTTGCCCCTTTTCCTGTCCAAGCAGGCCCTGACAAAAAGTCTTTATCTTTCTTACATGCCCCCTTTAAGTATTGACATGCAGATCTCCCTGGAGCCTTCTCCATGCTGGAAAACCACAGCTCTCTTGGCTTTTCTGCATAGTAGAGGTGTTCCATTGCTCTGATAATTTTTGTGGCCATTGTCTGGATTCTAGCTCTCTCTGATATAGTAGTATTGGGCATACCCTTAGATCCTCATCCCTAGCATGAACTCTGAGATTTGCTGGCACGGGAATTCAAAAATTAAGGTTGGAAGAAGTCCCTGAATACCATGTAATGTCCTACTCAAAACACGGTTAGTGGTGGGGGCTCACCTGGTCATTCAGGATTTTGCCTAGTCACATCTTTATCTTGCGAAAGATGGAGATTCCACTGCTTTTCTGGGCAGGCCATTCCAGTGTGTGCTGACAGTACTTTGAAGACCTTTTTCTTTATGTCTAATGGATATTTCCTTGCTGCAATTTGAGCCTCTGTCTTTTGTCTTTTCATCGTGTCCTTTTCACTTCTTACTTTTATTATGCTGTCCAGCTGATACTAAAGTCAGTCAGGAGTTCTTGATTCAGAGACAGATATATTCTGTGCTTTTTGTGTCAGCTTTGAATGGCTGTAAGTCTTCAGTAATTTTGTAGGGAACGTAGTTTGAATCATTTGCTGATTCACAATTCTGGATCCTGCTTATGACTTTCAGCCTGAAAGAAATCTGGTTAATTAGTGGGTTTGGGGGGTTGTTTTTGTTTTTGTTTTTAAATTGATCTAAAATTGTAAAACCGGAATTAAATTATTTGTATTTGAAAAGGTAAGAATTATTATATCAGAAAGAACATGTTGGAAAAGAAAAACAGTTCTGTGCAAAAATTAGGACCTGATGCAACTTCAGCCACATAATTTCAAGAACATTTTACAACATCAGAGTTCACTTTGGTAAGTGGATGCTAAAAGATCCAAGAGCATACAGTGGCTCAAATTTCACCTTAAGAGCATTTGTAAAGTTACTGCTTTATGTATGATTCTGGATACTACTAATACACACGCAGAACTCCAAACTAATCTCTGTTGCTACACTTTTCTTCAATTAACAGGTTTTAGGGAAAACTCACTCTAAATACAGAATGCTAGAGGGAGAGAGGGAGGGAAGAAGGAAACAAGCAAATGAAGGAAGGAAGAGAGGAAGGGAAGAAGGGAGGGAGAAGAATAAGAAAAGAAAGCAAGGAAAGAAAAGAAAAAAAGAAAGCAAGCAAGGAAGGAAGAAAACTAATAATATCTGCTACTGTAAATCCAACTTTCATCAAGAATTTAATGAAACAACTTTGTGAAAAATATGCCAAAAAGTGTTCATAACACCCAACTAATTTCAGCATTTTTTTAGTCAAACATCTGCAGAAACCAAAAATGATATATTTTTCAAAATATTTTTTGGAATAATAGATTACTTTTCCATGAGCTGTAATAACTATTTCCTTGTCCACCATCTTTTGTAATAGAAAAAAACCCCACATTTATTTTATTTATTTGTCTCTGGAAATCAGTGGTTCCATATCTAAATTGCCAATTTTCAAAGGCACCAATTTTAATAATAATTTTTAATATGTTGACCCTTGGTTATAGTTGCAGCAAAACAAAGAAATAATAAGTAAGAGCTCATAGGAACACCTGACAGTACATACTAACATATAAATTCTTAGTTTGCTGCAACAAGAATGAAGTTTGACTGATATAATTTTTTGTTTGCCCATACATTTTGGTTGTGGAGGTTTTACTGTGCACTGATACAGACTTTTTCTGTAATGTAATATGTGAAGAAGTTGCAGCAATGCTTGGGTGACTTGTTAGATTTTGAATAAATTTGTGAAAACAAGAAAAAAGACATGAAAGTAATTTTTAGCAACTATACACTAGAAAGTAAATCTAATATTCCTATTTTCCAGATAAAAAGATAACCCAAATGACTATGCCAATTGTATCTTATTTGATGCAGAATAGCAAACGATAGGAAACACATTTTAGGCAAATATAGTAATTTTATAAGTAAAAAGGAAAAAAGAACATAACTGAAAACTTTTTTTAAATCTTTACTGATTTTAATAAGTTGTGTCTAAAATCAATGGGTAAAGACCAACAATTTCTTTGTCTTATCAGTAAAAAAATATACATAATGCTGCTAATAAGTCAGGCTCTTTTTCAGTAAATTTATAATGAAAACTCTTCTAGTCAATGAGTGCAAGTATTTTCAAAGTATGTTTTCACGTTTTGGTTGTTCATATTCTAAAATACAGGACTCAAGGAACACATTAAGCATATGACAATGGATATCATCAGATATGGTTGAGCTGGTAACTGGTAATCAATTGCTAATTATGATTTCCTGTTTTATGAGTTACATGATACTGATTAATCCTTCTTTTTAAATTACTTTTGAAACTAATTTGTTTTTTCTTGCTATCTAATAACAGAAATCCAGGAAACAGAACCCTGAATGATTGACTTATTTTTTCAAAAGAAAAAGGCTGGAAGAAGGATTTTTTTTAAGCACCTCATTTAGTGATGCCAGTCTAAAGTTAGAACAAATTATAGTTATTAAAATGCTTGTGATTTGAAAAGGAGATCCTCAACACCAACTATTTTATTCTACAGAACCTGTCCTACTGCAAAGCATCACTTGCTAGCACAGGCAAAGCATGCAGTCCTATATTGTAACCTTGTTGTCATTCATATGATGTAAATGGATCCCATTGGTAGTGTGGGATTAATCAAACTATTATCTAAAGGACACATAACCCTTTAAAACTGAGCATTTTTTATGAAAACGAGAAAGCAGATTGTTACACAGGATCCTAATATGTAAATTAGTAACAAGTCTTGTATGATTACAAAAACACAGTCTATTCAAGAGCAATGAGTTAATATCATCTACTTTTCCACTTTATTATTACCCTGAAAACTCTACAATATAGAATTTCAGTCTAAGCTAATATAGTTATCCTATTTTAAAGTGACTAGGTTAAATAGGTCTCTAGAGAGACCTATTCATGTTGACTAGAGAAGGAGTTAAAAAAAAAAAATCCATAAAGCAGCTCTTAGTGTATATATCCAATTTTTAAGGAGTTAAAGTCTACTGAAATTGATCCTATGTTCAGTACCTAAATAATAATAAATAGCTTTATTCAGACAAGTGTACTGTGCAAGAGTAGGCAGACATTTAATCATCTTACCTCAAGCATATGCTTACCCTTGAAACTGTGTAATGTATTGTTAAGTTTTCAGGTACATAGTAAAATCATTGCAAAATTTCTGAACTGAAAACATTCTTGTTTCATAAACCATTGTCCTGGTATTTTACACAGTTCATGTTAAGGAAGTATTTAAGTGACTGTGTTAGAAGTGTATATGTAACAATATAAATGTTTGTATCAGTGCCACCATGAATGTGGTTCAGTACTTTCCTCCCACCCCCAAAAGGCAGAGCTGTAAAATATTAATAGATTTTGTAAAAGAGATATCATATAAACAGATTTTGTATTCATAATTGAGAGCAAAAAGATAAGAAACTAGGGGGGAAATTATCCAGCTATGATAAAGTAGCTATACAGAAAAGAGTTCATAAGTGCAGTCGTTCGTGTGATTAGAGCTTAATGAAGTCAATAGTAATAGTATAAAACGGTGTTATGGTTTAGAATAAGTCTGCAACTAGTCATTATGCTCTGATTGTAAGTGGAATATTGAAGCAACCGCAAGATTTAATAGATTGATTTTGTTGATTTGAACTTTTATCTTTGTGAATTTACAAGTCTGTGCACTCTAAGTGAGGAAGCATACCCACAAAGGAGTCCAGAAAGACAATGAGGGGGGGGGGGGGGGGGGGGGGCGGGAAGGAGGTTGAGGGGCTACCTCATGGCTCTCTACAGCTTCCTGAGGAGGCAAAGTCCTGAGCTCTTCTCCCTGGGATCGTAACAGGACGTGTGTGGGAACAGTTTAAAGTTGTGTCATGGGAAGTTTAGGCTGGACATTAGGAAGCGTTTCTTTATTGAGAAGGTGGTCAAACTCTGGAACAGGCTTGCTAAGAGAGTTGGTTGATGCCCCGAGCCTGTCAATGTTTAAGAGGCATTTGGACAATGTCCTTAACAAGTTGTTTTATCTTTTAATCAGCCCTGAACTGGGCAGGCAGTTGGACTGGATGATTGTTTTAGGTCCCTTCCAACTGAAATATTCCATTCCATTCCATTCCATTCCAAGTAATGCCCTCACCAGACTCCTTGCGGGCCCATCATCACAGAAGCGTGGTTGCCCTATCAAAGATCTGGCTCCACAATACCCAGAGGGGTGCACAAAGGCAGGCATATTAAGGACTCCAGAGGAACAAACATCTTGTCTAGTCTCCCTTCCAAGGCTAGCCTAGTAGAGACATCAGCCCTATTGTCTAGGTGTGAGAACCATCAAGATGAGTCATTGGAAGCATCTCTCCAACCCATCTTTCAGATTAAAAGAGTTGCTGAATGAGGGAAGAGCAGCTCAGGATTGCACAGGATTTATTATGGGAAGTTTAAGGAGGAACTAAAAATGGGAAGAGAGTGGGGCATTATGTGATTTGAGGAGGAATTAGTGTGGGAAAATGGATGGTAAGGGGACTAAAGAGTTGATTGCATGTAGACAGTTGCTTGGTTAGTATACTTGTCTGGCCATGCCCTATGCGTGACCAGCAGAGTCTGTCATATCTTCCTCCTTTTTCCTGAGTGAGGGACTTTCTCTTCTGTGTGCATCTGTGCATAAGTAGGGAGTGCAGCAACTGAGTCAGACTATGGGCTGGGAGGCCCATGTGTCCACGGTGCCAACCACAGTGAGTGGTGGCATGCAAGGGAGAGTGTGGTTACTAACAGAGATGAAGCTGGATATGATGGTGAATAGGTAAAATGGTGTGGGAGCCAGGGGATGACTGAGTGTCTGAGGGCCAGCGCTGGGTGTGAGAGTGCCTGTATGTCTCTAAGGGGGCGAGTATAGAGGATAGCTATGGGAGCAGGCCAGAGCAGTCCTGGCCAACTTGAGAGTGTGGAGGTGGGTGGGCTGTGATCCAGTGGCCAGCTATGGCGTGGACTGATTGTCTGGGCCCAGCTACTGGAGGGATCCACCTTGTACATATGTATATATATTCTGTATTCTTACTACTGGATCTCTACCCTGATCAGCCAGTGAGAGAAGCAGAATGAGGCTGTTGGTGCTTTCTGTTTTTCTGAGGGTGCTCTGAATGTCTGTGATCTGTGTGGCTGAGCCTATACATATGTGCTGTATATTTTTCTCTATGTGCATACACCTACTGAGAATACATCTCCAGCCTTGCTGTTGGTTGGACCTGTGGGCATGGAGTGGCAAGTTCTCACAGGCTGTTGGATTCAGCATGCTCTGAGAAAGAGCAACATTTGAACTTAGCCTCTTGAGCCTGCAGCAAGATCTCTCAAATGATCTACCATTGCATACCCCTGCAGTTGAGCACAAAATTTATTTTGGCATTAGATATTACACACAAGCCTGACAGATGCTTAAGAATCAGCAAACAGTTCCACACAGAAATACACATTTTATTGTACCCAGCCTGGTGGGAAAAAGGCTACACTAAGAACATTGGCAGCAGGTTGAGGGAGGTAATCCTTCCTCTCTGCTCAGCACTGGTGAGACTGCATCTGTAGTGCTGAGTAACGTATTGACTTACTGGAGTGAGACAGCAAAGGGACACAAAAATGATTAAAGGACCGGAGCTTCTTTCAGATGAGGAGACACAGAGAGGAAGGACTGTTTAGCGTGGAGAAGAGAAGGCTCAGGGGGATCTTGTCTATGTGTGTAGGCACCTGATGGGATCGAATGAAGAAGTCGGATTCTTCTCAGTGGTGCTTGCTGACAAGACAAGAGATAACGGGCACAAATTAAAACACAGGATACACAAGAAGATATTTTGTTAATGTGTGGGTAAACAAACACTGGAACGAGCTTGTGATATGGTCCTGGGTAATCTGTTCTAATTGTTCCTGCTTGAGCAGTGGGATTGGACTAGACTCTCAGGAAGCACTTTCCAGCCTAGATGACTATGTCTTTCTATGACTGTATGTTACATTGATGATACAACATATAATTTAAAAAAAATAAAACAACCAAAAAAACCAACCCAAAAAACCCCCAAAAAATCCCAAAGCCAAAAAACAAACTAGAAGCAAAAGTGTAAATCTCACTTGTGCGGTTACTCCTAGGCACTTGATACTGGACATTTGAAGACAAAATTCAAGACCTTGCTCTGAAATTTCACCTTGCACTCTGTTTAGAAAGGTACTGTGGCAATATCAACATTCCATGGTTTCTTTTCTGACAGTATTAAGTCTTTGTAACATGCATGTTAGACATCTGGATTGAATGACACAGCTAATTAGACTGCATATCGGGTTATCAAGAGATGACATGTTAACTGAAATTTTTCACCAGCTTACTTATAACTGGTAACCAGTGTTTTGGGAAAATTCAGGGACACCTACTCCATACCCATCAGTTTCAAACAAAATAAATAAAATAGAATAAAATAGAATAAAATAAAATAAAATATAATACAATACAATACAATACAATAAAATATAATACAATACAATACAATAAATATTTTTAAATTGCTCTTTTAACAGGCATTCTTGAAGTACTTTTTGGCATTTTAACTCCTGATGGGAAAAACTTCTGCAGTTTGTTCTATAAGCCCTAACTTTTATCACAATGCAAGGCACCGAAGACAAAATTATTGTGAAAAGGCAATTCCTTTTCATCTTAATACTTTCAGTAATTATGTCATTTGATTCATACTCAAATGTTATGCACACCAGTTCTGGAAGGAGAGAAGAGTTACATAAAACAGTGACTGTAGATTTTATTATTAATTACTATGTGGAAATATTTATAAGACATTTATTTCTGCTGAAGACTTCATAGTGTAACATAGGTTAAAATGTGCTGTATGCTGCAATTACAGGGAGAACCACAGAATCACAGAATGGTCAGGGTTGGAAGGGACCTCTGCAGATCAGGTAATCCAACCATTTGCTAAAGCAGGTTCACCTAGTGCAGGTTGCACAGAATTTCATCCAGGCAAGTCTTGAATGTCTCCAGAGGAGAAGACTTCACAACCACTCTGGGCAGCCTGTTCCAGGGCTCTGTCACCATCAAAGAGAAGTTTTTTCTCATATTCAGATGTAATTGCCTGTGTTTCAGATTGTGCCCATTGCCCCTTGTCCTGTCACTGGGCACTACTGAAAAGAGTCTTGTCCCCTGCAAACCATGTACAATAACAAAGTACATTTATAATGTCCCTATAGCCTATTACAGAGAAAAAAAAAAAACACCAACCAAACAAACAACCAAAACAAAACTGTCAGTTCACTGAAATATTTGAGCTGAATTTCAATACAAAGAAAAAGAAAACCCTGACTTCACCTCTTCCCAAGGATCCCCTCACTTACAAAACAAAGCTTATTTATGTGACATAGCTCTTTACAAGATGATCTTTCCTGAGCTTTTTATAAACTTTCATTCAACAGTGAAATAGTTCACATTATTGAATTTCAACATAACATACTTTCATCATAATCTTGGAAGTTGATTTGAGATGTCATGGGGCAGTTTATTTCTCAATGAATTTCATTGTGAAATAATCATTTTAACCACTGCAGGTAATACATGCTCTTTACAGTATTGAAAATCAAATTAGATTGGTATTTTCTGAACACTACTCTCATTCAGCAGATTAACTTGTCCTCAGGCCTTATCCACAACTAACAAAACCCAAAAGGAAATTAATCTTTTTTTTGTCAACATCATATATCTTGCTACTCCTAAATATCACACATGCCTTTATAGTTATTTCTTTTAAAACAGTTAATCAAGTTGCAAACCAAGTAAGCTATTAAGTAGAATTTTATTCCTCATGCAAGACTGCAAGTGCTTAAAATCAGAATACCGATCCTTACTTCAGGAGGGATTAAAGTGCCTAAGAATCAAGATATGTTCCATATTACAAAATGAATACATTATATGTTTGCAATTATGTATTTTAATTTAAAAATCTATGAATTTGTGACCTATTAATGAGTAGAAAGGAACTGTGACCGTTTTATATCATAATATATCTTTTCTCAAATCTGAATAATAGATCATAAGAACATACTGTAAAACCTTAACAGATTAGATTTCTTGTTATTTGCTTGGGTTTTTTTCTTTGATGTTTGATTCTGTATCCAGGTTTTTATTTCCAAATATATCAATATATTTGAAATGTGTGGGTGACCATCAGAGGTGAAACATTTTCAATTTGTTTTTAATTTTTATTCCATTATTTTTTTAGTATTCTTCTCATTTATAAAATTATGTTCATCAGGAAACAATTAAACCCTCAAAAATATTTGAAAATAGGACATTGAGGCAAGTGTATAAAGTTATAGAAAGCTTTTACTGATGATTGTTGGGTTAGCAGTTGCTGGAATGGCTATACTTGCCAAATTCTCCTGGAAGCAATGGAGAAATTCTTTAGCAGACAGCAACTTCAGACAGAGAGAACAATATTATAAGAATAAAATGAATAATTAAAAAAAAATTCAAACAAGTTTCTCATAGGTGATGAAGATCTTTGTAGGTTTTTTTTTCTTATTTGTGTTTTCGGATGGGTTATTTGTTGTTGGTTTTTAGAATAGCATAGAATAGCATAGAATAGCATAGAATAGCATTAGAATAGAATAGAATAGAATAGAATAGAATAGAATAGAATAGAATAGAATAGAATAGAATAGAATAGAATAGAATAGAATAGAATAGAATAGAATAGAATAGAATAGAATAATTTCAGTTGGAAGGGACCTGCAATGATTATCCAGTCCAACTGCCTGACCAATTCAGGGCTCATTAAAAGCTATAGCAACTTGTTAAGAGCATTGTCCAAATGCCTCTTAAACGCTGACAGGCTTGGGGCATTGATCACTTCTCTAGCAAGCCTGTTGCAGTGTTTGACCACCCTCTCAATAAAAAAATGCTTCCTAATGTCCAGCCTAAACTTCCCATGGCACAGCTTTAAACTTTTCCTACACACGTCCTGTCACTGGATCCCAGGCAGAAAAGCTCAGCACCTCCCTCCCCACTTTGCCTCCTCAGGAAGCTGTAGAAAGCAATGAGGTTGCCCCTCAACCTTTTTGTCTCCAAAATACACAAGTTCAAAGTCCTTAGACCCTCCTAACAGGACATTCCTTCCAGACCTTTCACCAGCTTTGTTGCTCTCCTTTGGATGCATTTGAGTACCTTCATATCCTTCTTAAATTGTGGAGCCCAGAACTGCACACAGTGCTCAAGGTGAGGACTCACCAAGGCTGAATACGGCAGGATAATCACCTCTTTTGGCTGGCTGGTTGTGCTGTGTTTGATGCACCCCAGGATGCAGTTTTCTCTCTCAGCTACCAGGGAACAGTGCTGACCCACACTGAGCCTGCGGTCAGCCAGTACCCCCAGATCCCTTTCTGCTGGGCTGCTCTCCAGCCACTCCTCTCCCAGTTTCTACTCGACCCCAGCATTACTCTGCCTAGGTGCTGAAACTGGCATTTGGATTTGATAAATTTCATTTCGTTAGTCACAGCCCAATGCTGCAATCGATGCAGATCCCGCTGCAAGGCCCCTTGTCCCTCAAGAGCGTCAACAGCACTAGCAGTAGTTTGGTATCATCAGCAAAGTTGCTAATGGTGCATTCAACTCCTGCATCCAGATCATTGATAAAAATATTAATATTGAACAAAACTGGCCCTAGAATTGAACTTTGAGGAACACTACTGATGACCAGTTGCCAGCCACAGGCAGCCACATTCACTACAACTCTTTGAGCTCGGCCCTTCAGCCAGTACTTTACCCAGTGCACTCCTCATTCTACAGCTGGACAACTTACCCAGAAGGATACTGTGAGGAACAGTATCAAAAGCCTTAGTAAAATACATCCATGTCCTTCCTTTCATCCACTAGGTGGGTGACCTTATCACACCTTATCAAATTGGTTAAATAAGACATTCCTTTTGTGAACCCATGTTGACTGTGTCTGATGATTATATTATTCTTTAAATGCCTTTCAGTAGTGCCCAGTATAATTTTTGTCAAACTTTTTCCAGAAACTGAGGTTAGACTAACAGGTCTGTAGTTCTTGGGGTCTTCCCTCATGCCCTTTTTGTAAACTGGATTAATACTGGCTAGCTTCCAGTCACCAGTAACTTCCCTAGACTCCCAAGATCTTTCACAGATACTAAGAGGGGTCCTGCCATGATACCTGCTAGCTCCTTCAGTACTCTGGGATGAATACCATCAGGCCACAATGAGTTATGAAGATTTAGCTGATATGACTGCTCCTTTACAATTTCAGTGTCCACAAATGGTAAGTTACTGTTCACTGTTCCCACACTTGTGGTCCTCTGACTCAGGACACCAGGAAGCCCAATGTCTATCAGAATTATTAAAGACTGAGGCAAAAATAACCACTGAATGCCTCCACTTTCTCTTCATTCCTATTAGTCAGAGGACCATCTTCAACCAGTATCAGTCCAATGTTTTCTTTAAACTTCATTTTGCTTTTAACATATTTCAAAAAGCCCTTGTTATCAGACACAATACTGGCCACTTTCAACTCTGCTTGAGCTTTGGCCTTTCATGTCTTTTCCCTTCACACATGAACAAGTCTGTAATCGACCAATTTCTTTTTCCTCTTGCACTCCATGAGGTGTTCCCTGTTCAGCCAAGCTGGTCTTCTGCCCCACTTGCTTGACTTACAACACATTAGAATTGCCTGCTTCTGTGCATCTGAAAAGTGTTTCTTAAAGACTGACCAGCACTCATAGACTCCTAAGCTCCCAAAAGCAGATTCCCAGGATACTTTACTAAATATTTCCCTGAATAGATTCAGGTTTGCTCTTCTGAAGTCCAGGGCAACAACTCTGCTGTCCTTTTTTCTCATTACACTGAAAACTTTAAACTCAACCATTTTATGATCACTGCGGCTAGGACAGCCACCCACCATCACATCTCCCATGAATCCTTCTCTGTTCACAAATAGCAAGTCTAGGAGGGCATCTTTCCTAGATGGCTCACTGAGTACCTGTAACAGGAGGTTGTCTCCTACAGATGTCAAGAATTTCCAAGACCTGTTTGTCACAACAGTATGATATACCCAGCTGGTGTCCGGAAAGTTGAAATTTCCCATAAGGACAAGGACTACAGATCCAGAAATTTCTAATTATCTATAGAATAACCCATCAGTGCTCACATCATGGCTCAGCATTTGGTAATGGACACCCACTACATCATCTCCTTTGTTTTCCATCTCTCTAATCCTCACTCAGGCTCTCAACCACATCATCAGTAACTGTAAGGGCTGTCTGTGCAATCAAACTTCTCCCTTATGTATAGTACAATATCTTCACCTCACCTGCCCTGCCTATCCCTTCTGATCAGTCTGTAGCTCTCCTTCCCAGCACTCCAGCTGCGGGACTCATTCCACCAAGTCTAATACTAATGATATCACAGTTTGGGGAACCAACCAAAGCTTCCAGTTCATCCTGTTTGTTCCTCATACTGCATGCATTGGTGTATAAGTATTTCAGATACTCTCCTGAGCCCTCCCTCCAAGCTCCAAGAACAGTGTAAATGTTCCCACCAGCACTGCCACCCTCAGGGAATGCCATACCAGCCCTTGGCTTACCTACTGCAAATCTGTTGTTATACCCTTCCACCAATTATTTTGATTGTTTGAGGGGTGTGTATGGGGGGTGTGGGTGTGAGTGTGTTTAACAGCCTAAATACAGAAAGGGTTTAACTGAGAACCAAAGAAAGATTTAGGTATCAGAAGCCATGACTCAGTGTTTCTGTGCCCAGTGATCTGAATGTCTTCCATATTCTACTGCTCAACACTGAGGATGCTGCTATGGTGGATAAAACCAGTTAGTTGACTGAAAGAATGCTCCAAATATTCTGAGTAAAGCTCAGGTTAAAAAGCTTGAAAACCCCAAAATGATAATTACAGGGACTAAGTTAGCTCTTGTTCTTTCTTGGAATTTCTGCTTACAAGTCTGGATTGCAAAGGACTTGCCTCCCTCTTTCAGAGTCCAGAATATGGAACGTTGAAAGTTACCACGTGGAAATACAATGTGGAAAGTTGAAAGTAAATATATTAATCACCATTCATATTATACAATGCTTCTCAAAGCATTTGCACATGGAACAAGAAATAATCATCAAAATACTGCACATTCAATATTAAAATACACCTTTCTGCAATAACCATACAAGCAGAAACAGATACCATATAAAAAGTTCTGCTTTGGACTTTCTTTTTTTCTGACAGAAGTTTTTACTTAAAGGATTTTTCACTATGCTTTTAAATTTTGATTGCACTAAATAATATTTCCACTGAATTTTTAAAAGCCAGAGGAAAAAATTATGAGATATGATATTGTAATGACAAAGATAAATGTGAATTTCTGAAAGAGCATGTACCCATTTTTATATTCATCATGCATTTGTGTACTGGCAAAAGGCATGAGAAAAGGAAAAAATACATCCATACTAACAGTTCTAAACTTTCCATATACAAGTAATGTAGTTTGCTAGGGATTACACTGGAGACTTACTCATTCAAAAGTACAATTTCACATAGTTTACTTGTTACTGCATTTGAGCAATAACTGGTTGTCTAAGTACATTGTCACAATCTGGAATCTTTTAACAGGTAAATACAGAAACTAAGTAACTACAAAACCATTTATTTATCAGATTTTTATTTTTCAGCTTTATCCTGCAGCCTTTGCTATTCTATCTGCACTCCAGTGACTCATACACAGACAAGTCATATTCCTAAGTGGTACACAGGAATTCTTTTATCTATAATAAATTATGCAATGTGCATTTTGAAAGGTTAGTCCAATAACATAGTTTGGGTTTGATATGGAAAACCTTTTCTTTTGGTTCTCCCAAGCTTAACATTTGGGAAAGAGGCCCAACCATAATCCATGAACCCTCCCCAAATTAAACTTTTTCCTTCTTTAGAAGTCTAGCCATTAAGCATCAAAAGTATCTCATCATGAATGCATAGACCAATTTGATTATTTTCTGTAATGACAATAGATAGACTGTGGGGTTCCTCCCCTGTCCCCTGCAATGTAAGTAGTAGTAGAAGAGGTTTTTTTCTCGAAACAAACAAACAAAAAACCCAAACCAAACCAAATCCAAAACAAACAAACAAAAAAAACCAACAAAGCCAAGCAAACCAAAAACAAAGAAAAAACATCCCCAACCTGTGAAGAGAGCATAAGAGGTAAATAAGCTAGGACTCAAAAATACATACTTATGTTAATGATATAAATATCAAAGTAATTTATTTCAAGTTCTATTAAAAGTATAGTTTTAACTAATCTACTTTTCAACAATGTTATTGAACATTATGGAAAATGATACTATAATATGACGAATGCTCCTACAAATTCCAGTTTATACAGTCTTATTCCATTAACATCAGAAAGGATGCTTGTTAATGGTGGTATATATCTGATGATACTTGATACAAAACCAGAATATCAATTACAAATTTAAGAAGTAAGAATCCAAATCCATATGGTGAGCAGTTTCATTAAAGTTTGACTATAACCAATATAAAATAAAGATAATATGCTTTCCCTGAAGCACAGAGGAAAGCAACATACTTTATAAAGGTTTACATAATGAAATACTAAGCCTATATTAAAATCTAAAGAGTTTAACTTACCCTGAAAAAAGTAAGTAATTTCCAACCGAAAATGTCTTTCCATCCTTAGGTTAGCCTGATGTTGTTTTCATGCAAAGTTTCATAATAGTGGATGAAATAAAATATTCTATAGTGCTTTATATCCAACCCTATGAAGATATTTTTAGGACTGGGTATAAGGCTGTAGTCAGAAGACAAACAAAGCTACAGCGATTATGCCCTTTTCAGTTCAGAAATACATTCATCAGAAAAGTCATCAGGAAATCAAGCTGAACTTGATTTCAGCTAAGGAATTAACTCATCTCCTGTAGCAGAGTGTAAGCCATTTTCAAGTACCATTCAGCCTAGGTATACTCTCCCCTTTCACCAATACCTAGGCTTTTTCCTCTTTTTCTCCAAAGTGTAAACAGGATTTTCATTATGACCTTGGAGAATGGTTTTGGAGAGAACAAGCAGATAAAAGTCCCTGCTATGGATGATTTCATGGCAAATTAAATCAAGATTTCTGTCTCAAGGAGTGACCAACAACCTGGTATATGGCAAATGCAGTGTAGAAATCCCACTTTCAGAATCAGGGCGTCAGGACATGCTCAACACTTGCAAGAGGTGCAATATACACTCTCTTCACCCACCTCTTACACAACAGGTACTTATATTTCAATGTAAAAGAAAGTTGTCCTATGTAACCATTAATTTGGAGTTTATAGATAAAAGCCTTTGATTTATTTTCATATTGCATTCAATTCTGAATCCTTTTGCCTTTCTACCTCAAAGGCAACTAAAGATACTGGATGTTGACTAAGATTTTATATATCTTTCTGTCAAGAAACTGCCAGCACAGTCGACTAAACCACAGGGAAAAAACTGAGAGCTTTAGACTGTAAAGAGCAGGATACAGACCTGCAGACCTTACTTCCATGTCAGGTAGAAAAACTAAATTGGGGAAAGTTTAATTCTGCTGTGATGCCAAGAGTTGATGTCCTCTGCAATGTTTAGTACAAATCACTGTACTTTAGATATGCCACTCTAACTCATTTAAGTAAGGGGTGACGGCATTGCAAACTGTACACTGGGTATGTAGGATTGCATTTGTAAAGTTAATGGATATGCAGTATATTAAATTTATAGCAGGAGCTGATGCTCCTTCACTGGCATTTTAGTCCAAGTAGGCATAGGCTATAGTCCAAGGAGAGTTGTTTTATGAACAAGGCAGCATGGAAAAGCATTAAGACTGCAGCATCGCAACTGTTGTTTAGAGTTTTGAGAAGCATTACGTGTGGATCTCAGGGACTTCAGTAAGAGTCCCTTCTGCCTTTGTACGTTTAACAGAGCTAATCCTCAGACCTGCCTCATCACCATGATATTGATCCAGATGGTTGAACCTGTCTACTATTTCCAGGTCTCTTCTACTTACCTTGTTGAGCAGTTTGGGCTAGGCCTTGGCCAAAAATGGCCTGAAATTTCCTCCTTGGCCATGGCTCAGCTTCCCTGAGGGAGCAGAACTCTGACATATTAGGTGAGGTGGTTTTGCACATTGCTATGTGACAATTTGCTTGAGACTTTTCCAAAGTCCAGTTCTGTTCACTATATAATTCTGTTTCATAGCATTATTTTTTTTTTACAAATGCACAGTGTAAGATTATGAGTAAATAGAACATCTGAGAGCATTGTGGATAATTACTACAACCAAATTGCCAAAAATTTTTATTCAACATCCCCTGATTTCCTCCACTTTAAAATAATATTTCATAAAACTGATTTTTGGAACTGAAATGCTCAGTTCTGCCTAAAAATCTCAATTTACAAGACAAACAAACAAACATAAAAAGGTTAAGCACAATAACGTGCAGAACCAGGAGAAAAAAACCCCACGCCTTTTGTATTACAAAAATGCTCAAAACATGTCTGTTATTGTGAAATCTACCCTTCTCACCTTCTTTTTCCCCAGAAGGAAATTAGGTGTGTATAGTATTGAATTTCTGGGGTACCATCAAAAAGAAACTGTTTAAGATCACACAAAAGAACCTGAGCAACAGTGTCCTGGTTTCAGCTGGAATAGAGTTAATTTTCTTATTAGTAGCTGGTGCAGTGCTGTGTTTTGGATTCGGTGTGAGAATAATGTTGATAGCACACCGGTGTTTTTGGTTGTTGCTGGGTGGTGTTTATACTAAGTCAAGGAATTTTCAGTTCTAGGGCCCTACTAGTGAGATGGCTGGAGAGGCATTGGAAATTGGGAGGGGACACAGCCAGGACAGCTTACCTGAACTAGCCAAAGGGATATTCCATACCATACGGTGTCATGCTGAGTATGTAAGCTGGGGGAAGAAGAAGGAAGGGGAGGTCATTTGGAGTGATGGTGTTTGTCTTCTCAAGTAACCATTATACATGAGGAAGCCCTGCTTTCCTGGAGATGGCTGAACACCTGCCTGGCAATGTAAAGCAATGAATGAATTCCTTGCTTTGCTTTGCTTGCATGCACGGCTTTTGCTTCACCGATTAAACTGTCTTTATCTCATCCCACGAGTTTTCTCACTTTTACTCTTCTGATCCTCTCCCCCACCCCACTGTGAGGGGAGTGGGCAAGCAGCTGTGTGGGCCTTTGCTGCCAGCCAGGGTTAAAACACAACAAACAGGTACTTCTATTACACACATGATTTTCTTAATGCTGTTCTTCATTATTTCACAGTATTTGGGCAGAAGATCATAACCTTATCACTTGCCCCTTAAACACAAAACATTATGCAATAAATTTTATGGAATTATAACTAGAAAGAAAAAAAAATAATGTTTCCAGAACATTGATGAATTAAGTATGTGCTGTCCCAACAAATACTGTGGATGTCAGCAACGTTTGGCCAAAAGTAGAAATATTTTCTTTCACTTACAGTGAAATATGTAGTGGTTTTGTTAGATATTGATATTATTTCAATCTTGGGTAGTAAAGATGAGATTTCACTCTGATCAAGTAGTTGTTAAATGTAAGAACAATGGAACTGCCTTTTGTAACCTTCCAGGTAATCAAAGTTAAATAACCTTTCACTGGTCTAATCACCTGCTACTAAAAGACAGTCTTTGTATGGAAAAAGCTGAAGTTTCTCCCCAGTGTCAGCCCTATCCAAAAAGTTGAAGTAATTACAAATTTAATTTATTAAAATGTCACGCCAAATTGGGAGAAGTTCTGTAGTTTAATTATGTTCCTGTTGTCTTACAGTGAGGATTTTTTATCCATTAATTTATGAGTCAGTGGTAACTTTACTGCAATGAATGTAACTATTTAATTCTGTAAAATGGCATTGAAGTCAGTATGCACAATATGCAGCCTATTTAAAACACAAAGTTAATAAAATCTCCCCAGACTGAAAATTCTGAACTTTATAGTGCTGTTAATTAAGGGGGAAATAATCATTTGTGGAGCATTATTCATTATGATATAGAAATATGTAAATGTAGTGACATATAGGTCATATTTCTTAAAGGTAAGTTTCAAATTTGTTTGCTTGGAAGCCATGAAATTACTTAACAGTTTGGAATGAAAACTACTGCATCTGAGCTGAAGAATTAAAGAGTGTGTTACAGTTTTGTAGCCATTCAACCAGTCACGGTTACTGCTAACAACGTATTAATGTCGCATACATTTCCTGCCAACTGAAAATACCAAAATTAACATCACCTTTCGATGTAGCCCCTGCACCAACATGAGTGCAATTCTTAGCTAAGACACTCTGGAAAGAGAATGAGAAATTTCTTTGTAAAAATTTAGTCACTGGACACTGCCCATTTACCAGTTAGTGATAACCATCATCAATCTCAGTCAATCATATAAATAGTATATAAGATGGCATATATTGTGTCCCACAAAATAACAGACCCCTGTTATGTGATTTATTTATTTATTTTTACATCGTTACATAACTTTTGACATTGAAGAGTAGAATTCAAAATGGGTTGCAGTGGCAACAGGAAAAAAAAATAGAAACAATCAACAAAACCACACCTACAAACCAAAACCAACCAACCAAAACAAAATGTGAGACTCCTCAGACAGCAGATAAAAATATGAAACTCCAAGAGAAGATCTTTTTAAAAATTCTGTCTCTATCTAGCTTTATTTTTGGATTTAGTACATTTACTGATTCATCAAAGCTTGTAGGGTTTCTTTCTGTTCTTAAAGATGTGTAGCTTTTTATCATGAGAGTCTGCTTGGTTTAGAACCCTAAATAATAGAAAGTTGAATACAGTTATAAAAAGTCCTTCCTGCACCTGAGTGTTCAGTGAGTGAAATGCCAGCGAAGGACTACAGGCCAATGAATATTATACTCACAAGAGAAGGTGGAGACAAATAGCCCAACCCCAGATGTGCATTGTTAATGCAGGTGTACAATGAAGTCAATATTCTTTATGGTCTAAGTCAGTGGCCTGTCTTGGAGGATGATGCCAAAACAGCACAGAGTAACTGCTCAGAGACAAATTTTATCTTTAAGCAGCAAAGATATTTATATTGTGCAACACTGCAGAGCTAGCCGATTTGCACTGATCAAACTAGCTCCGAAGTTTTCAGTGAAAAGTCAGGTGATTTATACAGTTTTCATGAGAGGTTACAGCATCTTTACATACATATTCATTTGATTTTGATGCCTAATCATTCTATTCAAAATAGGTGGGATCTAGGTGGAGTAAAACTTTCAACTTTCGTTGTTCAATGATTTCCTGACTCATGGTCTCCTTACCTCCTTCAGGTGCCCACCTTATCTTTTCTAATTATTTAGAGTACATTCCTTTAACGTAGTCAGTGGAACCTTTTCTAATCATTCAGAGTACATTCCTTTCTCAACACAAACAGAGCATCCTACCAAACTCATCCTGACTAATCTTTTTAAGACCTTGGTCTGTTTCAAGGATTCTTTCTCCTTCAGATAATATTCTTTGTCAAGTTCTCAGGCACTCTGTAGAAAACCAGGTGCTAGCTCTGACCTAAACAGTTTCAAGATCTGTTGGGAATCCAGACACCCAGGGTTTTTGCATTTCCTACTCTATCTTGCATTTTTAGTCACTCAGAAACAAAAATCTAAACTTCTTCAGTAGAGGCAGGTCACAAATTTGACAAAGGATCCTGAAATTAATTTGATAGGATCTGCTTAATCCTGAAGTCAATAGTTAATTTTCCCCTCAAAGCAGGATTATTCTCTAGGGAAGAATGATATCTGCTTTAGACTTAAATGGTCAAAAAGACACAAACTTACTTTCTTCTAGGAAGCTATCTTACAGTCTAACTGTCTTCTTTATCAGGAATCATATCTTAAGCTGAATTTGCTCCCTCTGCTAAGTCTGTTCCTCATAACCATAAAAGTGTCCTGTTTACCTCTCATAAGTTTCAAATAACAGACACGCCTGAGATAATATTCCCTACCTTCCACCGCCAGTCACCTTTCCCCTGGCAAAAGTACAAAGCTCCTTTCTTTCTTATGAAATAACAGAGTTTCAGGAGATGTAAACATATACATATATATTCAATACATGCGTGCTTTTGAAAGCTCTGAGTAGTGACTTATTGGATAAGATGCTGTCTTCAAATACCAGAGTCCGAAACCATCAGACCTACTGAGGCGCCTCAGTGGCCTTTTCTTAAACTTTAGAGTGCTCATCAGTTTGTGGTGATTGAAAAGAGAATCTGAAATAAAAAGACAAACGTTAAGTTATTTTGTCTAACAGTTCTCATATTTCATTTTTTACAGCAGAGATTAACTTTGAGGTTAATTTCAAGAACTGGTTTTGTTTTAATTGTAAGTTATTTCCTTTCCCCCTTTTCCTTTTATATTTTTTGTGCTGCTGGTCTTTCTACTCATGTTGCAATGTCAGTCATGACACAGTGACATGACATGTTACATGAATTAAGAGCTGGTTAAAGAACAAATCTCAGAAAATGAGCAACTGACATATGGGAAGGATATACCATGATCAGCACTAGACTTGGTGTTACTCAGTATTTCTAACAGAAGTTTGGAGAGTGGATCTGATAAAATCTGAGAATGACACAAACTTGCCAGAATGGTAAATACATTTGTGTTTGGCTGGCACTTTCTATCAGAGCTGGTAATAACAATTATTTTATTTTGAAACCGGTCAAATGGAAACAAGTAAGGGCTTGGGGTTTTTTTCGACAGTTTTTTTCTTTTTATGGATTAAACTCCTTCATTAAACATGACATATTTACTACAGATTATGTCCTTTTTTTTAATATCAAAATCTTTTACATCACAAGAATAATACTTTTCAATTATTTTCAGTTTCAGTTTGGTGAACTACAAAAGTAGACTTGGAAAAACAAGATGTCTGGATTTTATAGGTGGACTGAAGGACTGTGTTCTGGAAAGTACTCATTTGGAAAAGAATATAGGGTTCAACATGGGCAAGACTTCAATATCAATGGACTGTAGAGCAGGTAAACAAAGCATTAATGTATTTTAAGTTATATAGAGACAGGTAACAAATAAGATTGAGATAATTTGCATAATTTATATTATGAGCAGTATTTTGCTGTGTACACACTGTTGCCCAACAAAAAAGATGGTTTCATTACTAGTGAAAGACTCCAGGTTTTGTATTGATTTAGAAATGTAGGGGCCCAGGACTGTCTGGACCTGGTTTGGCCTGAGCTGATTTTAGCTTGTTTCAGTCATTACAGAAACAGAAAAATGGTCGGGTGACTATTGCCTAACTTGTTTCAGCTTAGTTCTGTAAATACTATGTATGGACATGTCTAAGAAATATATATGGCTTTTATGTAATAAATATTGATCCTGTGTGTTAAATGTGCCTGAGTTTACCCTACTAAGTGACTAGCTAAGGTATAGTGATACTTAAACTTTAATTAGCAATGAGTGAAGAAAGGGTGCGTAAGCAGACAGTGTCAGAAAACAGATAAAGATAACCCCCAATAAGATCAAAGATAGATGAGGATGAAACTCCCTCCATCAAGACCATACTCATCACAATAGTGAACTTGGTACACTGACTAGGCACTGGAAACTCCCAGGTCCTGTTCTTCTTGAGGAAAAGCAGCTCTGTCAGTCTAAGAACTCAGAGTGCATTGGACGTGTGAGCATAATAGCAAAGAAAAGGTGTAGATATCAGAATATGTCTGTAGAATACTTTTGATGTATTTTTAACAAAGTTTTTCTATGAAAATTAGATCATCTGGGCTATGATGTTAGTATCATCGCACCTAGACTAAATAATTTTTGATGTATTTTGATTAGATTGTTGAAAAATAGATAACTGGACTAATAATAAATTCTTGTATGCACTTCTGAGATCCCTTTTTCCCACAAGGGAGTTCACATAAAAATAAATTGTGGAATTCCAAATTATTAAGAAAATTTTAATCTGAAATTGTATTGCTCAAAAAAATATTGCTTTACCTTAGAATATAATAAGTATGGCTTATGGTCAGTCAAATCAGCCTACATTTCAAAATGAGATTCTTACAAAAGATGAGTTCATTTTTTTAAGATGTTAAAATGATTTGTATATATCACCGAGGGATCATTTCAAATAACAAATACATTGGAGAAATTTCTTGTCAAAGAAGATCTGGAAAGAAGGTGACATTCATCAGGTAAGATAAAACCAATTATTCATCTGGCTTTTATTTAAATATGGAAAATTTAACATCAGAAGAGAATTTTACAATTGAAAAATACATTAAGGCAGAAAATAAAAGTTCTTAGGTAGTTAATTTATAATTAAATATGAAATCTTTTTCTCTTCATACACAGCTACTTTGTAAATAAATCTTGAAGAGATGTCAATATCAACATCATGTTATTATATTACTATGTATACTCTGTCTTATATGTTTGTCACTTTGACTTCAACCTATACTTACCTTTGGAAATCACTCCAGTCATACTAGCTGTCAGGAGTAATAATCTAGCATTAATTCAACAATTGTGAAAAAAAACCCCAACAAACCACCACCCCACCACCCCCCACGTACCAAATAAAATGGCCATTGTAAAGCTGAAGCTGTCCTTTTTACTACAACACGTGCATTACTCTGTAATAAAAATTCCAAAGTGCACTGGTGCTGGACTTTCAGTTTGTTTTCACCTTCTCTTCAGTTAGTATTCCATAAACTCCATCCATTACATAGCTGTGTTCTCAGGCCACTTCAGTGAGTATTAAAGATAATTTTTTTCCAGGTTCTTGTATAACCATAATATCCTAATAAACTACACAACCAACAGACCTAAAGTTGAAGTTAGATGTTGTACTCCTGCTTCATTCAGTGCTACATCTGTTTCAGGATCTATGTAACTGAGGTTTTTCATTAAAAGAAAGTAAGGTTACCATCTACTTTTTAAGCTTTTCTTGCCTAAAAATAATTCAGTATCTTTGCAGTCATGTCTACAATCTTATATGGGATCTCTATTTGTGCTATAAAAAATCCTACTTCATCCTCAGGCTACTGAAATGAAAGTGCACCTGGAATTAGTGCACCCTCCACCTGCAGGTAGCCTGCAGTGATTTGGATTTGTGAGTCCATATTTGTCAAATATCGATTATTTTTGCAGATGAGAGCATGCTGACTCTCAGTAAGTCCTACAGAAAGGTCTTCAGTTCAAATATTTCCATTAAAACAAACAAAAAAAGGTGTTAGTGAATGAAAGGCAATTTTATAGCTTACTTGTGGAGACACAGAGTGTTATGGTGGACTGCAATGTATACAGAGCTAGGTAATGGGTTATGACTCTGAGTTTTAAGAAGATAAGAATTATACGCAAATAAAATTGATGTAAATTCAGATTTACACACCTGTGATACCACTATTCTCTTACGTTTTGTCACAAATCCTGATTTAGTATCCTGCTGACTACACCAATTTGTCGCAGATGAGTGATTTAGATTGCTTAAAGAGTCACCATCAAAGTATTAGCAAAAGGGGTTTTAATATGATCTTTTCAAAGTGTGACTTAACAAAGTTCGATGGCAAGGTTCACTCTTACTTATTACATGGAAGAAACATACAAAGGAAAAACAGGTTAGGATGGAGCTAGAAAGATTTACACAGAGACCAGAGATGAAAAAGGGTCAAGAGGATCCTTAGATTGAGTCACAAGGTTCAGAGTGGACTCCCTTGCTTTCTGAACTCCTGATGGAACTTAGGTGCAGCTGGGATCCATTCTTAGTCTCAGACTTGGACAATGACTTATGCCTAATAGAATTATCTATACAAAGTTTATAATAATTAATATTGAGTATTAGTTTCACTAGTATTAATTCAGCATGGTAACAGTCACTTACCAAGGATCTGTTGCAAACAAGGGATCTCTCTGCTTTGGGTAAGGAAGGATCTCTTAGTCTCGGGTAAGGAACCTCAAACCTTGAGAGGCATCCCTGCTCAAGGGGAGAGTTACCTGGCATGCAATCCGGCTGCAGTTCAGGGAGAGCTCAAACTGGATGCATCCAAATATCTGCCATTGGTAAAAAGTCTCTCTGCCTCGAGGACCAACCTTAAGAGGCATCCCATCTCAAGAGGAGGTCATTGCCATGCAGCCATGCTGTCTAGCAGGGAATGCTCAAAGACAGCTCACTTTGGCTGTCATATTTATGGAATATAGTGGTTGGCTCACAGTCAAATTGCATACAATGGGACAGGTATGCATGAGACTCCTTGTACCCACAACTGTCTTCGTTCCTTCATAAATGGGTCTTGGAAAATTCACCTGCTATTCATGTGTTAATCACATGATCAGTGTTCCAAGCTCATATGCATCGATGCTCAGTGTCATTCTGCTTCTTTGTGAGTTTCCTGGAGGAGGTCTTGGCCTGGCCACAGCTCAGGCCTTTACCTCCATTGGAGCCTGTACCAAACTACTTCTGGTTTGGTCAAGAGGTTGATTGCATCCATCACAGTTATGTGCAAGACAATTGGCAGAGCATTGAAGACGTCTCTGGGAATGAAAAGGAAACCTAGGGTAATTGTCCCACTGGTGGCCAGCCCATGTTCAAGGGACAACATAATCCTCTCAAGAAATTTTGATGAGACAAAAATTGCTATGTGTAGTGAGTATGATCCATCACATGGGTGTGATCCTAACACAAACCATTATCTTATTGGAACACTGAATAGTGATTGACTGGTCAGAATCTGGAGGTGACATGGTTTAAAATGGCATGACATTGAATATATTAGGTGGCCAACAGCTCAACATTGTCATGCCATTGTTATAAACTCAAATATGTCTGCCTCCTTGCCTTAATCTCTCTTAAGACTATTGCTTTATTTCTCATCATTCTCCTCCTTCACAAATACTACTTCTGAGATACTAGCAATGGACTTATACAGGGCAGCTTTGTGGGTTACAACATGAACATGAGGAAGACCAGGCTCATATAGTACAAGTCGAGTAGTAACTTGTTGGCTGACAAACAGCAAGGTCTTTTGAGCTGTCAACCACAGTGGCTCATTCTTGGTGCCATTGTGCAAAACACCAGCATCCTGGAGGTATCATGGTTTCACAGTGGGAAGCAGACGGGATACTTCACAGTGGTGCAATCTGTAAAGCAGCATTCAGGAATACATTGAGAAAGGAGTCTAAACATGGTCAATGCAACAAGATTTTATTCAAAAGATGAAAAGAACCTTTGTAACAGATACAGTCCAGTTACCGAATTAATCAAGGTTGTAATGCAGTGATCTTTTGGCAAAAATGTGTTGTTCCTAGGATTTCTTTGAATTCCTTGTGCATAATAATTATTTTAATATATATATAAAGAAATATATTTATGTATAAATAAATATATTTATATAATCATTTATAAATTGATATTTTTATATATATACATACATACATACATATATATATATATATAATACTACATTAGTAATTACAAGTCTTGTACCTTGGTCATCATGATAAAAGAAAAATCTTGTGTTTGGGAGGCACTAAACCAAAAATGGAACAAAATAAATACAAAAAAACCCCCCAAAACAAAACAACAAGTTTAAATAAATACTTTTTTTCTCTGAAGTCTAATAAATATTTTAAGGTGTGTTCTGTATTCTAAGACATATATGTCAAATTGTAACAATGTTCCTAAAGGTTGTTAGCTGAGTGTTTTAATTTATCATCATGAATCTGGATACTTAAAATGCATTAAAATAGGAATAATGTAGGCACAGGAATATAACTACAGCTAACAAGGTTAATGATAGAGTCAGTTAGCAGACTGGTATTTAAAAGCAGAGCATATTGTGGGATATGACTTACATAGCTGACTTTGAAATCTCTTCTGGTCCACAGGTATTTTGTTTGCTGTTTGATACAGCTGTGTTTTCCACGCTTACTGCCGCAGGCAAAAAAACTTGAAAAATAAAATAAAAAGCTTCCTCTCAAAGCTGTAAATATAAAACCTGTAAAATGTCATAAAATGAAGTTGACTACTTCTTTAAGCCAGACCCCTTGAGTTCTGAAGTGCATGGTAGTGCAGGCACATTCTCAACAGCTCTAGTGTTGCTCTTTCCAGAGTTACGGGGGCACTGTTATTGACAAGGTTACCTGCAAAAAACCCCCAAAAACAACCCACCTTCAGAGCTGGCAGCAAAACTCAGAAAGAAAAATCACACAGCTAAGCACAGCTAAAGACTGACTCTCAGTTCTCTTTCTTCATCTCTAGTGCACTGTAAACAAACGACTGCCAAGATAATAAGCAAGAGATGTTTCCTGCAAAGGCATCAGGAGTTTTTGCATCTAGCACATGTAATTCCTGTCAATACAAATCTGTAAGCACATAAGATTAGAGAAACTAGTTACAGTTCAAAATAAGAAACTGAAAGAAAATGTGTGGAGCTGCTAACTTACAGGAACAGTAGCATTTTTGCCACATCCCTGTGGCAGTGTCACCATATATTTAAACGATTCCTTACCATTTGAATCCTGGGAAGCAATTCATCATAGCTCATAATGGCACTTCAAGCATTTAGATATTCTCAAAGAAAGAACTAGACACTTTTAGTGTGGTTTCAGCTTTTGATTTTATACACTGAGAAAGATTAGTCTCTATAGATATACAGGATTTTTAAACGCCTTTTTTCCATTAAATAAAACCAATCGTAGCACATTATGTATACACAGACCTAAGTGTATGTGTGTATTTGCATACACACATATGTGTGTGTGTGTGTGTGTGTATATATGTACACCACTGGTTAATATGAAAACTAGAATTAAGGTGTCAGATTGTGAAGAAAAAATTCAAGCTAGGCTGATAAAAACTAGTTGTCTGGTACAAACGGGAAGCATGAGAACTTAAAAATTAATTGATTAAACTGATCATTGGAAGCTTCTCCATCAGAGACTTGTTCTTGGTCCTGCAGAAAGCATCCTGCTGCAGGAGGAGACACTACAGTTCCTACAAGGCAGTTCCCCACTCCCAGTATTTTTGTTGGTTTTGGTTTTGGTTTTGAATGACTTTTTTTCAGATTCCCCCTACTGACTTGCTAACATAGTACAGCTCAGAGGTGAACCAAGGGGCAGGATAAAGCAGTTGAGAAAAGCAGAAATAATCTTGCTGAGCAGCCTCTAAAGATGTCTTGGAAGCAATTCCCATGCTAGGAATTGCTAGTTTCCATTTATAATCACAACTACTATTAAAAAAGGAGAAAAAACCCTGCTGCTATTTTTCACTTAGATGCCAAAATTAACCAGTCTGTGTGTTCCCTCTTTTCCAGAGAGCTGAGTCTCAAGAAAGAACAGAACTGCTCTGTAGGAAGAGCACTACAGAAAATACAGAGATTAAGAAAGTATATTCAGAGGAGTGTTTAAATGTTTGGTAGTAAAACAATTGAGAAAGCTATACAGAAGCTGTAGAGGAGGATTCAAAGTATCACTTATATACATTCAGTGAGTACTGTCTCTCCTGAACAACTACAGAACTGGGTTCCTAGGGGGAAGAAAGGTACATATAATGAAAATATGCATCATAATGCTAACATTAGCACAGAAGCTAGGAGGTTAATAGATAAGCAGCCACTTAGGCACTCTGTATAGGTTTTTAAAGCCTGAATTTGTAACACTAGTACTCCTACTCTACCTTGTTCTCCCCTTTGTTTTCAAGATAACTTGTACTGAAATAATTAATTCACCCACACTTTCAAATATCTATAAAGCTTCTGTAATGCAAACATATAGAAATGTTGCCTATGATAGAAGTTCTCAGGCTTCTTAATATTTTTACTTCATGGAAAAGTGTAACTGATAAATCAAAAACACCTCTGTGATGTCTTGGAGGGGTGTGTGTGTTTGTATATATATACACATATATATATATATATGGAAAAAGTATATAAGTATACCAATATGATATTGCTGTTCTAACAGTCCAGAAGTTGATTTTTGCATCGAAAAGACTGTAAAAGTAATCAAAATTAAAACTACTTTTTAAAAATTAGGTTTAAAGATAAAAGAGTCTGCTCAAAGGTAATAGAATAACAGATCCTACTGTGAGGACATGGACAAGTATTGTGACTTTGGTCCTGACACTATTGGCAAAGAAATAGTTTTGGAAGTTATGTCAACATATCCTCAAGAATATGGTGAAAGTTATTTGATAGGATTTCATAAACAGATCTGTGAAGATCAGGGAAGATATGTCTGGGAATGCTCAGGAATAGTTATCATGTTGGTCATGTTAGAAAGAGGCTGAATTACAGAAATGCAGTATGGCTTATGGTAAAGATTCGCTCAATCCATTTTGATGATGCTTACTATTTCTTTTATATAGATATTACACCTAAGTTTTGTATTGCTTTCCTAAAAAAGTGCAATAGATAATTTAGAAAAGATTGCAGCAAAAGTAAAGAAATTCTTAACCTCGGCAGTAATGAAGAAAAGACTTCTTGATCTTAAAATTTGAAGAGTGGATGGAAAACACCAGTGAAAAGCTGAAAGACTAAAGGAGGTGACTTGGAGGTTTCCTGCTTAGTATTATTCCTAAAAAAGAAATTAATCTCTGAAAAGTGATTTTGTAAAATGATACGTTCACTGTTCTGATTCTCTGTGAGTATATTCAGTTTTATCTGCTCATTTAATAACTTAAGAAAAAGATTTTGAAAGCACAAAAAGCAGTCAGGTATGCAGCCTTAAATGACATTTAAAAAATATCTTTGAAAATCTCCTCCTGGAATAAGTTTGTACATTATTCTGAAGAACCTTGGTGCTGGGAATGCTCTGCTTTGGCTCACACCTCAGCATCAGAATCTCCAATTAACTACTACAGGCAAAAGTCGTGTTTGCCCTTTTGCTGCCCATGGTCCCATTCTTTATCAACATTTCTTTTCCTCACACTTCATTCTTCTGAAGTTTTTTTCAGCTATTTTATCAAATAAAGGGTATTTCCACCATAGAGTGGGGTTTTTTAAGACATCCAGATGTAATTCTATGAGAAATGACAACACAGCTGTTGGTGGAGGCTGCATTAGCTTTTCATAATCTCTATGACTGATATTAGTAAAATGTAAAAATGGAAAGGGGGAGAAATTGAGTAGTAGTAGACAATACCTAACAAAACACATTGCTTTAGTGGATGTCCCTGCCGTTATTCAGCTGCATTTGGTTGGTCTGGATTTTTTTTTAACTCTTTCTACAGGTATTCCTGATTATTCTCTTCATGCCTTCAACTGGAAATATGTTTATGTGTAGTGAATGCACCTATAACCTGCAGAACACTCAAATGTTGCCTTGATTGTCTAGAACTGAGCACCTCTGTTTGTATGAGATATCAAACATGTCAAACAGTTATGTAATTGCTTTAGAGATTTCTGGAGAGAGCTGATTAACTTACTACTTATCCTTCTGTTGAATAAATAGTACAGCTGAGTCAGGAATTCAGTATGGGAGGGAAAATTTCAGAAGAGCTGCAATTATGAGTAACTGATTGTATTCCCACAGCAGAGGGTGAGCGAATTAGTCCCTGGATCTCTTAAGACATCTTTGAGTAAACTTGCAATGCAGAAAATGTATTCCTCAGCTATTGATTTTGTTCTAGCAGTTCACAAGGGCCTCACTCCAGGATAACTGCTGGTGTGATCACTGATAACTGAGGAATGGCTCACATGAACAAGTCTTTCCAGTGGCCTGACTGTATTTAAGGCTCTCCAACAACAACCATTAAGACTCCATGAAACAATTTCAAACAAAAATTAAATATTTATTTTACTTAAGGCTGTATTTTTTTTTCATAGAGTCGTAGTTTTGAAAAATAGTTTAGGTTAGAAGGGATATTTGGAGGATGTGCAATCCCAAATTCTCCATAGTATTTTTGGCCAAAAGACTTTGGAAATCAAGTCTCTTTAATTTTCTCTGTACAGACACACACATTCACTGAGCACTTCGTAAATGATTTGCTAATCCCATTACATGCACTGAAAATTTATGTCTCTCAAATTCAACAGTTTATGTTAATTTAAGTAAAACTTCTACATAACATATTTATATATATATTAAATGTGTTTTTTATTTCTCTGTTCTGCACCAGAAACACAACACTTCCATGTACATATAGATATTATTGTTCATAATTATTTTTGAGTTTTGAAAGGTTTTCTGGGGGCAGTGGTTACACATATGGTTTTTTGTACATTAGAGAATAGGTTTTATAAGTAAGTTGGTTTTAAGTTATTAAATAAGTTTTTATTAAAGTGGAAATTAAACCTTTGTTGCTACTTTGTGAAAATACATCTGGAAAAAGATTCCCAAGAACTGATTTAAACCCGATGGTATACTGAAAATACAAGCACGTTGTTGGTCTAAAATGCAAGCCATCATTTGAGTAGGTGGCTTGTGATTTTATCGACTTCCTCAGCCCCGCAGGTCATCCAGTTTATACTGGCACATTCTGGTAAAGGCATAAAAGCTTTAAGCACAAATGCCAGACTAACTATTCAGTATAGTGCAGCAGTGAGGTTCTGGTCTTATTGGTATCTATGGAAGTTGTGAAATTCACATCAGGAAACCGAACATTTAATTTTTTGTGATTTGAGTTGATCTCATATAGAAGGCATAGCCTTAACTTTGTAACGTTTCTTTTTATGTGTATTACCTCTTCTGGGAATCTCCATTTTCCATTTAAGCACCATGTTTCTCTCCTGTTTAAGACTTTTAATTATGTATTTGACACCTGATATTTTGTGACATATAACACAGTAATGAAAAAAACCCCAAAAAGATCCTAAATTATCATTCAAATACTTTTTTTAAACTACTGAACTATTTATCTATCCAAAGTTCATGAGCAGTAACCTAAGCTGCCCAGAATTTTTTTTCACTCCCTTTGTCATTCTCAAGGTACTTTTTAAACTTGTCTATATTTACTATTTACACAAGATATGTTCAATCATTCCAGATAACTTTGAATTTCAAAATAAGTTCAAAATAAGCAATCAGTACTAAATGAAATTTTTTTCAATAACATCTTCTACCCTTCTAGAAATATTGTCCTGTTCAGAGAAGACAGACTATGAGAAAAAAAATATTTTACATATATATATATCCACCACCACCACACCTTGAAATAAAGGGACTTCTAGTAAGGAACTTTAATCAGCTCATAGCTGAAACTTCCAAGTGAATTCCTTCTTTTTTGTTTTTGGTTTTTTTTTTAACAAATATTTGAAATTCCATCCTGAATATATGAAAATTTGGAATCATAATCATAATACCAAGAAAAAAATAAAGCTTTCAATTCATGCAGATATACTACTTATGTAGCTATTACACATCTTAGCCTAAATATTTCTTTAAAAACATAGTCAAATTAAATAACTGCTGACATATTCTCTGTACCAGCTGGTTTCTTTGCAGACTGCTGTTAAAGCTTAGACTAAGGTTCCTCTCTACCCTCTTTCCCTACTTAGGAATAGATAAAATAAGGCAAAAAAAAATAATCAAAATTATAACACTTCCTATGTTTCTCAGATTTTTATGTTTCTTTTCACCATTTTTATGCACTGTCAAAAGACGTAAAATTATTGCTGCAGTAAGGTTCATAGATGAACAGTGTACATATATTATTAAGATAAAGGTAGAACAAAAGGTGCTATGTGCTTTTCAGTTCTTGCTGTTGCTACACTATCTAGCTGTCAAATTCTGAATAATACTGTAGCATTTTAGAAGCATTACAAATATGTTATGAGTGCTTTAATATCTCACAGGATAGCTATATATCCTAATAAAAGGAGCATTTACATTTTGTTGTTTGTATTTTTATGCTACTTAAGTGCCCAGAGAGTGAATATAGCGTGCTATGTATTTATTGCGATGAGGTCAAGAGAGAGGTAATCTCTCTGCAAAGTTGCTGTACCTTTGCATATCATGGTTTTCACGGTGTCCTTAGTCTAACCTTGAGATAGACAGCTATTCCCTATGCAAAGTAATTCAACTGGGATGTCCCTCAGCAAACTGTCAATTATGTTAAACTGTGTCAACCTGTATGTATTGTGTAATTTTCCACACTGAATTATTGTCTACTAAATAGAGTCAGCTGCAAATATTGAACTCTTGCCATACACTCTAGGGGAAGCAATGTAGAAAATTTATGTATTCTTTTAACACCAGCTAACTGGCCTCTTGCAGAGATGTGAAGGATCATAAAAGTTATCCAAAAGTATTGCACATAGCATAAAGCTTTATGAAAGCAACAAATACACTGTTTTTCATTTGCTATATTAACAACCCACTTAATACACAGTTGCCATTGAGAACAAGTCATTTAAATGCTTAACAGAAGTATCTCCGTATTTTCATTATACTGCAAACCAGATCACATGTTTCTGTCTCAGGGAAATTAACCAACAGGGGTCTGATGCCCAGTTCAAGTAAATTACCATCAGGCTATCAAGTGGTGAAGTTCAGCTTACAGCAGCTGAGGATCTGCAGTGGAATATTCCGTCTGCTTTAGGATGATAAATTCTGTTGCTGAAGTTTACATAGCTATTGCATTTAGGTGTTACAGTTATAGTATTCTATCTGTGGAAAATTTTTAGGCTTACTTTTATTTCTCAAAAAATTAATATAGCAGTTACACAATTCTACTGACTTTAAAGGTTTCATTAGTTGTAAGAAGGAAAAATCATAAAAATATCCAGCCAAGAAAACAGTAAAAAAGAGACAGCTGTAAATATGGGCTTTAAAATAGTAGAGGATATAATTTTATATTTTATAACTGGAGTATGTATTAATGGTCTTATTGTTTTGTTTAGGGTTTTTTCCTAGCTATTTTTTCCACATTCCTTTTTCTAATTAATTACTTTGTTCTGTTCTTTGCAAAATACCAAGTGGAAATGTCTTACTATCCCTATAGATACCTTCTTACAGAATGGTTAGGCAAGGTGTGCCTTGAAGTGATTGGCTTGTTCTTTCCTCAATGAAACAAATATTTAGAACTAATTTTATGACATACTTCACTAATGTGTAAGAACTAATTCATTAACTATGTTATTAGCATCCAGAACACATTTTCTTAATGTTCATATTAAGAAGAATATAATTAATATGCTTGTCCATAAGCTACTTGAAAGGAAACTATTAAAACCACCAAGTATAACTATAATCCTTTGTGGTGTAAACAAAGACAATTCAATAAGTGTAACTTGTTAGCAACTAATTTAACCTGAAGATTACTTACACTACCTTCAAAGCAATATGTGGTTTATAAACACATTCAGCCATGCAGAACAGGAAATGTCAAAAGAAAAGGCTAATGGTTTCATAGGAAACCTTAACAAGAACACTACATAATAAGCACCATGAGGCTTGACAGCTCTAATCTATTGTAGGCAACCTTGAAACTTGCAAGGACAGGCTGGTATATTAGAATGTTTTATTTGAGTAGCCATAAAATAAACTGTTCAGACTTTATGGATGTATTTGCTTAAAATACATTTATCAAACCAAGTCTCAAAAAGGTAACTTAAAGTAGTATTTTTGTGCAGTCAGCCAGAGCAAAATCTGGTTTGCTTTAGCCTTATTTTAACCTTTTCTATTTCCTTCTTGTCTGTGTGATGCAGATCTTAATAGACATTACAGTAAGACCTGTTAATGAAATTTTTACTTGTGCTTTGAGGCATGACCCTTTGATATATAGAGTTGTTTTTTATGAAAGCCACAAATAAAATATGGTTGAAAAACCTCCTACCCTTTTCTTAATTGCACTTTGGACTTTTTTGGAAAAAAATAAATTAACCTTCCACCCTCCTTTGTTAGCTCGTTAAACTGCAAGGTATTTCTCCTCATAGACATAACATCAAAGCAGTTTCAAATTACTTAGGTTAATTCCACAAAAGTTTTTAGACCTGGCGGTGCATAATTCTTGGGCATATTTTCACTTTCTGAAATCTGCTGCCCAAGTTGCATGGTATTCAAGTAGTAAGCTGCCAAGGATCAATGCTTAATTATACAGGAAGAAATTTAGCTCCTGACAGTTCCTGTGTACTCATAAGTGGGTGTGATAGAAAAAAACAAACAAATTCTGTGTCTCTTCAGGACTTAATGCAGCACTCTGTTGAGGTACTTCTCAATACGTCTGCACAGTACCAACACATACCCTAGAAAACTGTTCTGTCTGTTTCACAGGAATGATTGAGTTAGGCAATGGGAAGTTGGAGGTAAGAAATTGCCAGGGAGAAGTGAAGGACTTATTCTGTATCTCCCTACAGCAGTAGGTTCCTAAGAGTGGGCAGGAGCAGGGATTAATCTGTCTGTATTCTTGGGTCAGATTCCTTTCCTAGACTCCTGAAAAAAACAAGGCTGAGGGCTTCCTTAAACATAATAACCTGTTGGTTAGAGCAATCAATAGTCATATGGAATAGCAGAAATAGGAGCATATACTCCTATTGCCATCTTTGGGACAGACATCTCAACCAAATATTTTTTAAACGACCGCTTTTGTTGAAGTTGTTTCACTGGAATATATGCACAATAGCAAAAACAGTAAGTGGGTCCAGATCTTCATCTGGTTGTTATCTAAACTATCAGACTGTAGGATCATTCATATTTTCCCAAGTAAGACCACTCCAACTTTACCCAGTTAATTTACCTTTCTTTAAAGAAAAGTTCCATATCCTCATTAGAAAACATTTACCTCACAGTAACTTAAGAGACTGCTGCTCAGTAGATTACCGGTACCATGGGATAGATGTTCTCTCTCAGATGTTCCAAATAAGGCAGAGAAGAAAAAAACCCTGCAAGTGAAACACATTGGCCCTTCTTATGCACTTGGATTTCTAAACACAAGCTAGACCCCTACACCTGTCTTTAGAAATAGTAGCGAAAAAAGCCTTATTTCCGAAGGAGAAATTTGCATTGACTCAGAGGTGATCATCTAGACTGAATCAGATTCACTGCTTTCTAAATATGACAAGAAGTCTACTGGTTATAAAAGGAGCTTATCTCTCAGTGACTAGCTCCTAGTAAGTACTGGATGCATACAGGCAGAGCAGGTGAATCCTAATTTGTTTTTTCTATATTTGATCTCAACCTCTGCTTACTAGACTATTGAGTGCTACCTCATCTTTGTCCTTTATGTGACTTGGGCATTGAAAAGTTACATTAGGCAGGCATTAAAGACAGTCAGAATAAGAATAGTGAGTTTCTAAGCCCTGCTGCATTTTGGAAGCTGATCAGTGGTTTTGTTCAGGAGCAGAAATATGGATGACTAGGGAAAAAAACACACAAGGGAAACAGAAGCTCTCATGATTTTAGATTGCAAATCTAGCTGAGTTTGTAGGATCTGAGCAATTCTATGTCTTATAATTAGCTCCAGATAGAAGTACTGCCTATGTCCCCTTCTGAATTTAGCCATTGCTTCATAGCAGAATTTTGCAAGAAAAATGCTTGGCTTAAAAGCCCACAGTAACTGGATGTTTTAGCTAAATATCACTCAAATGTGCAGATGAGAACTGACTGCCTCCAGATTCACATCAAAGAATAGCAATATCCAATTTTGAATGTCTGTAACAAGTGCATTAATTGAGGAGCCTTTTGTGTTAGAAAGAGATAAAGTGGACTTGACATGTTGGCATTACTCAGTAAGCTGTATACTTGATTGCTTCTGGGTACACATGTCATTACTGGTTTTGTTCTGTTGTCCTTATCCAGACAAAAGTTGCATTTGAGTGCAGTAGAAGATTTCAAAGATTATAAGACTAAAAAAAAAGATTTGGAAGGACAGAGCTAGAGATATAAAGTATATTTTGGTTAGGAGAGAAGAGAGAAGCCACATGGATATCATATTAGCCTGATACTCTGCAAAGAAATACAGAAGGAAGAAAAAATTTAAAAAAGGGGGGAAAAATAGGGGTGAGGTGGAAGGCTGTGTGGTATATATTGTTTCTTTGTGTGGACTCTGCAACTTTATTTTTATAATAGCAATAAAAATATATATTTTTTAATATTTATGTTATTAGAACAATGACTGCCTTGAATGAGAACTTCTGAAGTCCTTACATCTAAATTCTTATCTTATGCCATATATGTTGACTAGTATCAGGAACATAAAAACGATTTAATAATCAGTCACAAAATATTTTGTGCATCTTTTTGAATTCTACATGTGGCATTTTCTTTGCAGAGTTCTATAGGGCAATAGAGAAACAAGAAAGGAATTATATGAGTGTAATTGGAACATTAGTTTCACATAAAGAAAAATGCATTCTCTTCCCTAGTGTTCAACCTTGTTTAGCAGTTAGTCCTGTTTGGTTTTGACTGCAGGATATCATATCATAGAGTGAAAATCTGATTTTAGGTAATTAGTGTATTGTTTTTACTGAAAATGTGTTTACTTTACTAGCCTTGAGATTGTACTTAATTCCTTTTGCTTAGAAATTTAGAAAAGACTGAACTACAAGTGTGTTGAAACTCATTGGAGCAATATCGTTAAAAGAGAGCAACCATTTCAGCACAGCATAAGGGTGAGAGGAATGCATTTAGCCTGATGTTCACCTCTTATTTGATTTTGGGTCATATGGTTAGAAATCAACAAAGGCAATGAAACGTTTAACGGAGTAAGTGCTGCAAAATGAGGCTCATAATATACCACAGCAGAACTGTTGAAGTGGTGTGAGCTCGGAAGGGTACTACCAGAACTACTTTTACAATCACTGCAGGGTGTGGGAACTGTATTTACTGGAAAACTGTTATATTTTATGGCACAGTGAGGAATGGAATAAGGGAGGAAAATTATCTATTTGCATAGGAAGCTAGAAGAAGTAAAAGTGACACCAGAACCACCCTGTGACAGATGCTCACAGTAGTGTTCATAGGAACTGGTACACCCTATTTTGTTATATAACTAGGCTATTCAATGAGAACATACAAAATATATTAATTATTCCCCTCTCAAGAGTGTTAATCCTCTACAAAATACATTACATCAGCTTTACAGCTTTTACAGTATAAATGTATTATGTGGAAATGGGAAAGAAAGAATTGTATCAGTTTATTAGCCTATTTCAAAAGAAGTTAGGCTTCTAATTACTATTTAGAGTTGGTCTATCATATTCTATACACACATAAATATACACACACACACACCCCTACCTTAGAATCATAGAATGGTTTGAATTGGAAGGACCTTAAAGCTCATCTAATTTCAACCATACTGCCATGGGCAGGGACACATTTCACTAGACTAACCAGGTGGTTCAAAGCTCCATCCAACTTGTCCTTAAACACTTCCAGGGATGGTTCATCCACAACTTCTCTAGGAAACCTGTTCCAGTGTCTCACCACCCTCACAGTAAAGAATTTCTTCATAACATCTAATACAAACCTATTCTTTTTCAGCTTAAAAATATTACCCCTTGTCCTATTACTACACGCCCTTGTAAAATGTCCCTCATCTGCTTTCTTGTAGGCCCTCTTAAGGTACTGGAAGACTGGTAGAAGATCTGCTCGAAGCTTTCCCTTGTTCAGGCTGAACAAACCCAACTCTCTCAGCCTGTCTTCATGAGAAAGGTGCTTCAGCCCTCTGATTGTCTTCAAGGCCCTTCTCTGGACTCACTCCAACAGGTCCATGTCCTTGTTATGTTGGGGGACCTTAGAGATGAATGCAGTACTCCGGGTGGGATCTCATAAGAGCAGAGTAGAGGGTCAGAATCACCTCCCTTGACCCTTGACCTGCTGGCCGTGCTTCTTTTGATGTAGCCAAGAATACAGTTGGCTTTCTGGGCTGCTGGCTTACATTGCCAGGCCATGTTGAACTTCTCATCCACCAACACCTTCAGGTCTTTCTGCTCAGGGCTGCTCTCAATCCATTCTCCACCCTGCCTGTATTTGTGCTTGGGATTGCTGTGACCCACATGCAGGACCTTGCACTTGGCCTTGTTGAACTTCAGGACATTTGCACAGCCCCACCTCTCAAACCTGTCAAGGTCTCTCTGGATGACAGCCCTTCCCTCCAGTGTGTCAGCCACACCACAAAGCATATATATGATATATATGAGGGTGTGTGTGTATACATATCTATCTATCTATATGATATACTGAAGAATAAAAACCAAGCTGGCTTTGCCTATGCTTCAAATTGACCAAATGTGCACACGAAAAGAAGACTATCACACTGCCAAATTAACTAATTTGATAATGAGATCAACCTGATTTAAGGTACAACAAGCCTTAAACCATGGCAATTACTGAAAAGCGATGTATTCACCATTTGCTCACAAATGGGCTTGAAGCACTTATCAAGCATGTCTTTCCTTTCTAATGTTCTCATGATGGCACTTGGAAATAATGTATCTTAGCATTTGTGCTTATGTTTATTCATTCATTCAGAAAAAAATATAAAGTAGCTTTGTTTGTCATCTAGGCCTGGGGACTAACTGATGCAAAGTTCACCAGCTATTAAGAAGAGCTATATAGCTGATCGAACATCAAATAGTGATGTTTAGCTTTAGACGAGTATAAATGTAATAGACTTGCCAATGAGCAAATGTGAAATTATGAGATTGCTCAAGACAGAGCAGACTTGTATCTGTTCTACTTGGTTTACTATTTTGTTGAATTCTCACACACCTATTAGTTGGTTGCCAGCAGAAGTAGACACCCTTTGTAGGAAACAGATTGTGGCCTAACTGGGTAAGTCATTCTCTGGGTTTCTTAGTCAGATATGTGTGTATTCTCAGCATAATTTCTTAAACAATAGGTTAAAAGCTTGGTCATGAACATTTGTCATGTAATATGGGTAAGATACAGTTGTGTAATGCTCTCACTTGAGATGTTTTAGGAAACATTTTTTAGCCTCCAAAGGGATATATATCTTGTGTAAGACTTTTGTCATTTTCCCCAGCTCTAGGTGGATTTCTCAGCAAAACCTGGGTGCTCTTCTCTTCCCTCAGGCATCCTGAATGGCACAGGGTTCCTGCAGTTGACCATTTGAATCCCAAATAATGTAGGCATTCTGTGTATAGTCTCTTTACACAAAAAAATATATTTATCCCCAACATAGTTCCATGTTACTGTCATTTTCATGTGAAGAGACACAAAGTACTGATTTTGCTTAGCTTTTTGAGCTAATCACAAAAAAAAAAAAAAAAACAAAACCAACCAAAAAAACACACAACACCAAAAAACCCCAAAAAACCTTAGTGAAAAATATTAGAGGTTATCAGTAATGGAAAGTTTAAGAAAACAATATTTTTAGATATTATAAATATTTTCAGATTTTATATTGGACTTGCAAAGGTTTGGAAAAGAGTCATAAAACCACAAAGTAACTGAATTTGGAACAGACCTGTGAAGATCAACTGATACAACTTTCTTCCCACTCATATCAGGGCTGACTTAGATCCGTTTTTTCAGAACTTAGCAAATCTGAGTGATCAAAATATAATTTGGACAACAAATCCTAGTATTCTAATATTTCATTGTGTAACACAGTTAAGACCTTGTATATCTTCATATATCAGAATATGGAAAGCACTTACCAGAGTCACTAGAAAGTGGTGAGGATGACTTCTTCAAGCCTTCACAGACATAATTTATACTCTGCTCCGTCACAGCTTTCCTCTGTGATTTAGTCATCCACTAATTGCTTTTACAACTTGTAAGCCCAATGCCACTAATTTTCTCTTTCAAATAGTTGTGCAGTGCCACAGGTTTAGCTAAACATGTTGTTGCTGTATCCCAAGTGTTTTATAGTAGTAATACAGACAAGACTGTTTATAAAAGTTGGCAGTTTTTATTGGAAAAATGGCTTGCACTGACTTTCGTTCAGTTTTATCCAAAATGTCCTCTTTAGAGGTTACAGCCAACCTGAAAGACTCTCCCTAGTGAACAGAAAACTTCTGAACAATATATCATGCAGGACTGACAAGTAAACAGCTGACCTTTGCAGGGGGTGAGAAGGGAAAAAAACAAACAAAACATTCCCCATGTTCTTCTTAAAAAATATGCATCATTAGTTAAAGAAAAAAGTCACAATGTATGTCTCTTACAACATTCAAAAAGTGTTCCATGAAAATAGGAATATGTCTTCATGTTCTTGATAGATACAGAGAATCTGACAAATAAAAACTTGAACATGACAGAGGTTACAGAGAGAGAAAAAGTAAGACATACAGAGAGGTAGCTGGAATAAATTAGAAGACATAATAAAGAGTGCAGAGTTCAGAATAAACAAACAAACACATGAACCATAAAATCAATTAAAATTTCTCAAAGCATTATAAAGAATCTATGAAGGCAGAAATCTAAGTAAAAAGAACTTGACACTTAGGAAAAATGTTTCATTTCAGAGTATTATTTCCAACATCCTGTTATTTCTGCCAAACACAAACTATTTAAACCTAAAAAATTTCCAGTATATGTTCTTGTTATATTTATGCTCAGGACACCGTAAAATAATCCAGCATGCTAAAGGTTCTGAGATTTTGTGATGCAAAATGATGAAATTAATTATATGAGATATTCTTTCCTTCAGCTGAAAGGTTGACATCCTGTTATTAGTGCCTCATATAATGAAAATGTATAATGGAGCAGGGGCTTTAGCCAAAGGTGTAAATTTTGTTAGATATGTATTAACAAAAAGAGTATTTGTTTTAAGTGAGAAATAACAGATGTGTGGCAAACTTGATTTTCCACTGTGGAGTTATGGATGTTAAAAGAAACCTTTACAGTATGTTAGTTCAATTTGTTGTTTATGGTGTTGTTCCTGGAGCCCAAAGGACAAAGAAGTAAAATTATTCCTTTTTTCTGTTTATTAATAGAGATCTGTCACCATATTATATGTAGCACATAAAGATTTGTAATTGCTTTGGAGAGATACTCTACCAAAGCTGCTCAGTGGGATTTTTGTAGCAAGTAAAATATAGCCATCAGAGAATAGATATTTCTCTTATGTTTGAAGTTCAATCTCTGAGTGTTTGCTCATGCATATTGACTTGAAATTGGTATTAACCAAAAAATTGGAAACACCTGTAGTAGCTTATGACGTGTCCAAACCTCAGCGCAGCACCTGAGGGACCACCAGCTCTCAGACTCTCATGGAGAGGAAGGCAAAATGGCAGTTCATTGAAAGACACAGGCACTTCTATACTAGTGGCAGAGCCAGCCCCTTCATGGGCGGTTTTCTACTTAGTTCCTATGTTTCCATCACAACACATGATCTTCAGCATCGCCACATCCCTATGCTACTACAATTCCCCCCTTCCATGCTAACAAAGATACAGCATTAAGTGCATTGGTGACGACGGCCAGTCATGTGAGCCAACAAAACATACTGTGCCTCTACTGTGTCTAAGCAAGACTTAATAAATGCTACTAGTCTATTAAAAATGCAAGGTCCAAAAGTTAAAAGCAACATCAGAATAAGAAGAGGACCAGCAAGACTAAATAAAGTGGTTAGCCAGGGTGATTGGTTAAACCAGGATTCATACCATGCTTGCTGTGCCTCACGTTCTCATTTACACTGTAAAAAAACCCTCACACAATTTCGCTAGTGAATCTCTAACTATGCCCGTGTGGTCTGCATAAAAACAGCATTCTTCCTGCAGGGCTGCACAGAGGCCTCCTTGTTGTAAGAAAAGAAGGTCTAGGCCCTGCCTATTCTGTAGGACCACCTCTGATAACAAGGACAGGGATTTCTCTAGGGCCAAGATAGATCGTTCAAGTCTTTCTAAATCCTCATCAACTGCTGCGCGTAAGGAGGTCCAGCCGTTCCGTTGTTGAACTAGGGAGGTGACACCAGTCGCCGTTCCAGTGATTCCAAGTGCCATGAGGGTTGCAACTGTTATGGTCGTTATCAGCTCCCTCTTGACCTGGACAGGTGATGGTTGTTTTTCCCAGTGTGCATATATGTCCTCCGAGGGATGATACAGAATCCTTGGCATAGCTAAGACTTGGATACAAAAATCAGTGATGTTTTTAAAAGGTTCAAGTGATACACACAGTACGAGGCCCTTCCTGGAACAAATCCACCACCCTCCTTCTCCGGGAATAAGCCTTTTGATGTTTCCACTAAAGGACTGTTGAGAGATGTTATAAGCACACAACGAGACCCAGCTCCTTTTCACCTGGCCCAGACAGGTTTCCTCTCCCCTGATAGCAGACACCGTGAGGCCGATACTTCTCACATGAGAAGTGAGACTTCTCCCACTTACATGAACCGGGGTTATCCACCATAGAGAAATTATAGGTGCCATTCCATGCAACCTTCATAAAATGGGGGTTTGATGTCATAGCAGAGCCAACAGGGGTTAGTGAGGTTTGGATTAGATTCATTCAAGGTGAAATACATTGTCTGCATCACGGACCAAAGGGGATAAGGGTCAGGGCTTTCGGTATGAGTCCTTTGAGAGACATGAATTGTACCTTTAGTCGCTTCAGGAGTTGTGTCAGGGGCGTGGGTCTGTGGGGGTAGAAGCCCTGAGATTACTACGTTGGGGCCTAGGGGTTGAGATTGAGGGGTGTACCGTGGGTTTTTTTTATGATTTTAAAAAGGGTGCCCCTATCAGTACCTGATGTCCAAAGCATTACTCCCCAAGTTTTGCCAATAAACCAAGATGGATTGGATGGGTTAGTGACGTTTATCCAGAGGTATTTACAAGTCCCACGGTGCCATACCATCCCACCATCAGTTTTAGAAGGGGTCTTACAGCCAAAGGGACACCACATTACCGTAAGAAATCTATCAGGTTGACTCAGGGTCCACACTGTGGCAATAGTTTTGCAGCCCCAGTAGGCACAATAAAAATAACCAGGGGAATTACAATAACTTCTTCCGGGATTTGAACTTGGGCACCAATATGTATTCCTACCCCCAGTGTCCCATCTGCTACTGTTACTAGCACAATTCGGGCTTGCCAACCATCCAGTAGATCTGGGCCCTCAACTGACAGACTGTGACATTGAAGGAGGGAGCACCCAGAGTCACTATAGATTGTAGTATTCGCAATACTTGAAGTTGTATCAGTGTCCAGTTGTACAGGCGATCACTGTTGACCAGGGACACCAAACCAGTAGCAGTGCTAAAAACTTTGGATCCCTCCTTTTCCCAGTAAAAGAATCTAAAGTCACGCCTTATTATCGCAGTTAAGGTCAGGTTTGATACATTTCGTAGGGACCCACCTAACCTCTCGTTCATCAGGATGAGATACAGCTGCGTATCCCCCACCAAAAACTACAGGTGACCACCCAGGCTACCATGTATCTGTTCCCGGAAAACATACTAACATTTTTGCTTTTACATCAGTCATGGGAAGATTATAGTGTTTTCTCATGGGTGTACAATCTGTGCCATGACTATCAAATTGATTCCAGAGATACATCGCTTTCATTAAGACGATATCTTGTTGATCTAAAGGGACACATGTTTTCTTTTCTATATTGTGATTTAAAGATTCTTTCAATGTACGGTGAGCACGCTCTACAATCGCCTGACCTGTTGTGTTATAGGGGATACCATGTGTGATAGTGATATTCCAATGATTTGCCCATTCTTTTACAGACTGGGCCACAAAATTTGGTCTGTTGTCAGTTTTGATGTTATCTGGTTTTCCTAGCCACATCATAGCTGTCTGCCAACGTGTTATCGTTTCTTTCGCATGGGCTCTCCTTTTAGCTGTAACAACTAAGACACCACTATAGGTATCAATGGTTACAAACAGATTAGAATTAGGTTTAAAAGGTTCATAGACTGCAACATCTGTTTGCCAAACCACTGATGGAGCCAATCCCTGTGGGTTGACAACCATTTGCCAGAGCCGTGATGTTTGACAGTGTGGACACTTTGCCACAATTTCTCGAGCTTTTGAAAATGATATCCCTGTAGTTTTTGCTAAGCTCTTTGAAGTCAACTAACTTGTCTGCAGACCCGCTGCAGACCCCAACAATTCTCCCTTTTTGTTTTTTGAGCAGCTAGTACCAGGTTTGTCATGTTCTGCAGGGCCCTTCCAAACATGACAGCAACCAAGCAATAGCAAACAAACAATATTGCCAATTGAGTGAATGGATGCCAAAAAGGCTGACATTTTCTCAGATTTTGGTAACATGTTGCTGCAATGGGGCGCCTAAAATCCTTGCAGCCCATACCATCAAAATCCTCACAGCCATGTTCTTGAGCCAACAACAAAAAGCCAATAGTTGCTCTGTTTTGTATGTAATAGTGGCAAATTTGACTCACATTCTTAACTGACTAACAAACAAGGTATCGACATTCAAAGTGCAAACAATATTGACTTCTTTTGGGTTAACATTATACAGAGGTAATCAATTACCGAAAATATCAAGACACTCAGTAAGATTCTTCATTCCCCGCATACATTCACTTTTTTTGCAACAATGTTTGCAAGTCAGTTTCAAGGAAGGGCACACCAAACAAGGACTGGTTCAGTAAGGAAATCACACATTAGTTGTTGGGTTGACTGGCGGCAGCAGTGCTCCCATGATCTGGCACGCTAAGCTCAGGCCATACACAGCGAGCAGGTATCCATCGCGGACATTCATCTGTAGAAACACAAGCATAACCTCTCCCCCAGGTTAAAAATTCATGCTGTCCCGACCAATGCCCGGTACGAGGGTCTTTCATGCGTACTAAGACACCTTCATGCTTTTGCTGCTTGTCACCAATTGACACAAAATGTCGCACAATGGGAGGCACTGCATAGTCGGCAGAGATTTTCAGAAAGTTCAAAACATAACATGCTTTCTCTAATCGTGCCTCTGGGGTCATTCCCTCAATTCCCTTTTTTTTTTTTTTTTTTTTTTTTTTTGAGTTAGTGCCACTTTATTAATAGACTCACATCAGTTTATAACTCCAGCTAAAAATACACACACTACACAGGCTTTGTTATTTAAAAGGTGATAGGTTAAAACTACTCGTTCACGTGCTTCCATCTCCCCTATGATTGGTCCCGGTGTGGTGCCCACACGCTGCTCCCTCCTTGTGCAGGCATCCTGTTTTTTCTCATCTTTCTGTCCAACTCTCTTGTCTCTCTGTGAATACAGTTTCTTTGTCTCCCTTGGCCTTGCATATGACCTTAACAACACTTGCAGCTTGTTACAGTTTCGGCCTGCTCGGCCTGCTATTACAACAAAGTTACTTGGTCTGGATTGCTCATAATATGTCCGTTGTCTTCCAGCCATTCCACAATTTCCCCTTTTTGTTTTTGAGTGATCCAGACCCCTTTTATTATTCTGTTCATAATTCTCATAAAGCAATTTCACACACAGATCAATATAATTAAAAAGATTACAGTGGCAATTAATACCGTTGTCCTGTACAGAAACAAATCTTTTAACCATCCAGTAATTCCTAAACTCTGTAGCCAGTCCATTAACCCGTTCTCAGTCTTTATAGCCTGTACATTTTTTCTTAACTCAGCAAGCTGCTTATGAATAGAGTTTGAGTGATCAGTCAAATTCATATGCTTTCCTTAGCGCTGTTCACTATAGGCTACTCTCTACTGTTCATGCTGTTTCCTTATCTCCTAGGGGTCATATCACATTCCTCCTTTGTTTCTGTCTCATCCTAGTTTCTTCTCATACTCCCCCAAAGTTATTTAACAATTTGCTTCAGGATCTCAGCTGCACATCGTCAAAGCAAGGCCAAAGCTGCACATTATCAATGTCAAACCAACCCACTGTCTCTGTTCCGTTATTCCGTAGAATTCTACAATTCCCTAATTCTACAATTCCCTTATTTTTATTATTTTTTTAACAGCAAAATACATTTCAACCACTGTAATACAGTAGAGTATAGACAGCTTTTGTGCGTGATAGAACACAGTCACCCCATACTGCAAAACAGTTTTTTGCAAGTCCTGTACTACTTTCCAAGCAAATGGTATATGAACGTGAGGATTACCAGCAGCCGCATCTCCCAATACAATAGGATATGCATGCGGTGCATCAGTGGAAGGCGTAGGAAGATAAGGAGCGGTCCGCCTATCAGTTCTACTAAATCCCAGTTTCCGTCTTTTACTGCCCCATCTCTTACAGCCTGCCAAAATCGGCGAGGGTCGCTCATCATTACTGTACCACTGGAAACTGGATTTTTACCACCTCCAATTTCTTCATTGCCTGTGACTAATAACGTTATTGTAGCTGGACCCGAATCCGGGTTTTTGGCATTTCCATCCTGCACAGGCAGGGCTGGAGCCGAGGGCGCAGGCTGAGGGGGGGAGGGGCAGAGCCGAAGAGGAAAAGCATACGGGCTAGGGGAATGGGGGAAGTCAGGGGGGCTGGAATCGGTCCACCGACACTTCTGCTTGTCGTCCTCATCCTCGGAATCGGTTTCAAGTATAAGTCGATGCAGTTGGAGAAGTTTAGGGGATTCGGGGCATTGGGGAGTGGCGCCTGGTAAGGGACACTTACCAGGTAAGACACTGTGGTAAGACACAGACTCTCCCCCTCCCCCACCCCCTCATCCTCTTGTCTGTATTCTGGAGGGTGATACAGGGGAGGTTTGAATGATGTACCCTTATTCGCATTTTGCTGACTTTTTAAGCTCCCACTTGCGTCTTGCGGACTTTGCAAGCCCCCACTCGTGTCTTGTGGACTCTGCAAGTCTCCACTAGCATTTTGCTGACTTGGCAAGCCCCCAATCGCAGTTTGCTGATTTTGCAAGCCCTCATTTGCATTTTTTGTTCATAGCATGACATATCTTACCCCAGGTTGAACCCCAAGCCGTCATGCCGATTTTCTCAGATTCCCAAATTTCTTGTTCAAATTTTTCCCACAGTTCACAATGCATAATATCTTGCAGGTTAACAATCAACCCTCTGCCCTTCATCCATAGGATGATTTCTGTTATATCTTTCCGCGGGCATTTTTCCCCCTCCTCCTTCACCCATTTTTTCAATACCTGTACCACGGAACCAACATCAACATCTTTTTCCAGCTTCATTGCCCCTCCAGAGGTCCAGCATCATCCAGCGCGCTGCCTCCCAGGATCATGTTGGGTCACCACTTGTAGTAGCTTATGACGTGTCCAAACCTCAGCGCAGCACCTGAGGGACCACCAGCTCTCAGACTCTCATGGAGAGGAAGGCAAAATGGCAGTTCATTGAAAGACACAGGCACTTCTATACTAGTAGCAGAGCCAGCTCCTTCGTGGGTGGTTTTCTACTTAGTTCCTATGTTTCCGTCACAACACATGGTCTTCCGCATTGCCACATCCCTATGCTACTACAAACACCTTTAAAGATTGGAATATAAAGTAGGAATGAAAGGAAAACAATGGGAAACTAAGTATTGTTATTAAAAAGTGAATTTCAACTTAATTTGACTGTATAAATTTTTTTTATTATTTTTTTGGGGGGGTCAGGAAGTCTCTGAACCAGTTGGACTAACAAAGGGAAAGGGAGGAAATGACAGAGAAGCATCTTGCAGAGATGTTAAATGATTGATTTGTATCAACTTCCAGCATTAGGAAGTTGAAAAGATATGTGCTTTGGAACTACTTTCTTCAGGTAATGAAGATGAGCTGTTGACAGATCATGAGAAGTCAGATGGAACCCAAAGTGATATGTTAAAGAGCAAACGTTCCTAGAAGCAGATGGTTCTCACCCAAGAGTTCTTCAGGAGAACTTAAAATGAAATAGCTTAATTACTAACCAAGATGTGCAATCAGTCACACAGCTATGACAGCACAGAAATAAACTGTAGGTTTAAACAATGTAGCCATTTTAACACCAAGGTATTTGGGATGATTCAGGGAATTACAACACAATGAGCCCTGACTCAGTATTTGGGAAGCTGGTTGAAACAATAATAAAAGATACAGGTACAACAGCAGAATAAGCACAGAAAGGCAGAAAAAGGCAAACTGCTTATCCAGTCCACTTCAAGTCTGTGAATATAGCAACATAATTTTGGATTAGGAGAAAAACAGCAAACATATTATATTTAGACCTTCAAGAAGTCCTTAGCAAGTGCTTTCACTAAAGACTATGAATTATTATATCGTGGTAGGTAATACTGGTGGTTGAGTTAAAAAAAAAAAAAAAAAAAAAAAAAAGCAGCTGAGATAAGAGAATGATTGCAGGGGATATGGTTCTTTTTCAACATGGCAAAAGGTGAAGCAGCTGAGAAAATAGCCTGGTAGGTTGATGCTCTCTCTGACAGTAATTGCTGGTAATGGGGTAGTAGGCAATGTTGAATATTACTGTAATGTGGTATAAGATGTCTTTTTTCCGTTCCTGAACATGTAAAATTAAATGTGAGGTTTTTTTAAGAAATGTTTTGGAGATTAAAAAATGCATGAACATCTAGTATACTCCATGCCTTACATTAAGAAAAACTTTACAAGCTTGCAGAAGTCTACTGAAGTGGAAACAGTTATACACAACAAAATAAAAGCAGATAGAAATGTCATAAGAGGTGTAAATAATGAAGCAGTTCTTCTCAGGGTATTGACTGAAACAGAATTCTTTATATGCAGAAGTGTTTGCAGATTCAGACCCTTAATATAGGCAATTAGATTGCTAATTATGGTGAAAATATGAGTCTAGTTATGGACTGAATAAACTCAAATCTAGGCCTTCCAATGTACCTGCTTCTCAGTCAGATATAGTTTACCCCTAATTTACATCTGTTAGGTAAGTGAAGTTATTACAAATAAAATTACTGTCCTTAACATGAGTAGAAAATGCATAGTTTTAATTTCTTTTCTTTGTAGACTTTTTGTTTGTTTTAGCATGTTAACTATATGCAGAAACTTAATTATAAGTGTTAATGTGAGGTTTCTATTTGGAGGTGGATTCTTCCTTTTCACCTGTGCATTACTTCTACAAACTGGCTTTTGGAAGAATTCCCCTGTGACTAGGTTTTGGATTCTTACACTGTACTTAGCGGATGGCAGTGCGTGCAGTATAGTCTGAGCTCCTGGTCCCATTTACATCTACAAAAAGTACATGTTGGAATACTGCATGCACGTGACAACCTGGAACACACCTGCCTAAGTTTTATTTCCATGCAAATCAGGGAACAGGGAGTGTCTGTTGAACTCAAGTCTGGTTCTAACATAGAACCAATGGCCAAGACTTATACCTGTACCCCAGAGGTCCAAAGCTATTGCAGTTTTGATAAGCAAAGATTATGTGTTAGGCATAGAAGTAGGCAGGAATGGAAGTGAGCATCTTATCTAAAAACAATTGTGACATTTACCCAGTACACACAACTCTCTGCTGCAATTGAAATAAGCAAACATGCATTGTTTTCAAGGCTATATTATAAATACAAGGAATTGCACAAGTAATTAAAAATAGTGTTTTAAAATGTTAAAAAAATAATAATTTTTAAAAATATAAAGAAAATGTCCATAAAAATACATTTATAAAGTAAAAGAAAAGATAATATTAGTAAAGATTGTTTTTATTCCAAAATGTGTTCTAGAGCACTGTATAATAGAAGTTTTTCTTGGTCTTAAAATAGAAATAGCTGACAAACAGCTGCCTCAGTTATTTTTTCACTTCCTGACATGATAGTGTTGAAGCCTTAGGAAGAAAACAAGTCAGTGTTTGGGTTGTCTTTCTTTTTTGTACAGTAGTCATCACAATCGAAAGAAAAAACAAAAGAGAGAGAGAGAGAAACAGAAATGTTAAAACTACGATGGCTAGGATAATGAAGACACTTTATATCTTAGAAAAAATAAATTAAATATGGTGCACTTTCGAAATATTAAACAAAAAATAATAATTTCAAGTATGCACAAATGAACTCCTACAAAATTATCTATGAATCTTGATATAGTGAAAATCAGTATTTTTATTGTGCTGTATAACTGAAGATGCAGATTCCAAATCATCAGAAAAATTGTACTGAATCAATTTCTGCACATTTTGAACATTACAGCTATCTCAGACTTACATGCTAAAGCCAAAATTTACTAAAGTTTAGTCTAACAGAGAAAGCAGCTAAAGAAATCTTAATTAGAGAAAAAAACCAAAGAAAAACAAACACACAACCCCACTCAAACCCCCAAAACCTATGGGAAGAAGATATCCACTGTGGATGTGGGCTTTTTGTGCTACTGAATGGTTTTGCATTCCTTCTGCAAAAATGTTTTGCTAAGCTTTCTGATGTCTTAAAGGTGTTGGTACCAGACCAGAAAGGACCAAATAGCTCTGAAGCAAGACCATAGAAAAACATTAGTTAAGTTATTAAATAGGGTCATCTTCTACTTTTAAAGATATAGTCTTGTGACTGCAACTTGGATAATGTAAAATGTCTTCAAGAAACATAAAACTCTATCTTTATTGCCAACACTTATAATTTTTCCTTTTTTTCCTAATTCATGTAACATAAAAGAACATGGTTCTTTTTAATTTACTTCATGGACTCAGAAGCAACAGAAGGTTTGGTGTAATAGCCTTATGGTTTCTAGTTTCTCTGATAGCATAATGCCAATTTATAGAATTACACTGGCTGTAATTTTTATTATTGTTGCATTTATTATTTGAGATGTGAGTCAAAGTACAGAGAACTGGTAGCAGATAGTTTTATGTTTTAAAGTCCTGCAGAACTTAGAATTCAAAGGATAAACCTCCAACTTCTTTTCCTAAAGTATGTAGCTTTAAAGGTTTACAGTTTATTGCTTTCCCTCACAGATTATAGCTGATTATACTCTCACTGTCATGATTGTGATATCAGTTCACAGTCATTTTTAATTGAGTAGCCTTTGAATTTAGCTGCAGAAAAGGCTTCTGGAAGGACTGAAGGAGTAAATAGCACTCCTTTTTTATTGCAGTTGTATTAAACTGATGGATTAAAATTACAACTTTATACATTTGCAGTGTTTTATTATTGGTAATGATATGTCAAAAATACTAACTTTCCCAACTATGGTAGTTCCTTAAAGAGAATGCTTAACTATATTTTCTAAGAAAATATACATGTTTCCTCATAAGTAACCAAAAGCAGACAAATTTCCAGACTGAAAGCATACACTGACAACCAGCATGAGTGGTCATGGGGGAAAAAAAACCCAAAACATCACAGCCATAAATGACAACAAAACCATACGTGCTTTCCAATTCTCTCCTATGGCTAGAAAAGCATAGGAAAAAATAAATTAATGTTAAAATAAAAGTATCTAAAAAAAAGGAGAATTCCACAAAATTTATGAGTCCAATGCTACAGAAATTAAAAACAAAGCAAGACATGGATAACATAATTTTTGTTGCAAATTTTCTAATTCTTAGGCGTTCTAAATTTAATTTTCTAATTGTATTATATCACAGAAAATGCAAATATTTAACCATCTTGGAGTGCCTCACTGTAACTTTGTGGAATGGTTCCTGTATGATTGATAACCTCTCAGCAGAACCATTAAAGTGTGCTTCAGGGACTATGCAGAATACAGCAGATTCTTTAATCCAGTGGTTTGGGGAGTTTGTAAGGCTTAAAGGCCATTATCACCAGCTTCTCTGGGTTATAAATTCTTAAGCAGCAATAAATGACAAAATTTTCCAGAAGCTATACTGCTGAATTAGTATTCAACAAACATAAGCTACCCTCTTACCTTTCATTATATTAATATCACTGTATTTAGAAAGGTGTAAGGAAAATGGATTTTCACTTGTAAAAAGATGGTTTAATAATTTGAGTATTTAGTGTAAATACAAAAATTACTAAGAAATAAAACTTGCTTTCTGATTCCATTAATAGAGTTTGTTGATATGTGACCACATTTTCTTTCAGTAAATAGTAGGGCCATAGCGTGCACTTGAACTACTTCTTGCAAAGCGTGTGTTCTCATAATTATAATTACTACACAATGAAGAGAGAGAACAACAACAAAAAACCAAAATGGTGATAACCATCCTTAGCACTTACAGATGGAAAGTCTTAGATGAGGAGTGGATCAGACAGTGATTATCAACTTTATAACAGTGGTAGTGGAATTTGGAGTATTTTAGATGGCATTCAGGTGCCCAGAACTTGTGATGGGGAGTTTGTATTCCCCAGATTCCCACATTCCCACTAAGGCACATCTAAATGTTTCGTCTAAACTTTTGCTTATACACGGTCTTACCCTATGTTCCGTACTTTTGCAACCTTGCATGCTGCTGCACTTATACTTTAACAACTAACATAGTTATCGAGACTCTCGAGCAACCATAAGCTGTTGGTGTCTCTGTCAGGTGAGTCCTCTGCAGAAGCAGAGGCAAAACTTCCCAGTTTTCAGGAAATTGCACAGAATTCATGCCTCCATCCCATTCTACAGCCAAAATGAGAAGTGGTATGTTGTGAACACAACAGCTGTTCCTATGCCAGGCAGCAGAGCCAGCAGTTTCACTTGCTGAAACACATGCATACTTGGCTGTTGGAAAGGAATTCCTGTGCTGTGAGGAAACCGGGAAGAGATGAAAGGGCACCCAGAAAGGATCCCATAGTATTGCAGGGAAAGAGAAATAGGTGTATGCATTAGTATTCTTCTACTGCATCACTGATTCCACTTGCTTACAGTGAGCAAAGAGAATTGAAAGAAAACAGAGGGGAAGGCAGCAGAATGCACTGTGTACCAGGATAATCGAGTTAGACAATATGCCAAACACCTTTACAATGTGTATATCAACATGGAATAGCAGAAGATCAAAGCCAGTTTTGGCACATTTCTGTGTTAGCACATGACCTTCAGATGACAAAATGAATTCTTGCATTGCCTCTTCCCTTCCAGCATGCATTTCCCACATACTCTCAGGTTGCAATAGTCACATACAAGGACTGGACTCTTCCCATTTCATTTGACTGGTTAAAAAGCAAAGCTGTGGGGCAGCTGTAACAACAAAGAATAATTCTACCTTTTCCGTGCCACCACTTAGACTTCACATGAAATAGCTACAAAGTAAGATTTAACCACACCAAAAGACTGTTTTCCAGAAAACATTATGCCTTCATAATATAAGAGGGAAAGGATAAGGAAAAGGAGAGGAAGTGGGAGAAAAGTGAAAGGAGCTATAATCCTCATAATTTGCAGACCTGCAATCACATGCACACACTTGCACACACACAGAGTCCATGGGGACCGTGGGTTCTTTCAAGTGCGAGTGAAGACAGGAGCCACCGTTGTGCCCTCACTGCTGCCCCAAAAACCCCCCAAACTGCAGTCCTACCTTTCTTCCAGTCCATGCCTTGTCATCCATAGTGCTATCCAAGTGATTCTGACCTGTGATACTGGCAGTATCCTCAATATTGCACAGGGTCACATCTGCTCAGAGAATGGACTATTAAGATGATAAAAGATGATGTTTTTCTCTTCTACCTGAATAGCTGATTTCAAATACAATGGTCACATTTATTTTTGTGACATTTGAGAGAATCAGGAACTGATTGCAACCACTTGCCACCTGCTCATTAACCCCACATAACTATTAAATCTCTTCCAGGGTCCATTTTGGACGTCTAAAACTACATATTCCTAAAAATATATCTGCTATATATAGAAAAAAAATACCCTAGACAGCATCTGTGCCGTTAAGTTGGTATCACCTAGCATCAGACATGGAGATTTATTCATTTATTTATTGATTTTTGCATAGGCAATGTGTAATAATTAGACATTTAGGGAAGGTCTGCTCATTAATAAAGAACTTTCACATCCCTCAGACAGTATTTGAGAGACATAATGATGGAAGGATTAAAAATTGAAAGAGGGAAGCAAGAAACCAGCATTGAGATATGTCCAGAGTGTCAAACCATGTTAAAAGGACAGCTTAGGTAGATGAATAGATTCCTTGACCTCAATGTGTTTGATGGCTGCTCTGATTTTTAGAGAGTTTGACAAATGCTTTCAAATGGACACATTTGAAATATGAATAAATCATAGAGAGTAAAATGACTTTCAACTGGTTTTACATACATTGTATATATACCTTTTCCCTACAAGCTAAATGGTGTGGGTGCCTGTTTGTGTTATGTGTAACGATACTAAGAAACTCCACAACATATCTTAGTTTTATGGTATGAATAACATTATTTTTCACCTTTCTAACACCCCCATACACCACAGAAAGACCAGTTCTGTCCAGAAGTATCTTTGATTCTGGATACACACTGAAAGACGATTAGACAAACAGACTTCTGAGCTGTCAGTGAAATCATCAGCCATCTGCAAAACAAACTAAAGGTGAAGCAAGGGTTAAAGGTTCATACAGCAGAGGTGTTCAGAGCTATTTTAATGGTAAATAACCTCTCCCTGGAAAAAAAAAAAAAAAAGGCAGTCTCAGCCTCCAGATCTCTGTCAAAGGTATTGCAAACTCCTCACAGGTAAAAGCATCAGTTCTGCAAAAGGTCATCAAATATTTATTTCCATTTATCTTCCATAACTCCACAAGAAAAACAGGCTGTCATATGTCAGTTACAGGAAAGAACACTGCTGGTGCATCACTTTGCCCAGTGAAATTATTCTTCTAGGAAACACGAAATCCCCCATTGCCTCTCACAAACTTTTTGTGACCCCCAATGGACCACTAGGCCAAATGGAGTCTCTTGTACAAAACTATGCTCTGAGTCCTACAAAACTATTTGGGTTTTTTTTTTGTTTTTTTTGTTTGGGTTTTTATTTGTTTGGTTTTATTTAATATTGCGGGGGTTTTATTTTTGTTTTTAGATCTCTGTTGTGCAAGTTAAAATTGCCTGGGGCTACCAGCTTATGGGACCAAGCTTCCAAGATTACCAAATGTTCAGCTGGGCTCGTGAAAGGACTTCATGTTCTGCTTATACTGGTGGTTTCATGGCGTCACAGCCTTCAGGGCATAAGCCTGCAGCAGAAGTTGTTATGTGAATGAACTCCTAGGTAAACAGGGATGACATTTGAAATCCTTGCATCTAGAACATGTTAGGGTTTACTAAAAGTCCCACAGCACAAGTCCCACAGCTGCTGTGAAACAATGGTGATCACAGTGAAGATTGCTGCTGCAGCTGGGAGCAGCTTAGAGAACTTCTGCATTGGACAAGGCTGGGGAGCGCCTGGCCACAAGCACCAGATGCTTAATCAAGCCACTGTGCCTGGCTCGTTGGCAAAATGATCCAGCCAATAACTAATTTAGCAGTTACCTCCCAGTAACTGCTGCCAATATGAGAAACAAAGAGGGAACTCTCATATCTATAAAGTAGCATTTGGAACACCCAATATACTTTAAAACCTGATTTTTTTTTCTTTTATATTCCATCTCTGCATTACATTTTAATTTATTAAGTATAAAACAGAAAGCTATTTTGTTTTTGTTTGGGGTTGATTTTTTTTTCATCTTCAGCTACCTTTCTTGGTTCATTTTCTCTATAACAGTCCTTTCTGCTAGGATGTGCCATAGGGAATAATTTGTTGACAATGTTGACATTTCATGCCTCAAAATCTTGAGAAACAAAGCTAAAATTCTGGTATTTGCAAGAAGTCATGAGGGGAGAGGCACCAGGACTGTCTGCTGAGCCTCTGTTCATCCCACTAAATACCACTGGGTGTCCTGACTATCAGTCAACACTTCTGCATTATGAAATGTGTATTATAATTACTGGGAGAAATCCTAATGCATTTGAAAGATGTGAAAGACTTGCTTTATTCAGAGTGATCCCACTGTTAAAGTGGAGTTGATGGCCACTTTAGGAGTCTGCAAGGTCAGGAAGGTTAGGAAGGTTAGGCATGCTCCTTTGAAGAGAGAGAAAAAAAGGAACTTAAATTTATTGTTCAGGTTGGCAAAGCTACAATTACCTTTGACATATCATCTTTCAGACCTGCGTCTGCTGCTATGTTGAAATTAAATAGGAGTGAGGTTGCTTAGATATGTCGGAGGATAAGCCTGGAAAAGAAACTGGAAGACTACGGGTATTTGCTAATGTGAGGTGACTGATGATGAGTCTTTGTTGCTGTCTGGGTGCTTGATTGCTACATTTACTTGTCTGAGAGAAGTTTCTTTCTAAGACCAGCCAGAAATGGTAGCTCATACCTCATGGATGTAAATGTCTTGCAGGTATTAGGAAAGTAGTGGGAGAAGTGGTAGTAATGCATCACTAATAACATTCAGAAATCTTCAACAATTACTGATGGCTAATACTGGTCAGACAAAGATAGTCACAACTTATTAAAGAAGCACTTTTATATGTTGTCCTATAATGTGATCTTATTAAAAGTGAAGGGGGTTTAAAATTTATTTTTATTTTTTAAAAGCATTGCCACTTTTAGACTTCATTTCAACTAATCTTGTTCCGTTTTTTAAGTTCTGCATTCCTAGGTTTGTAGCTCGTTTTCTTTGTGTTACAGAGCAGTAAGACTGTGAGCAATTGCTATATAAAGGGTTGTTAAAAGTAACACAAACTGATAATGCTGGAATAGGCTTTCTACTTGAAATGAAAGGCAGAGATTTTCTTTTTGTTTCTTTGTTCATTTCTTTTTTATATGGGAATTTGTTCCTTTCCCCTCCCATTATTTAAAAACATTTCCTGAAAAGCTTGTGATTGCCCCAAATATCTGTTTTTAAAGTAGAATTCTTTGATTTTTGTGGGGTTTTCCTTCTCTTCTTTTACTCCCTTCCTCATCCTTTTCTTGGGGCAGAGAGCTGTTTGTTTTTTGCAATTGCCTACATGTTGGAAAAGCACACAGATTCTGTCCTTTCTGCATGCCTGCCTGCCATCCTTCCTTCCACCATTCTGTAATTTAGATGTGTTGTCTAATAACTTTCCTAAAAGTAATTGACTGACATAAAGACAACTAACACTCTGGTTCTGCCACTGTAAGTCTTTCCAAAAGTTTGGAAATTATTGAAAAAAATGTAGTGTGACAAAGCAAAACATGAAACCAGCAGAAAATAAACAGCAAATAAAATAAATTGGATGGGGGATTTTAACATTAATATTATACATGTTCTGCCATTCTAACACAGAAAGGAAGAAGTGAGAAAAAGAAAGAAAAAAAACCCCAAAGCATGATATGTTGTAACTACAGTCACCTCTGATGTTTAAAAATTTTTTAAAAAATATCTCAACAGAAAGGATGTAATTTATTGGGCAGGAAGGGAGTTCTAACTCATTTTCTGTGTTTGTTTAACCACTGCAAAGGGAAAAAATAGATATAGATTAGTGACACTTGTTTTTCAGAAAGAACAGGAAGCATTACATGTGATATACTCTCAGGACCTCAAGCAACACTGCAACAGAGGTCTGAAAGAAAATAATGCAAGTAAACTCTGTTAGTAGCAGTTTTGAATTGTTATTTGGTGTGATGCTAAACCTGATATCACATTAAAATAGAAAAAGTTAGACAAGGTACATCTTGGGAGGAAGGTAGTTCTTTTTCTTACTCCCCAATCATCTGAAAGTCTTTCTCAGCAATCCTCTCTCTAATAACTCATTCAAAGTCCACCTGTGTATGTTAGTGAAGGGAAAAAAAAAAGTGAGAGAAGCCAAAAAAGTACCATAAAAGGGCATCATCACAGCCTTCAGCAGAGCAAACTTGACTGGTTGCTTCAAGGTGAGTGACAGTACTTCAGCTGGTGGTCATAAAAGTGATATACCCAGAGAATCAACCATCTGCAAAGGTTTAAAATAGGAAGAGCTCATCCCCTGAATATTTTTTTATTTTGTACATAGTTTTTAGCAAGCCTTTGTAGAAGCTATATTTATGGCTGCAGCTTACCCTGATGCCCAAGGTCCTCACACAAGGGATTTTATTTATTTATTTGTTTGATTGATTGTTTATTTATTTAATCTCAAATGTCTTTCTGGGTCCTCCTCTGTCAGTTAGCAGACTGCAATGTGCAATTACCATGGTCTGCCAATTCCCATGGTCTGCCTCTGGCAGCAGTTGGAGACTAGGTTCCCAAAGCGATACACAAATGTGTACTGGCTGCAATGGTGAAATACAGACTGGCAAAGAAAAGCCTTTTCTCATCTTTTACATTCCTTTTTTGTGTTATTAAAAAGTTATGGGTTCTGTCTAATAATAAAGCTACTGGCTGAAAATCTACAGTGTGCCTAACTTCTCAAAAGAATCATCCTAAAATATGCACCTTGCCTTCTATTCTGTCATCTTCCCTCATTACTTAAAATAGATTAGTTGCTGGACTCCATCATTTATAGCTGATTGCTGCCTGATCTTCTGTTCCTAACAATTGTGCTGCACCTTTTGAAATTGTTTCTGTCTTGAAATTGAGAGCAATCATAATCCGTTTGCTATGTCAGCCCTACATGTGCATGAAGGGTAATGAATGTTTCACCTTTGCCTCCTACTCCAGTTTTCCTGTATAGCTGATGATCTTATTTAGCTCTTACATAATTACCTTTTGGGTTGATGAGATTCTTTTGTAAAATTGCCTTTACTGTTCCAAGTTAAATTTGATAAAATAATGAAATTAAAATGCTCTTTTTATTTTTGAACTTGCTTTTAGATATTTGTTAAAAATACTGGTTAAATACAATATAAAAAATAAAGTAATATTTGTGGATTTACTGTTTTAAAATACTTTCAAACAAGCTTTTAGCCTTTCTGAAATGTAAATTTTAGTTGCCTGTTTTCATCTCCATTCTATTCCTTGTGTTGTTGGCTATTTCATCTTGTCATTAGAACAATTTGTTGTCTTGATTGCACATCACATTGATGAAGACAAGTATTTACTGCATATATAGTGATATATATTACATAGCTGCATGTCTTTTAATGATATTTATAGCTAAAATACTAATTTTTATTAAATTAATATCTAGAAAATTCCATTTAGAATAGGGACTCATTGTGATGGATGCACTTCTGCCATCCAAGTGTGGGAAAGAACTAAAATGTGGAAAAATGTTTTGATACGTTCAAGAATATCAATGCCAGAGCATGAGCATTGATGTGCTTCATCTGTTTGGGTATATTTAAATATTTGGTAACCTGCCATTCCAGAACTGGTATAAAGGAACTTTGTGGAAAAAGTAACTAGTTCAAATTATACCACCTTTATCTTCTTGTTAGTTACTTCCATCTGAATACAGCAGGGTAAGAGAAAAAGGAATGTCACCTCAGTTTTTATTGGTAGTCTTCCCCCAGCACAGTGAGCTTATGTCCAAGACTGCATGTTTAACAGATTGCTTAAGACTCTAAGTCATTAATCACTTCCCAGGAAACCAGTATGCTACATAGAATTTAACAGTTTAATAGTGTGATTTACATTCCATTGCTTTAATATAAAATGACAGAATCATCAACACCCTCTTCAAGTTACTGTCATCCCTACAGACTCCTTGATAAGATTAAATTTTAAAGTGATGTTTAATTTCTGGAGGCAACATGCAATAGACTCATTGAAAAGGTGTTCTTTCATTTCAGTTAGAACTAGGCAAGGCCTTGATCTTGGCATCTAATCCTAAATCTGCCCACAAAGAATCCTGTGTTTTCTGGCCATCCTATGTTACTGCTGATAAGACTACTTACATATTGGCAGATAATGAGGACAGTAAACGGCAGATTTTCAAATTCTTTATTTTATTTGTGAGGGTTTTTTTGACACAGGAGGTAAAAGCTTACTTTTCCATTACCAGTGCATAAAAAAAAAATTCTCTGATAGCTGCTGATGCTTCATCAGGGAAAACTTCCATGAATGTCCCTGAAAACTCATGTCAGCCTGGACTGTTTAGGAAAATCTTTAGTTATCTGTACACTCAATAGATTTTAGAAAGAATCAAGGTCAAACAGGCAGGGAGCAATAACTTCTAGCAACTTTTAAAACCTATCTTTTAAACATACTGTTATCATGTTTAAAGTAAATTAATTATTTTTGACTTGTCTAAAAGCCAGTCTGAAGATTTATGTTTTAATCTCACAGCTAAAGGAAATTGCATAGTAGAAGGAAGTATTTTTTAATTTTTTTTTTCCCCCCACGGAGGCAAATAATTATAGCAGGGGACAAATATTCTGGATAGCTGTGAGCTCCCCGTGTGCCAAAGTGAAGGCGGAAAAAATGCAAACCCACCAGAATCAACAAAACCTACAGTTTTTAAAAGGCTGGAGGAATTTACTTTATGAAGGTGGCTGTCAATGTATCTGGACCAGAAGGAACAAAAGTTGGTGTGGTCTGTTTGAAAGGGAAATGGTACAGATAAAAGTGGAAGAAGAGAGGGGGAGAAAGAGGTAAAGAGGAAGAGAAAGCAAGAGAGGACAAGAGAGAAAGGAAGAAGGAAGAAAGAAGAGACAAAGAGGGTGAAAGGAAGAATGAAAGGAAGAATGGAAAGAGAGGAAGAGGGGGAGAGAGAGAGGGAGAGGGAGGAAGGAAAAGGGGAAGGGAGAGGAATGCAGAGAAAGAGAGAAAGGAAAGACAAAGAAAAAAGCATGAATAACCTTCAAGAAATTTTGCTACCAGTGCTATTGGGTCAGCTCAAACCCACCGCCAAAGCAAGACAGTTCCCAATACTTTTAAAGGCATTGATCACCCTGCAGTCATTGAGAAGTAACTCCAGTGATCAGAAGGCCCTCGCTAAGACATTTTTCCCCTAGTCTCTAATTCTGTTCTTCCTATTATGCTTTTGAAAATATGACAGAATCATAGAATCATAGAATGGTTTGGGTTAGAAGGGGCTTCTAAAGGTCATCTAGTTCAACCTCCCTGCAATGAGCAGGGACATCTTCAACAATATCAGGTTGCTCAGATCCCCATCCAACCTGATCTTGAATGTTTTCAGGAACGGGGCATCTACTACCTCGCGGGGCAACTTATTCTCATAATTTCACCACCTCATTGTAAAAAGTTTCTTATATTCAGTCTGAATCTACCCTCCTTTAGCTTAAAACCATTATCTCCTGCCCTGTTGCAACAGGCTTTGCTAAAAAGTCTGTTCCTATCTTTCTTATGAGCCCCCTTTATAGTACTGGAAGGATGCAATAAGGTCTCCCTGGAGCCTTCTTTCTCCAGGCTGAACAACCTCTACACTCTCAGCTGCTCTTCATAGGAGAGGTATTCCATCCCTCTGATCGTTTTTGTGGCCCTTTCCTGGACCCCTTCCAACAGATCCATGTCTTTCTTGTACTGATGACTCCAGAAACAGAGACACTAGTCCAGGTGGGGTTTCACAGGAGCAGAGTAGAGGGGCAGAATCACCTTCCCTTGACCTGCTGGCCAGGCTTCTTTTGATACAGCCCAGGATATGGTTGCCTTTCTAGGCTGCAAGTACACATTGCCAGCTCATGATCAGCTTTTCATCCACCAGTACCCTCAAGTCCTTCTCAGCAGGGCAGCTCTCAATCCCTTCATCCCACTGAATGGACTGGTACCAGGGGTTGCCCCTACTCCTGTGCAGGACCTTGCACTTGGCCATGTTGAACCTCAGGTAGTTCACATGGGCCTACTTCTTGAGCTTGCCCAGGTCCCTTTGGAAGGCATCCAGTCCCTCAGGCATGTCAGCTGCACCACTCATCTTGGTATCATCTCCAGATTTGTTGAAGGTGCACTCAATCTCACTGTCTGTGTGTTGGTGAAGATATTAAACAGTACTGGTCCCAACATGGACTCCTGAGGGACAGCATTCGTCACTGCTATCCATCCATACATTAAGCCATTAATCACTACTCTGGATGTGACTATCCAGCCAATTCCTTATCCACCTAATAGTCCATCCATCAAATCCATATCACTGATTTAGAGAGAAGGATGTCATGGGGACTGTGTCAAAGGTCTTACAGAAGTCCAGATAGACAACATCTGTAGCTCTTCCCTTTGCCACTGATGTAGTCATTCCATCATAGAAGGCTACTAGGTTGGTCAGGCAAGACTTCTCCTTCATAAAGCCATGTTGGCTGGCTCAAATCACATCCCTGTTCTCCATGGGCCTTAGCACAGCTTCTGGGAGGATCTGTTCCACAATCTTTGCAGGCACAGAAGTGAGGTTGACAGGTTGGTAGTTCCCAGGGTCCTCCTTTCTACCCTTTTTAAAAATGGGTGCCATGTTTCCCTTTTTCCAGTCACTGGTGACTTCATCTGACTGCCATGACTTTTCAAATATGATGGAGAGTGGCTTGACAACTACATCTGCCAGTCCTCTGAGGACTCTCGGATGCATCTCATCAGGTTCCATAAACTTAAATAAGTTCATGTTCCTCAGGTGGTCATGAACACGATCTTCTCTTACAGTGGGAAGGACTTTGCTCCCCCATGCAGTCTGTCCACTGAATGGGGTGTGGGAAGAGAGGTTGACAGCAAAAACAGAGGCGATAAAGTTGTTGAGTACCTCGATCCTCTCCTTGTCTATTGTTACCTGTTTGCTAGTTGTGTTACTCAGTCGGGGTGCACTTTCTTTGACCTTCCTCTTCTGGCTGACATACCTATAGAAGGCTTTCTTACTTTTCTTTGTGTCCTCTGCTAATTTCAGTTCCAGACACGCTTTGGCCTTCCTGACCCTATTCCTATGCAACCAGGCAGCATCTCTATACTTTTCTCAGGATACCTGTCCCTGCTTCCACTTCCTGTGCATTTCCTTCTTGCCTTTTAGTTTGATCATCAGGTATCAACTCAGCCACATCAGTCTCTTGCCTTCCTTTCCTATTTTCTTACACCTGGGGATTGAGAGCTTTAGTGTTCAATGGAAAACATCTTTAAAAGATCTGTTTCCCAGGGGGTCCTATTGACTAACTCTTTGAAGAGCTGGAATTTTGCTTTCCAAAAATTCAGGGTCCTCACTTTACTCTTCCTCTGACCCATATCCCTCAGGACTGTGAACTCCACCAGTGCATGATCACTGTAGCCCAGGCTGCCTCCAATCTTCATGTCTCTGATTAGCTCACTTGTGTGAGTTCTACATTGCATCCCCCTTGTAGGGCTGTCTCTCTTGACAATTTTTTTTCACTTGAATGTTGTCCAGTAAACTACCTCCATCTGACTAGTATCCAGAAATAGCAAGTTATTTGCTAATTTACTATCTTCAGAACATTTTACAATCCCCTCACTTTTTCACTCACTCACACCATTAACCCTTAGAAAATATTAATTTTCCATGAACATTAAACATGTTCATTTTTCATTTTTTTCATTTCCATAATTCCTCTTCTGCTGCAGTACTACTGAAAGGATCTGAGTCCCTCAGGACAAATATGTCTTTCTTTTGGTCACACAAACGGACTCCTTCATACATGATCTTGCTGAACTGTTCAGTGGGTCCTTCTGTCATTCAGTCCACATAATAGTTGCAGCTGGAAAGCTTGCAGTCAGCTTCCACCAATAGCTAATGCCAACTGTGTGAGACATAATTATGGTAATTACGGTTTTACTAATTTGCATGGAACAATTATTTATCCTTGATTTGTAGAAGAGACATTCTGAACTATAGTGGTTAAATTACTTTTCTGACAGTGATTTCCTAATGAAAAATAGCCAGACATTTATTAAACACGGAAATTGAATGGTTTCCATCTCAAGTACATGTGATGACCCCTATATATTCTCATTCCCAGATCCACACACTGTTTAATTACCACTCTGGTACAATAGATTGAGAGCATTCTGTTGTTCCCAGTGCTGGCTAGATCTTCCACCTTGAAGATGCAGATTTATTTCTCCTTTCATCCAGAGGGCTCTTCTCAGTTTTGGGTTGAATGCCTGAATCTTTCATTTGTTGAATTCAAGAATGTTTCACTGTTCTTCTGCAGAGAGCACCAGGTCCAGAGAGCACCAGGCCTCTACACATCAAGAGAGAGAGTGCTCCTCAACATGAGGCTTCCAAATGTTTGACACTGTCAAACCTTGGCCAATCAGGATTTGAGAGAATAGAATTCCTCCAGTTTTATTACAGCCATATAGAGACACCAACCCCTTTTCTAATCTAGTGTCAGCAACTCTGTTGTTATTTCTCTTCTTTATATGCTCCCTGTTAAAAAAAACAACCAAACAACCAAATAAAAAAAAAAAAAAACACAACAAAAAACCATAACTAAAACCAAACCCAAAGTCTAAGGAAGATAACTCATATATCAGCAAAATATTAAAAAAGCTGAAGGCTCGATCCTTATTTTACTACTAAATTTCCAAAATTACAAATACTAACAAATGAATTAATGTGCAGTCACCTGCAAAGTTCATTTCCAAACTAGCAGAATGTTTGGGTTTTTTAAACAAGCCCTGCACGAGTCCTTTACTGACTTCATACAAATTGCCCAATATATCCATCTTGAATTTTTTTGATATTCAGTGGAGTTATATTAAGATATATTTGATCCTTGACTATAACAGCTGTTGCTACATGGCTTTTTTTCAATTCATCATCTACTTAAATAATGTCCTAATCCAAAATAAATCCCATTAAACAAATGTGACACGAACAAATGAAACAGAATACACGTTTCAAGCAACAACTATCTTCAAAATACTGAGCAGGTTTCTACCATAAAATTAATCAGAAGGCCATAAATGTAAAGACCACTGGGAAGCACTCAGAACTTAGTACATGGGTAGAGGAAGGCTATTCTCCAAAGAAATATTCAGGGATGATGTAGCACCAGTTGGTTTCCTTTTGTTAGTCTGAATTTATTTAAAGAATTCACCAAGCATCATCTGCATGTTCATGCATATGTATGTTTCAACCTTCACTATTCTTATTCAGTTTCATCCAGTCTGTGCAGGGGTGTACAGCATTGTTTGCCCCCCTGCCCCCAGCCCCCCACCATCTACTCCTTCTCCTATAATCCTGTGAACTCTCCACAAAATATTCTCTCACTGGGACTGCTTAAATCCACTCCATTGCTTTTTACAGGAATGAAACTCCACAATGAACCTTATATATCTCCCTAGTTCTTTTCCCCCAAAGTTAGCTGGAACTTCGCCCCTTCTCTTGGCGAGACACTGTTAAATAAGGCCAAGTCATGTGCACAGCAATTTACTGACACAAACCCTAAATGAACGGATATTCATTATATAAGTTAGGTGTTAGGTGTACATGTTCCTAGACATCCTTTTGACAAGCATATTAAATATACTTGGAAAAACAATGATACATGGAAATATTACAGAACATTAATGGTAGAGTGAATTTTGTGGGGTTTTTTTCAGATATTACCACAGAAAGAGAAACAGATAGTAAGCTGAACATGATATAGAAAGCAGACTAAACAGCAGCCTAAACAGGGAAAGAGACAGTTGTTTACTGATCTTTGAAAGTGATCTGATATGTGTCAGTGTGGTACGGACCACACCACACCAAAAGTAAAATGGAGATTTCTCGAAAACATTGCACTTCCATTCTGTTAGGTACTATGGGAATATGTGGTGGGATTGAGCTCAGCTATCTTTAGAGCTCCTTGGGATTTTCCCAGTTGAGAGTTATGCTACAGAAAAGACCTTTGGACATCCCGTACTCTGAACGGTGTAAATTATTCTGAAATGTGTAAAGCAGTCCTCTCAAGAGTTTCTCTATCTCATCTGAAGAGTTTAAAATTCCTATTCCAAGGCTGACCTTCAAAATAAATCAATGTGGAGGGAACTGGGTGAGGGAGGCAAGGGGCAGAATATAATTTTCCATATGAAAATGTAAATCTAAAATATAAATATCAATACTCCTGGATATCAGAAGCATAGGTTTCACTTGAGATTCCAAGTCCATCTGAGAAAGCAACTACTATCTATAGCTAAATAATTTGGGACACCTAGAAGCCAAATATGAAAACACTTGTACATTACTGACTGAATTTTAATTTCGTCTGGACATGGAACAATAGGCCAGTCGTCCCAGAAGTGGGGGAAAATAACCCTGACTAAGAAAACTTACTGGTGTACTTTCCACAGTTGATATTTGTTGTTGTATCTGTTGTATCTGTATCTTGTATTTGTTGATGGTATGGCATTTCAGAACAGGTAATTAAAGTTTGAAATCCAGTCCTGTCACAGGAGACTGTATCTTAGAAGCGTTTCAACAACACCAGTGCCTATATTCCTGCTAATTTGTTAAAAGTAAATAAATAAATCTTACAAGATAAATCCTGGCAAGTTTAACTGCCTTTTCAGTAGCTACTGTTCCCAGTGAAATAAATGAAAGTGTAAGCACAAGTTAAAAGTTCAGTAACTGTTAAGATTTATCAATACATTTGGGATTCTGTACATTTATATCGATGCTAGTTTTAATTGGATTGGTAATGGATGGTTGTAGATTTAACTGATTTTTCTGCTCTCCTAACTGCAAACTAATATTTTTTACAATATTTTCAAAACACAAAGTTCATGTAAAGAAAAATAAAACCAATCCGTCTTTAGTTTTTTAATGTTATACTTCTTTGCCTTGATTGATAAAGTGAAAATCTACCAGACTTAGTCATTAAGAAGCAGGATACAGTGCCATATAATCAATATAAGCTGATTAAATCTTTACCAGTTCTAAAAGACTTTGAAAAATAGAAGTTTTGTTTCACTTGGCTTATCTCAGTCAGAATGTACACACTGTGCACTGCTTAATGCCTAGCTTAAGACTTTGTAGTGCATACAGAATTGCACAAAAATGGGTGGGCATCACCAGCCAATCATCCCCATCATATGAACACAAAGCATACCTGGTGCTCAAATTTGAGCACAAGAGAAAACTCGGTTTAAATACTGTAGCAGGTAATGAGCATTATGTAGGATATTGCTTAGCATTTTGTTTTGTTCAGATGTGATCTATGCATTCCTGGTAATCTGCGGTTCTTTGTGTCTTTAGAAATAGGACATCAGCTTTTTAAGTTTCACTCAAGTCTGACAAAATAGAATGAAGAAAAAAATTCACTATTTACCTGAATGTTTACAGCACTATTTTGAACAGGTTCTAAAAAAGGATGTTTAGTAAAAGATAGATGTAAAGGCAAACAACTAAAGAAAATGTGACTAATCATAGACAATTTTTATCATTAGCCAAATTTTTCAGGTTAAGGTTTTGTATGTATAAAAAATATCTCAAGGACAGAGGGCTTAGAGGCCTGTAAATATGAAAACTTTATTCATATTCTCATAATTACTCAACTAAAACCCCCATGTTATAGAATAATAAATATGTACGTACATTATAGATACTGCATATAAATATATATAATGCAATTAAAAGATTTATATCTTGAAAAACTCTCCAGCTTGTGTATATGAGTTACATCTTTGTTTATATTTTAGTCTCATCTTAAACTCACTGTTTTGCCCAAATTTAATAAAATTGACGCCTAGTAATTATTTCTTTTGTTAAAATGTATGTGATGAATGCTACAGTACATCTATAGTAGTTTCCCCAATTCAACAAGTTTACATCTGGAAGTAACTGGATTATTGATTAAAAAAATATTTATATTTTGTCTTAAGGCAAGAAACAAGTATGTTTAGTATTTCAGTAACGTGCATGGGGTTTGAAAGATTTTTTATTGTTTCTTCTTTTAACAAAAGGCCATTAATTTCTCAGCTGAATGTGATGCCTCTGTACACTTAGGCTTAAATACTTGTTTTCTGTATGCCTCTTTCTTCAAAAGTCTTTATTGCATCTTTCTTTGATTCTCACAAACTGGACTTTTTGTATCCATAGTATGGTGGACAAACACACAAAGTATTCATACATGAATTACGTAAATATATCTTCCTTTGATGATTTCTGCTTTTCTATAAGATTTGATGCCAGAGCTCTGCTTTTTCAGAATATATTCTTATTATTTTGCCAAACTTTTCTGGTTTTTTTTTTTTTCTACATGCTATCTTTTGGCTTATATTCCTCTATAGAAGTATTTGGTGAGCTACACTGTGTTTTACAGGTCATTAACTTTCTTTGAAATAGCGTCTGCATAATTTGTGTCTTCATTGTTGTTTCAAGTCTGCAATGTCTTACAGATTTCCTCATCCTTTCCTAGCTTTATTCCTTTTTTCTTTTACTTTTCTTTCTTTCTTTTTTTTTATTAATTATTACATTTCTCTCTCTTTTTCTTGTTTTTGTACTAGCTATATTTTAACAGCAAAAACTAGTGATGTCAATTCACATAAGTCAAATGACCTGAATATGAAGCAAGCAGGAAAAATTAACCTCTGCCACAAAGAAATGACACTTTTTATTGGAAAATGAAGCAAGAATGAGAGGAAAGAGAGAGAACACAGAATTGGAGAGCATGGAACAAGGGGAAACAAGGGTGGTTTATAAGTCTCATGAAGTCTGCGACAGAAATTTTATGTGGACATATCCTGAAACTTTCATTTCTGTAACGTCCAATAAAATTGGCACTGATCTTCACCTGAAAAAAGAATATTTTTTTCTATAGTTTGGATTGCAAATTTTTGGCTACTTTTGGTCTATCATATTCAGCTCATCAGAGATTCAAATGAAAGCTATAGTGTTAAATATTATTACATCAATTTAGCACATTGCTTGGAAGATTTGAAGCCTTTAAAGTGATAAAGTCATACAATGAACAATAAATACATTATTATGATCTGTTACAGATACAATCTTGTTCCATCTTATTTCAGGATATCTCTCTCTCTCTTCACGCTCCCCAACCCCTCCTTCCTCCTTTCCTCCCTTCCTCCTTTTTTTTTTTTTTTTTTTCCCCCCCCCCTAAGGAAACCACAAACCCAAAACAACAAAAAAAAAATGATACTCCATTTTGGAACACAAAAAAAGCACCTCTGTGAACTATTAAAATATGCACAGATGTGCTTGAAAGCCTGAATACATTTTGAAAAGTTATTTGAAAGCATAAAGTATATCTTCATTATTGGTGATGGACTCTTCTCACTCTCATCTACAGATGAGACTTCTTTTTACCTAGTTCTTCTACAGGATTTTATAAACTAATGATTGCAATATTAGCTAAGGTATATATCTTTCTAAAACACAGATTATAGCATGTGATTTATAAAAGAGCCAGAATTGAGAGATAACTCTTTTTGTTGGTTCATTTATGTGGTTTTCCCCAAAACAATTTTATATGCTAGAGTCAAATAGAGTCAAATTTGCTTTCAGAGGTCAAGTCAGCTGCAACCTAACTTAGGAAGCATTTAATTGTTCCCAAACTTAAATGCCCCTTAGTTCTTCTGAAAGTCATAAACTGAAACTCTCTTATTCTTACCTCCAAGGTTTTATCTGACCTGTTGTATTAATGTATGGCTTTTAAATCAGGTCTTGAAGCACAGAAAAAAATTGGCTTTGATAATTTTGGGGGTTTTATTCTTCATAATTTCCTATTATTTTTAATATGTTGTCAGAAAAATCACTGGGTACACTGAAACCCTATTTTCTATTTCTTCCCTAGCCAACTTGTGACAGGCTTTTAAGCCAAGACCACATGCACACTCAAAGATTGTAATATCCATCAGACTACATGGTGGTGGTGATTCTTTGCCATTCTCTCTTCTTGAATCTGTTGCATTTTGTGTAAAGTATCTAATTGCAAAAGAAAACAGAATTTGGTTCTTTTAGATGAGTGAACTAATGATCAGGATACAGTGTAATTCTTTCTTTCTGTCCCAGTAAATATTTAATTATTTTACATATCACAACCAAAACCTGATGGTAAAGAACAGAATGTGTCTTTTACATCAACATTCTGTATCCTCCACTTTAGAAAGTGCTGCAATGTGTAACACTTCCTTACCCAATATTTGGTACAGATGATTAATCGTTGTCAGTTGAATTATATGTTTAAGATAAATTTGTTGGTTAAAGCTTTGATTTCTTTTTATTTACATTGCAGCTTTGAGAAGTTTGTATCAACACACAAACTTCTGTCTTGCAGACAAAAATGTATAATGTTTCTTAAATTTTGACTTAGATTTGCTTTTTAGAATCATTTAGGTTGGAAAAGACCCTTAAGATCATTGAATCCAACCATTAACCTAACACCAAGTCACCACTAAACTGTGTCCTTAAGCAGCACATCTACATGTCTTTTAAATGCCTCCAGGGATGGTGACTCAACCACTTTCCTGGGCAGCCTGTTCTAGTGCTTGATCTAAGACACATCATGCAAAACCATGGAAGAGAAGGTATACAAGAAATTGTTGTCAGTCAATTCTCCTTTTACTTCTTCAAAATTATTAGAATGTAGCAGAACAAAATAATTATGAGTTACTTTTTTCCATAGTAAGTTTGAAAGTATAGTGACTTCAATTCCTTTATTATCCATAATTGCTAAATATATGTATATATATATATTCAAAAAAATCCTAACTTAGTGATTAACTGTGTATGCATACTGATAACTGTTGTTTTCTGTGTCTTTTAGACTCATTCATTCACCAGTGACTCTACCAGTAAAATACAGTCTGGATTTGCCAGAAGTCAAGCTAATAGTGGTTATTTAGTTATTATTATTGTTGGTTTTTTGGGGGGTTGTGTAAAATAGTGCTTCTGGTACCTTGAGCATGCCTGGTGACTATCTGTGATCTATCAGTTTGTAGGATTTGATGGAAAATCATATGGTGAAACACCACTAGAATACAAGATATTTTCAGAAAGAAAAGAAACATCAAAAGCAAAGGATCTGGTTCTGACTTGTGTAATAAGTATATCCATTTTACTGGCCCATATGAACTGTTATATAACTTTGCAAAGAAATGTCCTTATTTCCTGCTAGTTAGATTTCTAAGCAAATATATTAAAAGGAAATATTATGATTTATGAATCCTTGTTTCTATTTAGATTGTAATTTTAAATTTATTATTTTTTTTAGTAATCTTTTAAGCTTTTCAGCTAAATGAGGCTTATTTCTCTTTGTTCTCCACAAATGGAGATGTGTAGAAGAGCTGTGGTACAGGACCCACAGATCACTCTGTGACCATGGAAAGGCTTTTGGTGCCAATCTCTAACAGGCAACTGGGATTTGTACAACAGTCAAACCATGTAATGTATACACCAACAAGACCCAAGAACTTAGGTTATGCAGGGAGCATCAAACCAAGCTCTGCAACTGAAATAAGATTCACACTCAAGGTCATACCTTTTTAAGAAAGGCATTTTATAAGATTTTTTTTTTTTAATATTCAGCATGTATTTAAGCATTTTGATAAATGGAGCTGGACAGATCATAAGCCTTTTCTTTTCATTTGCTTCATTTACCTGTGTTCCAGGAATAATGAGACCTTTTTATTCCCCTATTTATGTATTTATTTATTTAGAAAGCTCTGTGGTTGGAAGTTCATCTCCACACATATGCCCACATAGCAAAGCATCTTTGACAATAGGACTTTAGGTTGTACTGTAGCACAATAGTAAGTCATTAGCCTTATTATTGCTATATTATACAATTTTTTATGCAGTCTTCGGGACTATAAACTGCTTGAAATATAAAATTGTTTAAAAGATCTTCAAACTTTTAATTATATAAATAATGGCATTCCCAGAAATCTCTCTTCTAAAGTTGCTTATAGTGGCTACCCTCTGATACCTGAATGCAAAAATAGATGAGGCTATATTAGCAGAACAAAACATTTTTCTAGTACCAGAAAATAAATTTCTTACATATGGAAAAATAAATAAGAACAAAGGAAAGAAAATGAAACCTCTCCCAGCTCCTCTCCCCATTACTTGTAAAACAGCGTCTTGTAGAAATTATTCAAAATCAATTCATTCTCATGTAAAGACGACTGTTCCTGAAATCGCCAAGGTCATGAACCTGTTGATTTATCTGATGTGTACATGCCAGTCACATAATTTCAACAGCTCTTACAGCTTATGAGGTACCTTAGGAGTCCAGTTTTAAAGTAAAGCAACTAGAGGTGAAAAATATATTCAGTACCATAATAAGCGAGGATGCCGTACAAACACACTAGCTAGGCATAAGGAATCACAGGTAATATGGCATAATGTAGGAGGGTTATGCTCTGATATTGAATCTGTGGTTGCTGTGGAAACTTGTATCCCACCAACATACTGTGCATAGAAAGCTCCCATAGGAACAGTTTAGCCATTTATTTTCTATAGCCTGTTTTAACCTTTGACTTAGTGTCTGAAGAATCCTCACTAGATTTACAACTTTGTCCTCTATAGCAAGTGACCTACACAATAACAGAAGAACTGTTAATAACATCAATTCAGCAGTGTGAATATCATTGAAACCTTCTTTCTACTGTAGCTTCCAGGCACATGGAGCAATGCTTAATAAAATAAGAAAAGAAAAAAAAAAGAAAGAAAAAAAAAAAGGAAAAGAAAAACCCTCAGTACTTTGGTTTGCAGCCTTGAAAGATAACTTTACCTGGTGCAGAATTATAATTCTGACTTCAGTTTTGCAGATGTAGAAGACCTGGCTTTTAAAGGACTAAAGTCTTTAAAAGACAATTTTAAGGATCACTTGCAGTGTTCAGATGGGCAACCTTATTAAGAAACAAAATGAACGTGGAATATATTAATTGCTTTGTTCCAGGAACCATGTTGATGTTACTTTTTAACGAATACCATAAGAAAAATGTATAAAATTAGTAGCTAGTTTTGAAAATATTAATTCTTGAATATATTTAACATAGACATATCATTAAAATCTTTAGGATATTTAGACAGTGAAAGTTAAGCATATGCATAACAGTTTATGGAACTGATGTTTCAGTGTGTAGTTTCATGAGCATGTATCATAGTTTTTCTTTTCTTCATCAAATGGAAGGTAAATATAATGTGAAGCTAATCAACATTAGAAATAAAAACTCACATGAGGGATTGTCCAAGCATGTCTTGAATGGCATTTTGTAAAATCAGCAGGAAGAAAATCAGTGTACATTATTTTTGTCACCACTTTCTGTGTTACATGCCGTGATTATTATTCATTATCTATTTAATATCGCAGCAGTGAAAAATCAGTCTCTCTTGTGATACTACTTTAAAGAAAAAAATAACGTGAATTTTATGTGATAGTCTGTCAACTGTCTTTTGTGCTAACAAACTAACTCATACCAGTTAATACAGGATATGTAGATTTTCATGTTTAAGCAATCAGTTTGATAGGGTAGGATTGAAAAAATATTTCTAATGTCATGCACAATGATTAAAAAGTCTTTAGAATCAATCCCTCTTGGCTTTACTAAAAAAGCTATGAAAGTGACACTGTCTGTGGATATGGAGTAAGATTTTTTAGAGTTGAAATGTCTGTTTTATTTAATTAGCTTAGTCTGCAGAGAGAAGCTGGTGGCAGTGAAATCTCTTTCTCTGACACTAGACCCTGAACAACCATATTCTAGAACAGTGAAGTAAACAGGAAGCAAGAAAATCATTAAGAAATGGTTCTCTACAAAAATCTAAATTAGACCCAAAACCCAAAATAACCATACGGATATGTAGAATTTTGGGCCTTATCCTATTGGCATGTCCTATTACTCACTGACCAGAAAAAGTGGAATTGAATAATGTATCTGATCTAAAAACATCTTTTCAAACAAATTTAATAGCTTGCTTTCATAGTTTCCAATTGCCCATCTCTTGAAGGAAATTTTAAGTGAGATAAAAATATAAATAAAAAAAAAATCATTCTTGTCTTTGTGCATGGAAAAGTAATAAAATACAACAGCCTAGGTTTAAATTCTTTATGTACTTCTTTTAATATTATGCTTAGTACATTTTTTTATACTCTCTTTTCACATATCTATTTCCCCTTTGCTAAAGTTATGATCCCCTATTTCAGCATCAGGTGTCATTTGCTATGATATATTGAGGCAATTTTACATACAATATAGAAAAGGAAAGTCAGCGAAGCCAAGAGAATATGTAGTTTTTTCTTGGCTTTCGCGAAAGTAAATACAGTTCTTTGCAGCTCACCGAGGTCATGGATCTTGGAATCTCCTTGTCCAATGAAATACTTGTCCTTGGCCCATAAAGCAATCTGCCTGTTTAAAGATTATTAATTTTTTAATTTTTTATTTTTATTATTTTTAATGTATTTTCTGGAATGTATGTCATATATCCCTTCTGCATTTGAAATAATAAAAATTATACAAATAAATAAGGCATTACTGGCATGCTATCGCCAACACTTCACACCAAGTTCAATTAATGTTGCCAGTTACTGGCTTTTATCTTAAAGGCCTCAAAATTATGTTTGTCGTCTGTGACCATTATACTTTTTCAATAGTGCTGTGGAAGTGGTCAGATCATAGTACCATTCCTGTACTGCTGTCTGACAGAGGCACTGCACTGCATTTGAGGAAAGGGCGGGTACTGAACATATATGCATTTGAAAAGATTTAGGTACTCTGCTTTTACAACTGAATGACTTTACCTATATAGGTCCTGCTTTTGCCCCCTTCTGTGTATGTATGTCTGGCTTCACAGATGTCTTCCCAAGCATCAGCAAAGCCCAGGATGGCAGGGCCTTTTAAATTGGAGGGGAAAGTGTCACTATTCAGCTTGCATTGGGAGCGATGAAAAAACAATTGCAAATAAATAAACAAGAAAATAAATAAATCCCGCAACTAATACTAAAATAACTGAATACACCAAACCCCAAAGTTACAACTTCTTCTCTTAAAAAATCAGGTACCTAAGTCAGAGCTATGGCTAAATAGGACACACAAACAGAAATTAGGGTTCCTTTTTCCAGCTGATCACACTAAATGTTAGGCTACAGAGATTTAGGTTTTCTCTTGGTTCAGCAGTTCTCTGGCTAAACTGGCAATGGTGAGTCCGGAAGAGCTTCTCAGCCCCAGTAGTCAGATCCATGTCTAGGTTGCATCTTGACCCAACCATGAGGATATGCTAAACATATCGTCACCTGTCCTTGTCTGGGCTTCAAAGGGAGGAAAGCCTGAGCATGCAAGCACATTTAAACAAAGCCTTTGACATTTTATTTTTAACAGTATAACTCTGGTACCAATTCTCTGTGTGAAGGTGTGTCTTAACACAAAGGAAATACTAACTGAATGGGAATAAAGATTACAAAATATGTCTTTAAAGTAATATTGTACTCAAATAATACAGTTACCTGTAGGTTCAGAATATATACATATATAAGTATATGTGTGTATATATATATAAAAATATACAAAGATTAGATACAACTCTATCTAGCAAAATACCCCTTTTTTAAGGTGTATTTGGTGTCTGTGCAAGGAAGCACTGTAAAGAAGTACCAAAAAGTTTCAAGGAAACCAGCACAAGAAATGGAAGTAGCTACTTCACCAATGCTGCAGAATTCCTAATTATCTTTGCCTTTGAATGTCATTTCATTACTACTCTATGTGGATATACCGGCTTCTTTAGAAATACTTTATGCAGTTCAAACATACCGCTAAGTTACATTGGGGAAACAAGTCCTTGAGTTTACATTCATTTCTGAAGTAATATTCTGAGGCAAAACCATATATTTTAAAATGCAATAAATAAGAACTAGCACATTGATTTTAATAACTTATGTGTATTTCTTTGTGTGTTCTCAGGACTGCAGCTTTAAATTTAAATCAAAGAAAATATTTTCTGTACTTTTACATATAAATTTTGTTTAAAATGAACGATGCCAATGAAGAAAATCAATAGACCTTTGAACAGACAATAGTTTCTTCCTAGGTATGTGCATCCTCTAGGGTTGAGGCTCTGGTTTGAATTTTATATAGGTATTTTATAACTAAAGATCAGGTCATCAAAGAATCTCATACTAAGTTCTGGTGTCTGGAATCTTTACACAGAGTGAAATCTTGGTTCTGTTACAGTCAGTAGAAAAGCTCTCTTTGACTTAAATAGAAGTTTTATCCACTGTTACCTTGCTGTTCAGTTTATTTGTTATTCACTTATAATTGGCCAAACTGACTTTTTAGAGATTGTAAATGGTACAGCCCCTGAGTCGCAAAATGCATTTAGAATGAAAGTGATTTAATGGTTCCATTTTATTTTCAGACTTTCACAGAAGTGGTTGATAACCCCGTTTAACAGAGGACAGATGGCACAGCCTCCCACCATAATGCTGAAATTAGTACTTCAATATGAAATTTCTGATTGAAATGTTTCAAAGCAGTACTATGATTTTTTTAGATTTTTTTTTTTTTTTTTACTAAAATGTTTGAATACCAATTTTATGTCTTTTAAAAAGATCAGTAAAAAATTTAATTGGGCTACCAGGTTGGACAATTTTTCTTTTAGCATATGTGTAATGTAAAATATTAGTACAAAGTGAAGGATAGGACAAAAGCACAGGAACACTGTACCAGTAAAGGTCTTACTTTACTAATACCTCAAGCTCTTACAGTATTAGGATTAAAAGCTACAGTTGTAAGGTAGGCATATCCTTTTCTTACTTGAACATGGTAACTAGCCTTGGAATTAACTTCAGTGAACACGTGGCTTGCAGAAGTATGAATAATTGTCCCTAAATAAGTCTGTTTATCTTAAATCAGGAAATATAAATTCCCATTGTAATCAAAAGACAGATGCGACATGCAGGTAGCTTATCTCCTATGCAAAGTGTTTAAGACAACTCAAATAATTGCTTTCAAAAAGGTTCCATCCTCTGTATGTTCAGTGCTAATTGCATTATCTATTTAGAAAAAAAACCCCGAAAAAACCCCCCAAACAAACAAACTCAAAACAAAACATCTGAACAAAACTTGCTATGTATAAATGTATTACAACCACATTTCTGACAGAGTAGGTCAGACCTAAGAGTGATCTGAGTGGCTGCAGTTGTTTGATACCTCTAAGTACACCTTTGCAAACCCTAACATACAAACCCTTCTTGCAATAGCAGCCTTGTTTTATTATTAACTGGGTGTGTGCCACTTGGTTTAGAAGAGTTAAAAAAAAAAAAAAAAAAAAGTGCTTTGGTTTTCTTTACTTACTATTTACAAATAGATGAGTTTCACCGAACTTCATTTTACCAAAAACTGCCTAGGAATGTGAGGGTATATATTCACTGGTGTTTTGGATGAAGCCAGAGAGGTTCATACTGTGTGATACTTTCCGAATGTATTTTTTCTGAGTTCTAATGGAAGGTTCTGTACCTGCCCTAGATGTATTTTTATTTTACTGCCTTGAGTATTGAACCAAACATTAAAGTATAAACAAATGTAGCGACATTCCTTCTAGTGTCGGAGCTTCGTGAATATCAGATATCTGCAATACTCACTTTTCTGCTTAGATTACTGGTTAGAAAATCCAAGCAGTAGCTCCTTTCTTTATATGATTTAATGAATGCCTTCTTTGACTGTGTAAATCAAGTACCAACCTATACGTTTATTAATTATTAAAAGTTCTCCTTTGTCAAATCTAGATTTGTACATTTTGTTTTGTGGAAAGAGCTCTTAGAGTACTTCTTTTTGTTACTTCATCTTGTTTTAATCTTTTTTATTTAAATTACTATTTGATCCCTCTTTCCTTTTGTGGTTTTAATTATTACCTCTTGAATAGCTGATATGTTGTTACTGACACAATATATTGCAACTTTTTAGTCTGATTCACTAAGTTTAGCATCCCCAGCTGATTGTGCCAGATGGGTTTTGTTTGAGCTGTTACCCAAATATTATATGCCACAGAAAATCAATACAGATTTATGAATTTGAAATAAAATGGTGATGCACAGTAACAGCAGCTGATTTCCTTGAGGAATAATTCCATCAAATGGTTTGCAATCTAGAAATCATAGCTTATGTGCTGCTTTTTGTAAAATGTTATTGAAAACAATTGATCTTGATCCGACATGACAGAAAGCTTGAGATATGCAAAACATCAAAGAGGTATTAAAGGGCTAGGCTTCAGGTATTCCTGGGTTTTGTGAATGGAAGGTGTCCCCCAGAGAACTGTAGTGTCACTCTGTACAGCAATATTGGCTCCATTGGAACGCAGGTCATTTGACTGATGTTAAGCAGGTAGAAGACAATGTGATGTCTTTTTTTTTTTTTTTTCCCCCTTAATGCATTACTAAGTAATCAACAGAGCTCCAATCCAAATGTTTATTTGTTTTCTTTTATAAACTTCCTTTCAAACATTGTATGCAGATGCAGAGCTAGTTTCTATGTATCAGGCTTGTACTTTGATGGCCAGAAGTTACAGTGTTGCATTTGCTTCCTCATTTCACACTCATTTCACATTTTCAGCCTATACAGATTTTGGACTTAGCTCCATTGTGACTGACATCAGTTCTGCTGTCCTTTAAACAACTCGGCTTGAATTCTGCCTGATACTAGAGATTTGCTGCTTTTGAATCTCGCCAATTAATTCAATCCTTTTGCCACACAGACCCTGCAGTCATCTAGGATAAAGTATGCTTACTGTCAGTGCCAAATAGTAAGCTATTAGTGTCCTCTCTTCTAAATCTACTCAAAAGCTTGATTAAATACACTGATTCTAACTTTCTGTTCTTTTTGACATAATCCTTCTGTTTGATATTGCTTGAAACTTTCTTTACTTAGATATTTTTTGTTGAAGAGGTAATGGTAGCATAGATAGTAGACCATATTAATGTGTTTGGGATTCATATACGATGTCTTATAAAGAGTATCTGCCATGTTCTCTTTCCTGTCTTTCAGCTTCCTCCTAAGGCTTTCCTCTCCATTTCAAGCTTTTCTTCACCTGCTTTTCTTCTTACCTGCATGACCTAACTACATGAGTAAATAGACAGCACAATACATTTATATATATATATACTTCTTCCATACAGCCAAGCTATACAACAAACTACGTAGAAGGGAGACCTTAGCTAACAGTGTGTAGGCAATGAACAGTCAAACTGAAATTTGGATTTTGCTTGTTCAGAATGTGCTGCAAGGTAAAGTAAAAGTGAACAAGTAAAAACATACGGCAGTAAAAATGAGGGAAGAGAAAGTCATATAAAGCTCCATAAAATGAATTTTCTTGCAATCTGGGAGCCAATGAAGGTCTGATAGAATGAAATGAAATGTGGTATTTTTGTTGTTGTTTAGGAACCCTGCAATAGTATGTTGAATAAGATGCAGCTGATAAATAGATTTTCTGCTGACAATCCATGGGAGCTGAATTACAATAGCGTGGGAGTAGTAGAGCAAATGAACAAATTAAGACTACTTCACTGTCAAGTACAAGGTGTGAATGTTTTAGAAATAAATAACAAAAAGAAGTAGGTTGTTATTGAATATTAATCTAAGAAACTTAAAAACAACATTTCCCTGAGTAGTTACTAAGATCAAATGTCTGGAATAAACATAAGAGAATAATTCACTGCTAAATAAAATATACAGATATAAATACAATAAGTCATGAAATGAGAGAGCCTTCTGCAGAAGAAATTGCCTATTTAGATAAGAGCATCACTTGCTTTTGAAACCATATGGCCTGACTCTCTTTTACAAGTGGCAAAAAAAATACTCAACCAAATAAAAAAATGTGTCAGGCCAAATGCCTAGAGATATCAAAAAATTAATACTCAACTATAATATTATTTTGTGTATTTTCTGAAGTGTCTGGTTTGGACTAAAATGTGGATTTAGCCCATATATTTCATTTTGCATAGTGGAAAAGCAGATGGTGGAGAGGATAATGACTCATCTGCAAAACACATAGGTGAAAGGACCAAACAGGTAATTGGCAATGGTTTAGCCTTTAGGTTCAGTGCTAACAAGAAATGCACCGTGCATGAAAGCAGAATTCTTAGCCTTTAGATGTCAAACTAGTATTTGCTGCTCATCTTATCGTCCTGGGAAGTTCACCACCACAGCAGTCTTTGAGGTACATAGTCGTTTAGAATAGAAATTAATAATAAATTATGAAAGTGCACAAGTAATACAAGGCAGCTACAATTATACTGCACCAAGTTTCAATCTTTGTGTTGGAGGACATTATGTATAGATCATTAACTATGAAGTACTGAACAATACATATGGTTATTATTATAACAAAATACTAAAAGCTTTTTGACACACTATAGATCGTTACCCAGAAGAATGAAAAATTGCTGGGATTTATAGCTTTTAGGTATTTAATAAAAACATAGTCAGGAGAATATGTCATTCTGCTATCAGGAAATAATTGAATTGCCCTGCCCTGATTGCCAGGAATTTGACACTGGTGGTAATTCTGATTTAAAAGCTAGTGGAAGGTACTTTTCACATTGAGAATCTAAACTGCAGATGGCATGTAGGCAACATGTAACTTTTGCTGGGAATGCAGTCTCAAAAGCTCATAAGCAGGTAGCTTCATAAATAGGAATAAGGAAATAAATTGGTCTGACAAAATTGGAAAGTGGTCTGACAAGAACAAGGTAATTAGAAGTGTGAACTGCAGTTTTAAGTACTGTCATTGATTTTACATTGAGGCCAATATACTGACAGAAAAAGAAAAGTATTATTAAAAAAAGTGTCTGATGGACAAATTCTTTATGCAAAAACCATGAAGAATGCAGTGTAATCTAATATATGATGGGAATTCTACAGTGATGAATTGCTCAAAAGGAAAGACTATAATTTTAAATCTTGGAGCATAAACTTTAGTCTTTTACCATAGGTGAACAAATGACGCTTGCTTCTTTAAAATTATATCCATTAACAAAGAATGAAAGACATAAAGAAAGGCAAACCTTTAAAATATAAATGTCAGAATGCTGGATATAGTTTGGAAAGGTGAATTTTGAAAAACTGAATAATACCTTTCCATTGATTAAAGTAAATTTTGGTTCTATAGCAATGAGCAGAAAATCTACTAATATATGGTTCTACGAAAAGATGAGTGATATCTTCTGATGTCCCTCTTTTGTCTGGTCTCTTCTGCCAAGGATGTGAACTGATTTCTGTTTCATACCCCCTTCTCCCAGGACGTTAGGACAGGCAGAGAACAGTCAGTTACTGCCTTCTTTCACAGAAATCTGTAATCTATGCATTATTAATTCCAGAATGGAATCATTCCTATGTTCTCTGCCTGTGAGCTTCATAATTTACCTTTTTCCTTAGAAACTCTCACCCTGTTTGTGAAAATCATGTACTCTACACATCTCCTCCACCAGGAAAAAAAACAGACCCAACTCCTTACTTCCTCTATGCATGCATAGAATATAACTAAAAAAAAAATACATAAAAAAGTCTTTGAGTGTCACATTAAAATCAGTCTTAAAATTAATATGGTAATGTTCCTTCCTGAAGTATCAGAGCTCACCCCCCACAAAAAAAAGGTCTCAACCCCCACAAATACCCAAACACATTTCAGTATTCCATTTCATTAAAGATCAAAAAATCTTGCACTGTTACAGGATCTCAGACTTACGGAGTGGTTGAGGTTGAAAGGGACCTCTGGAGGTCATCTAGTCTAAGTTCCCTCCTCAAGTAAGGCCACCTAAAGTGTCCAGACAGGTTCTGAATATCTCCAATGAGAGAGACTCCACAGGCCTGCTGGGCAACCTATAACAGTGCTCATCCACCATCACAGCAGAAAAAGAGTTTCTTATTAAGATGGACTGTTCACTGAACACCACTGAAAAGATCCTATTTCCATCCTCGTTTCACCTTCCCTTCAGGAATTCATACACATTAATAAGGTCCTTGCTGAGCCCTCTCCTCTCTAGGCTGAACAGTCCTGGCTGCCTCAGCCTTTCCTTATAGGAGAGATGCTTCAGTCTCTTAGTCACCTTAGTGGCTTTTTCTTGGACTTTCCCCGGTTTGATGATTTCTCTCTTGTACTGAGGAGCCCAGAGCTGGACACAGCACTCCAGGTGTGGCCTCACCAGTGCTGAGTAGAGGGGAAGGATCACCTGCCTCCACCTGCTGGCAATGCTTCTAATGCAGGCCAGGATACCATTAGCATTCGTTGCTGCAAGGCCCTTTTGCCAGCTCATGTTCAAGCTGGTGTCCACCAGGACCCTCAGGTCCTTTTCTGCCAAGCTGCTTTCCCGTTGGCTGGCCCCCAGCATACATTGGTGAAAGAAATATCTGAATAAATTCCTGAATGTGATCTAAATGGATACGTTGTGGTTTATTAACAATGGAAGTAAATTAATTAGCAAAGACCAAGTCTATTTCCCCAGAAACTGTTTCTGTTTCTCAAGCAGCAATGATGTCACGCATAAAGCCATAGCTACAATTCAGAAATCATATGTTCATTTTGAAGTGCTGAAAGAGATCTCCTTTGGAAGCTGGACAAGCAGCCTGGTACAGATTGGAACAGAGCTAAGAATAAATTCCAAAATTCTTTTCTGATACCTCAAAAGTTCCAGTAAGCACACCTTAAAAATATGCTTGGGAAAAACATTCTGGGTCATTCCTGCCTCAGGTAAAAGCAAACCCATTTGTGGTACTGCTTTTGCTCATGGACCTGGGAGAACATGGTGGGTAATACAGGAGGATGGGGAAGTTCTATGTGTGCCTCAAAGGGCTTTGATTTTGGGTGAAAATAGCCAAAGAATTGAGCTGTATAATGTTAATTGTTACGTAATACTGTGTATTGTCACTTCTATATGCCTATTGGTACTGGGCATTTTGTGGTGCCCATCTCTACCACTTTGGATTTGTAGATCTGAACCTGGCTCCTTTTCAACTGCCACACCAACGAAGAATGACTGGTGAGACCAGATCAGCACAACCATAATAGAATCAGAACTGGCTTCAAGGTGGCATAATTCAACACCTTGTACCATCTTTCCTGCCTAAAAAGACTCTTATAACAGATGGAGCTCAATGTCATGGACTAAATGAACTCAACTGACTTTAGAGGGATGGTCCATAGAAAAAGGGAATGATATCTGTGTATTATTCATGTTAAAAGAAAGGAGAGGTGACTACATATTGGAAAATGTACCATGACATAAACGGTATGGAATAAGAGGTGAACACTGTCCTGGTTTTGGCTGGGATAGAATTAATTTTCTTCTTGGTGGCTAGTGCTGTGCTGGGCTTTGGCTTTGCTGTGGGAACAGTGTGGTCGGAGACTTTTTGGTTTCTCAGGCCCTACCAGCAAAAGGGCTGGAGAGGCCCAGGAAACTGCGAGGGGGACACAGCCAGGACAGGTGACCTGAACTAGCCAAAGGGGTATTACATACCATGGGGTGTCATGCTTAGTATATAAATGGGGAGTGGGGGTTGGGGAGTGTGTCTTGGTCAGGGCTTGCCAATCACTGCTTGTGGACTGGCTGGGCATCGGTCAGCAGGAGGTGAGCAGTTGTATTCTTCATAACTGGTTTCCTTTTCTCCCTTCCGTTTGGATTTCTTTCCTCCCCTCTTCCCCTTCTTTTTCATTCTAAGTGTTACTGTTATTAATATTGTTCTTTTGGGTTTACTGTATTTCAATTATGAAATTGTTCTTATCTCAACCCCCAAGTTTTACATTCTTTTCTGTGGTGACGCAAGTCGAGGCGGACTTAAAAGAAACACTATGTCTGCGTGGCTGGGTTCGGACAAAATGGCCTTTATTGTTTATACAAACTATTTATATATCTTAGACAGTGCAGGTGTCAGACCCTGATAGGTTTTTGTGTCCTCCTTCTTGCTTGCTATTTGCTGTTGCTGTAGGTGCCCGTATGCTGCGGTTCTAAGTTCCAGTTCTTCACATCCGGTTTACATACCTGACAATTTGTGGCCATCTTAAAGGTACACGGCTAAGGCTTTGAAGTCAACTAACTTGTCTGCAGACCCACTGCAGACCCCAACACTTTTCCAACTCTCCTCTCCATCCTTCTGGGGGAGGGGGGAGTGAGCAAGTGGCTGCTTGGTGCTTAACTGCTGGCTGGGGTTAAACCATGACACTGGCCAAGGCTAAGCCCATCAGCCATTGGTGGTAGTACCTCTGACGTAATATATTTAAGAAGGGGGGGGGGGGGAAGCTATGCAGCAGCAGTTGCAGAAGAGTGAGAGGAGTGAGAATATGTGAGAGACACAGCCCTGCAGACACTCAGGTCAGTGAAGGAGGAGATGGAGTAGGGGCTCCAGGCCTGGAGCACAGGTTCCCCTGCAGCCCACGGTGAAGCCCATGGTGAGGCAGGCTATCCCTGTCACATGAAGGTTAAAGGAGAAGCAGTTGTCCACCTGCAGCTCATGGAGGACCACACACCAGAGCCTCAAAGGAGGCTGTGACCCTGTGGAAAGAGTCCAGGCTGGAGCAGGTTCCTGGCAGAATCTGTGACCCCGTGGGGGATGCACACTGGAGCAGTCCATTCCTCAAGGACTGCACCCCATGGAAAGCATCCACACTGGTGCAGTTCATGAAGAACTGTAGCCCATGGGAAGGACCCACATTAAATAAGGTCATGGGGGACTGTCTCCTGTGGGAGGGACCCCATGACAGAGCAGGGGAAGAGTGTGAGATGGAAAGAGTGGCAGAGATAACGTGTGATGAACTGACTGCAACCCCCATTACCCAGCCCCCTGTGCCACCTGAGGGGACGAGGCAGAGAATTCAGAAGTAAAACTGAGCCCAGGAAGAAGGGAGAGGTGGGGGGAATGTGTTTCAATATTTGGGTTTGTTTCCTATTGTCCTATTCTGATTTGATTGGCAAATTACATTAATTTCCCCAAGTTAAACGTGTTTTGCCTAGGACAGCAATTGGTGAGTGATCTCTCCCTGTCTTTGCTCAACCCAAGAGTCTCTCCTGTTTTCTCTCCCCTGTCCAGCTGAGGAGGGGAATGATAGAGCAGCTTTGCTGGGCACCTGGTGTCCAGCCAGGGTCAACCCACCATACTCACTCCAGGAGGCATTTTCAAGCATGTCTTCTAGATTGGGCCTTGCACAAAATAAAAGTAGAAGAGATGAAAACAGTCATAATCCTGCAGTCAGGAGAGTACATGTTCACTCAGGTTCAGTCTTCAAAATTTATTTTCTATGGTATAGATTGTTTTTCTTGCCACTACGAATTTGGATAAATTGATACTAAAATCACAATGAAGCTCCATAGGAAATCCACCCAGAGTAGACTGAATGCTTAGATCACTAGTTTTATGGCTCAGAATCCTTGGAGATTGTTGCAAACTATGTTAGGTAAGGTTAAAGTATTTATTCTCTTAGGAACAAAAGGCAAATCTTTTACAGTGTTCAAGCAGCCTCATACTTCATACCCAGTTTATAAGTGGTCAATTGACAGTCATTCTTTCTATATTGCATAAAAGCTTATAAAAGTGCAATTTGGGCTCTTAAGTTGCATATAAAAGGTCAGAACCACAATGGGAGTGTATGTACATGTTACTAATGGGTGTTGCATGTATGCTGTCTCATAAGTCTCTCCCAGAACACCAATCACAATATAAAATTGCTCCACCACTGACTGCTAGATTTATATTTCTTCAGATGTCTTTTTTAGTGGTCCCATGAATCTGAAATGTTTTATTAAACACCAGGTCAATGCTTACTGGTTAATAGTCTTCTATAGAAAATAAAATAGGCAACATCATTTGTACAAAATAATTTTAAAAAGTAACTCTATTAGCATTTGCATGAGACTTGTTAGGTTTTTCAGAGGGAGACAGCTGTTCCGTCTGTCCACAAGGCAGTTGATTCAGAAAGGATGCTGCACTTTAAGTGTATATATATCTCTATCAAATGCAAAAGTCAATTTCATGTGTTATAAACTATACAGAAGTTTTATACTTTTAATAATAATTTTTAAGTTATGTGCCTCAGTTCTGTGTAAATCTTACTCAGGTTTTACTCTGCAAGTATTTTTTTTGGAATTTCTCATGCACATCTTTTCCACAGCAAGCATGAAGAGATATTCATGTAAATAGTTTCTAAACAGGATGATGTCTTTTATGTATTCAACAACATTTTTAACAACTATAAAGAGCTCAAGGATCATCTTTTTCAAATTCATGATGGGTCTCAGTGTAACCTAAAGGAAGAAGTTTCTTTGAAGGAAGTTTATTATTTTAGAGCTTGAAGGACACAAGTGAAAGGGAAGAAATTATCTGAAACTTTGCCTTTATTTTGTATGGTTTCTTACCATCCTCTACATAAAAAATCTTAAAGACATTAAAACTTTTGTGATAGTAATCCAAGCTATTCTCAAATTAAACATGTGATAAGGATTAAAATCTTTTGTGTTATATTTTAAATCAATGTAATTTCAAACAGTTGTTACGTTAAAACTTGAAAATTGCATTTTTAGTAGGAACACCAATTGAATTTCAAATCTGGTGCAGTCTGTGCACTGAATGCAAGGCAAAAAGCCAGAAATTTCTAAATTCTAAACCTGGCTCTTAAAATGACTTTCTGTATGGCTTTTGGCAAGTCACTTAATGTCTCTGTCTGAGTACATCTATATTTCCCTACTGCCTTACAAGTTTCTTCTGAGTATTAATCAACATCTACAGTCAACATCTACAGAATGTCTTAAGACTATAGAATATGCTGTATTTTTGTTACCTGGTAAAGCCATCATTTAATTACCTAGTATGATATGCAGCTGTTTAACTTACATTTCTAAATGTGAAATGGGGATGTACCATTTCCACTAAAGAGGGAAATCAGCAATATAACTAAGCAATTCAACTCTCCAAAGGATATTAAAACCCCGCAAACTCACTACAGAAAATCTCCTTTATCAAACTCAAAGGTTTTTTTTGCTCTTGAAACAGACGTTTGCTACTTCGATATGTCACAGCTACATGTGACATTGAGGAGATCATACTGTCATTTAATTACTCTAGACTTGTCACAGAACCTTCTCCAGACTTTGGGTTCTAAATATGTCAGATGCTGTGTAATTAAGCATATAACTTCTCTGCTGCTCTGTGACACTATCTCGCTATTGGCATTGTAGTGCTCTATGCAAGTTTTTGCCCACTTCAAATGAGAAAAGCATACATATTTTCTTTCCTTTTCTCCTTGATTTAAAATATGCAAATTCCTTTTCTTGAAAATAGCACTGGCATCTAGAGTTATGTTATGTTTAGGAAATCCAGTATCATTTATTGCTAAAAAGAAACAGAGACTGAATAATGTAAAGAGTAAAATGTTGTACTAGGAAGTTGAACCATTCTTCCTCTGTTATTGTGCTTTTTAATGAATTCCTCCAAGAGCTTGATCCTAAACCCTTGAAGTTAACAGGAATGTTACCATTAATGTCTATAGTAGAAATGGATAAGTCTGAGGGAGCTGTTCTTTGAAACACATTGGTGAGTGAAGTTGATTCTAGAATTGGTTTCTTTTGGCCAACAACGTTTATTATGCTCTTCAATTATGACAGTTTCCTGTACAGCTATGTGGAAAGCTAAAATTACCATCAGGAACAGCTAAGTTGGGTTCACAGATGTCATAGTTTAACCCTGGCTGGTAATTAAGTACCACATAGCCACTTGCTCGCTCTTTCCTCACTCAGAGGGATGAGGAGGAAAGTTGGAAAGGAATGTAAAACTCGAGGGTTGAGATAAGAACAATTTAATAATTAAAATAGAATAAAAATGAAAAAAAAAAGTAACAAAGATGACAATAACAGTTAGAATGAAAAAGGGAGGGGAAAGAATAAAATCCAGAAGGAAAGGGAGAAAGAAACACATGGCTCACCACCTGCTGACCAACACCCAGCCAGTGCCCCTGCAATGATCCACCCACCCTAGCCACCCCCCAAAACCCCCACCCCTCAAGTTTATATACCGAGCATGACATCCTATGGTACAGAATATCTCTTTGGCTAGTTCAGGTCAGCTGACCTGGCTGTGTCTCCTCACAGGTCCTTGTGCCTCTCCAGCCTTTTGGCTAATAAGGCCTGAGAAACTGAAAAGTCTCACATCAAAGCCAAAACACAGCACCGCACTAGCTCTTAAGAAGATAATTAACTCCATCCCAGGTAAACAAGGACAGTCTGTTGATCTGGGGTCCCTGTTGGCAGCAATGTTTTTCTAAATTTTTTCTAAGCCAAACCCTGTGCACCAAACAAGAACAAATTCACATCCACTGCTCCCCATGACAGACCATCACTCTAGCAACATAGTGACTCCAGGGTGATACTTCAGGTGAGGCGGTCAAGACAGGAGTGTGCTGACAACACACTGAAAATCCTTCCTAACTAAAAGCTCAGGAAGCACCAGCTTGTTTCTACCAGCATTCTGATTTCTAGTTTTCTCATAAGCACAAAATTCTAAATTTCTCAGCATCACAAAAATGTTAGATCGCAAATGACATGTGAAGGTCCTCTTTTACTTGAAAGAGACCTATTGCCAATGATAGACTAGGTCAGCTACAACTTTGTCTAGATGAGTCTTGAAAAAATCCAGGGGCTGATTACCCTTGTCTGTCTCAATGACAGTTTCTAGTTCATACCCTCCTGGTGATAACCTTTTCCCTAACATCCAAAAGCAAGAACTTTTGGTTACTATCCCTTGCTTGCTACTATTGAGACAAGTTTTGCTCTGTTATTACTGTAACTCTTCAAATAACTGTAAGCAACTATTAGATCACCCTGTAGCCTCCTTCCTCTCAGACTAAACAAGACCATTCTTCCCATTCTGTCTCCATCAGACATGTAGTCTAGGCTCTTGGACATCTTGGTATCATTCCAGGGGATCCTTTCCAGTTTCTGTTTCTCTTCAACTGGGGGCCTACAACTGAGTACACTATTCCTACTGCAGCCTCAGTAACACTGACTAAAGGAGGACAATAACTTCTCTAGGTCCGCTGGACACAACCCTCCTAAAGTACTGCAGTCTGTGCTTTGTGCAATTAGAGTGCACTGTTGATTCATTTTCAGCCTGGTATGCACCAAAACCACCCGTGAGTACTACCACCAGTAGTAGCGATCAGCTGATTGGTTCATAGCCTATTCTGAAGCATGGTGCAAAACTTCCCCCACTTTCCCTTTTCAAACTGTATGGGGTTTCTGTTGTCCCAGTCCTTAAATTTATAAAGATCACTGTTTTTCCTGAGGAATAACTGCATTGCCTCTTTCAAATTACAACCAGTTTAAGGACCTTAAAGTAACCAGAGGACAGTGAAGAAGTTTTGCAGTTTAACATTGTCTAGCTGAAACATCCTTAGAGATTGTACTAAAGGCTCATTTTCAAAAGACAAATATCACTTATATTCTGCTGTTAAAATTTCCCCGGGTTTTCAGCTTTCTTTACTAACTACCTAAAGCCTTTGAAAAGTACTCAGCACGAGACCTTTGGAAAGTCCTATTAGCAACTTCTGGAATTTTGAACTCCCATTTTTTCCTTTCAAGACTGACTGCAAAAGTGCTTACACTCAGAGTCCAGTTAGGAGGTGTGAATGTGAGTAACTCAAACTGTTGCAGAGGGCATATGAGATGAAGTGGTTGTAAAATCAGTGAAAATAAAGAACAGTCCATTTGTAAAGAATATAACTGGAGCAACTGACAATACAAGAAAGTATGGGAGAGTATTCTATTACAAAATAAAAAATGAAAGCCATTGGATCTAGGCTTTGTAATTCAGACTATTAAATGTTCAAAGGAAACAGTGTTTAAATGGAAATGAGGTGACTCAGAGTCTTTGACTTGATTTAAACTTGGACTACTAAAGCTAGAGAGAAAAATAAGACCACATTTCAGTAAAAGGGAATATGCCAATTTGAAGCCAAGAACATTTAATAAAACTTCCTGAAAGAAAAATCTATCAGACTGCAGAAAATACCTCCCAGAGGTAATAAATGCCAGAAACCCCAGTGCATGAAACATTTCAACTGATCCTAAACTGATCAAAACATTTGTGAATGAACAATAAGGATCAGTCCTGAATGGAAAGAGAGGCAGACTAGATAACCTAATAGGTCTCTTTCTTTAACTTCTGTGAATTTATGGCAAATTAAATAAGCATTGGTATATAGAGTCAACACAGAAAATAGCATGCGAGGGGATCAAGCTACTAACCTTGACAAGAGAGAAAATAGAGAAAAGAATGTCCTAGCAAGTTTATAAATATGAAGTTTTCACAACTAACGTGTGCCAATCTCATTACAGGGGAAAATAACATTGAATATTCATTCCAGGCATGAGCAGAGATGGGATAAATCTTCTCAAAAGCATTATGCACTTTCACTAGAGAACTGGGGTATCACTAGGGAATTTGTATGGAATGAGGGAGTGATTCAGACTAGATAACAGATTACTTTATGGGAAGTAGAGCTTAAAAGAAGTTTTGCAAACAGCGATTTTTTTTAATGTGCAAATGAAATCTATAATGTACTGATACTTGAATTCATATAGCATTCCTTTGAGGTATCCTGACATAACTATGGAAAAGGTTTTATGAGATCATTGCCATCAGGTAAAAAGAAAACTTTGTACCATTTTATTAAAGATAGATTAAAGTCCAAAGCTCTGGGAAATATTTAAGAAACAGTAGGAGGCAAAGGAAGTAAAAAGGAAAGATTAAGCTTTACAAAATCATTTTCTCTCCTCTGGGCAGTGTGTCTGGGGGGAGGACTGCAATTTCAAAATAACTAACTTCAGAATCTTCTGAATACAGGAATCTTTCTATCAATTCAGACCAATAGTTTTTTAGTTTTGAAATCTTCCTTGTGCTAGTAGCATATATCTGGTGTTTCATTAAAAAAAGAAAAAAGAAAGAGCCAGTTGTGAGGTTTAGAATATACAGGAGATTCTCCACAGGGATCCGAGGATGTATCAAATCAATTATTTTCCATTAATTAATTAGATCATAAAGTTAGGCAATTTTTTTCTTAACTGATTGTGGTGTTTTCTTTTTCATTTTCCTGGCTATATTTTGCCAAGGATAAGCAGTACTGCAAAATAGCTATTGACATAGGGCTGTCACTGTTTCCCATACGCACTGTCCAGCAGGTTATTTTAGCTTTAAAACTCACATTCTGTTTCAGAAGTTCTATATAATTCAGGATATTAAAAAAAAATATATCTTAGCAAATATTGGCACTGCTGTTGTCTGCTGTTTTGGGCAACAAGACTTATGAATTCTAGAGAACACATATAATTTTTTTAAATAATCCAAAGTATTCATAAAAGTACTGCACTGGCTACAAAGAAGTATTACTGTCAAGTCTATTCAGGATTCAATACCTGTACCCAGCTCATAACCAACAAATAATGCATTTAAAATTTCAGCTACATGTTTTGATGTTATCTCGTGATTTGCTGCACATTTGATAGGATGAACCACAGTCACGCTATTAAATGTCATATGTCACAAATGTGAAGGCATCAGAAAAACAAGTTCTGTACCTGTTTTCTGCAAAATACACAAATCATTCAAGAAAATATTTGAAATCATCCATAAACAGTTCATATTTGTGAGAAACAGCAGTGGTTTTGAGCCTGTGTGGACAGGCACTGCAGAAAGCCTGAGACACTTGGAAAGATTTACGCATAAATGTAAGTTGTGTATAACAGAACATTCACACTTAGACTGCTGAAGCAGTCTATTCTTACATATAGTTCTGAAACTGGATTTCTAATTCCTCAGTGCCAGTCCTGTCCTGTTCTGTTTCTTATTTGCAAGACAATCTAACATTCAGTCTTTTAGGACAAAATAAGGTCATCTTAACACTAAGGAGGTACAGCATTAAGTGGAAAAGCAGGAATTTCCTTTTTGGACTTGTGTCTTAAATGAGACTCACAGTGGACATCAATACATCATGGCAGTACAGGGTGACACACTCACTGAGCTACACAATCAGTAGACTATAGCACATCAACAGATGGTTAATTAAAAAGTGGTTTGTATGTTCATATTATTTGATTACAAAAATTAGAGATTACAAATCTACATCTACACTGAAGAAACATTAAGAAAATCTGCTCATTTATGGACTTTGAGTTTAGAGCAACATTCTAGCAATACATGCTATGTTCCAGCAGCAGCCTCTGTACTATGTAGTTTTTTTGCTTGCTTTCCTGGGTAATGACATCATATGTTCTTAAATTGCAGTATCTGCTTCTCAAATGAGAGCTCTACTTCTTCCCCGCACAACTGAGCAATACAGCACTTAGCTTTGTTCATGTCCAAAGTCACAGCAGATGTGCTGTTGTTTTAACTGAAGTGACAAAAATAAAACGATCTAAACTGCTCTAATTTCTTCACTCTCTCCCTTTTGTCACTACACTTCAGAAGTGAATTTACAAAGTACTGCACTGTATTTTTAATGCGCACTTCAAATTCTATAAAGTTGTTCAGCTAAAGCCTTTCCTGATTCTTTTAAGAGTGACTGTCATCTCAAGGTATATGTGGATGTCTAATCTTTTCTCCCAATGCCATCTCCTAGAAATTGTTATATGGGGATAACCAGACCAGTATGCTTCAGTTTACATCCTGTAATTAAAACACGTGCTCTAAATTTTCACCTATGAGCCAACAAGGGTGTTGATTTAAATGCCTAAAGCCTCTCAAAATGTACCTGAAACATGATTCACTTCATTAGCCTGACTTATTTTGGTGCTATAACCATGTACAAAACCGAATAAAGACAAGTTAAAAGACAAATTGTACGTAATCACCCTTTTGCTAGTACTTGCATAGACCAGCAAGTAGGTATCATTACCCGGCAACAAGCAGAGCCTGGACAATCTGGTGAGTTTCTTCATTATATTTTTACAGTAATTTCTATCAACAAGGTTCTATGAGACCCCACCTGCCCCCAACAAAACAACAACAAAAAACCCCCACAAACACACACACACACCAACTCTGTACCAGTGACATTTCCAGGACAGCAGCTCTGCCTCTCTTCTTGGAAAGAATTCCTGCTGAGAAGGGAGGAAACTAGCTGAAAACAGTCAGAGCTGCAAGTAAGTACAGTTCTCTGAAAACGCAGGACACCTGTATGCAGTCCATTTGTATACTCAGGAATGGACCTAATGCAGGGAGTTTCAACAGTACTAGTCTACATCTTCAGCATCTACACATCCATGAGCATGACTGGATTATCAGAAAAGTTATCTTCAACTGATAAGTTAATTCAGGTAATTTTTCTTCTCTGTAGACTTGCCATTTTCTCCTTTTTTACCTAAGAAGTAAAACTTAGCAAGTTCTGTATTATATGCCAAAAGCTGTAAGAATAATGCAGCTTTCAGACTTTCAGTGGCTCATATCCGTTCAAAATTTACTCTGGAAATCACTCTTCTGCAAAGTTATTTCTTAAAATTCAATTATTATCACTCCCAAATTTACTACTGCTAAATTATATTCATGTAGTGAGCTGTCTAACTAAAATTCTGTTTATTCTTGGTTTTAGTCTTAAGTCTGATTAGTGGTATTGTTTAAAGATCTCCATTGTGTATGATCCACCTCCCTCTCAATACCAGTGTAGGTATAATACGATTTTTCAAAACCTAAACCACAAAAATGTTTTTGAGGCATGAAATTGTCTCTCTGTTCTGGAAAGCAGTGGGAGTTGCTCCAGGATAAAATATAGAATAAGAAAAAATCCTGAATCATAAGATAACAGCACTTCTCAGAGTAGTTCCAAATCAGGAACTTATTCCTTCTGCCAGACAAGGAAATGTATGATTTCCCTTTCAACAGCTGCTACAAGAAAAAACACATAATATTTAAATTTGGGGGTATTATAAAAAAAAATAATTACTAACTTTGAAGATTTTAGTATAATTTGGAAGAGGTGCTTTCAGCATGAGAGATGTTTTATGGCACATCTTTTCTCTTTATATGCAGTCACTTACAAATGTAAAAAAGACCAATTGCAGTTCTGAATTGTTAGCAGTTTGTTACACTGTGTAGTGTAAAATAGTGAACCAAGCTGCAAAAATAGTGAACAGTTGAATCCAGTCAGAATTTTTAAGATTAAGTAAAACACATTATTGTTAAAAGTGGAATATAACAGTTTTTAAACTTTTTCATGCAATCCAACATCTCCCTCAGCATAGACCTGTAAGAGTTGAGTAATCAAGATAAGACCTAGCCAAACTACTACCGGGCTAGAGGAAACTATGTTTGCAGCTGTACTCACTCAGCAGGCATACAGTGCCATAAAAGCTCTATATGCCTTTAAATTTGAGCCTCATGCATTTACCTGATTTATCCGTTCATCAGTTTGCTATGTCACCCTGTCCTTCATTAGCTCATGTCATCAATAGATTAAATACAGTTATTTGACTATGAATAAATTGGGTGTTAACCTCCTCCCACAGTGAAATACTTTGGAAAAGTTGTCACAGAAAGTAATCCCTAATGTGACCTTAAGCTCTTCCTTCTTGTTAATTTTAATTAACTAACATGCCAATCAGATTTTCAGTGCATGATTTTTTTTTTTTCTAGCCGTTATCACTGTTTTTGTAGATCTTTATTTTAATCTATGTATTAGTACCTTTGCCCAGCTGCCTGTGTGTGTGTGTGTGTATGTGTATGTGCATTTTCATATCAGGTTACTCAGGCAATCTGCACAATTTTGAAAGATCAACAATGCCATCTGCAGGTATAAAATAATTCCTGATCTGGAAACACACTTGCTTTAGCTTTTTCATTTCCCTTTCTTTGAAATTTCTGTTTCTTCTAGACCGAAGTCAAATGATACTCATACCTCAACAAGCTTTGGTCAGACCAAAATTGTGTAGGTCTGTCTTGCCAGACAGGAGCTATATATAAAGATTTTGGCTTAGATCCATTTATTAACCTATGCAAATGACTGGATATTTCTTTAAGCCTTATTCAAGATACTCAGAATTATCCAACATGCAAAATGGAACTGGGAGGCCTGTTAAAATACATCTTTCCAGTCCCCTAGTATTTTTGGTTTTCCAGCAAGTTTGTGAATAAAGCCAGGACTGCTTTTCTCATGTTATGTCATTTTCTCTTATTTTCAAGTGGAGCTAGTAGTAAACCTTAGAAGGATGTATATGCTATAGTTACTCTCTGTTTCTTGCATTTTCTCTTTTTCCTGATATCTGTGAAGAATTTCAGGCATGGGGAGGTGAGGTATAAATCTCACCTAGAACAGTAAGTAATGTGGCAGACCGAGTAGACTACTGGTAATGTACAATTCAGAGTGTTTCATCTTTCTTTGTTCCAGTGTGCTCAGTTAGTAAAAGTCAACCTTTTCCTTTCTATTGAAGACAAAGACGACTCACAGTAAAGTGAAATTTAAAACTGTGAGGAAATGTGTACACTAGTCATACAAGTGATAAGCTTTGTATGAATATCCTATTAAACAAAAATAATTCTTACCATCAGGAAAGTAAAAGAAAATCACCAGTTTTATTAAAAAAAATACTTTTTTTTTTTTTTTCATCTAGATCAGCATTATATTAGAATGAAAAAAACCTTATAGACAGAAACCAGAAACTTCTGAATATTCTTCAGATTATTTGACTGAATCAGTGGCCCTGTGCAAAAGCAAAGGTTTTTGTGTTCACCCCCCGGCATCTGTAAAATTAGAATACTAATGCTTACATCTCTTCAGGGAATCATGAGCTTTTAATTAGATAATGCTAGTAAGCTGTTGTGAGTCTGCAAGTAGCAAAAAATCATTCTTAAAAGAGTACTCAGTAATAAATATACTTCTTAAAGAATGTAAAATGAAGAGTCCTTTAAAAAGTTTGTAAGATCAAGTACTTTTGTGAGTGAAACTAAATCTCCTACTGTAAGCCAAATCAACTGAAAGGTTTGACTCAGAAACGGGAAAACTTCCCTCAGCTCAATCCATTGAGGAATCTGTTCAAAATCTAGCAATTTGATCCTCTTGAAAGAACTGACTTTTTTTCCTACAGTTTTTTAATATTAAACTGAAATTACATTATGAATGGTTTTATTTCAGGTTCCCCTCCAAAATTAATTTTACATAATTTCCAAAAATTAATAGCTTTGGAATTCTTAAGAATGGACGTTTTGGATAACAATGATTTTAAAAAGAAGAGAGTCTGAAGGTGTTTAACAACTGTATTTCAATGTGTTTTATGATACAAGAAAACATTTCAGGGATGTCAGATAAACATAGATAAGCATACAGAAACTCATAGGCTGCTTTTTCTGACTTCAAGAAACTGATCAGATTTCAAAATATTTGCAACATATTTCTTAACTAGTAATTACTTTATGTAACTGTACCCTTATTCTTAATTTGGTCTGCATTTTTAGAGGCCATCACCCACAGCTGATGGCCAGATGCCCTTGTAAGCAGCTTTGTCCCACAGCATGACAAAGCAATATTTCTTTTAACACCATCTTTCTTATCTCTTCATGCCCCACTCCCTCCAGTCTTCTGTATTTAGTGAAATTAACTTGAATTTTATTCTGAAGATAGGTTTTACAAGTGTTTAATGAACTGGCTTAATGATAACAATTCTGTTGACCTTGTAAGTATAAATGTGAGATACAGTGCTGCACCTCTAACAGGCATGAGTGAACTAGCAGATGCAGCAGAAGAGTGAAGGGGCTGATTAACTCAAAGGTACCTTTGAGACCACCAAAAACAAACTGCTGTGAAGGACAATTAGCATTACAATGCCTTTCCTGAATTACTCTATGGGTCGTGAGGCTGTACTGAATCTCAATAGGCTTCACATCCCAAGACATATTATGCCTCTGAGGAAGTGCTTTGTATATGTCTCCCACAGCCCACCTACTAAGAGAATCCTTCATCACTGAGCCAAGTCTTGAACAGTCTTTTTCCACCCTCTCCAGATTACGGTATCACAAAATGTACTGTCCATGTTCAGAAAAAAGGAGAAATCATAGTTTATCTTTCCTTCCCCTGGTTCTGATTAAAAGTAAATTGTATAGAAAACTGTGGTGTAAGTTTTTCCTGTGACCCTGTGGGTTAATATAGCACAGAAGTAAACAGAGAGAAGTTTCTTGATATTTCTGTACTTTGGTAATACCTACAGTTAAGATAGTTTAAAATTGTGGTTGTGACCTTCACATAAATGCTGTTGCTCAGGAGAGCTAAAAAGTGATAGCATTTCCAAATGATTTGTTTGAAGTGCTACCATTTAGATAAAATACAAGTGAGACAGGTAGACTTTTAGGTGCTTATCAACATTTCTTTGAGTTGATTTTCATTTTACCAGTGTTAATATCAGGCATCCTGCCTCAAGGTTTAAACCAACTGTCTGAAGAGAATTTAAACTAATTTTTCCCTTTACTTCTAATATATTAATCCCCCCCTCTCTGACCAATACCATTTATTGGGTATAGCATGGAATATTACCCTCCTCTGGTGCATCAATATGCCTCATCCAGCTTCGTGAGAGATCAGTGTCACAGTTGGGTGCCTTCCATATTCCTAAGGATGAAAATATATGTAAAAAATCCTGAAATCCAGTATTTGGGAAAAGTGATTTTGGCTATCCCATTAGATGTAACATACTCTGAAGTCTACCTTTGAAGGAGTTCCTTATATAAAGGAAGTTAGCAATATTTAGGCATCCTATTTATTTCCTGTTTCCTTGAACTCAGCATATTCCAGTTGGACAATAACTCAGCTTTGGCCCATTATAGTGAAATATTGACTCAGTTTTCTACCATTCAGTAATATTTTTCATATAAACTGGGAACTCTCATAGCAGCTATTGTTACAGGAAAAACTATTATTCTACAGTTAGGTCTGAGAAATCAAGGTTTTATTCATTTGTAATCTGACTTCAAAATTATCTTTAAATCTTAACACTACAGTTCTCCTCGATATATAATTCTCTTAGATGGAAATCATGAAAGATCAGACAAGGCTTGGCTCAACACCTGTCTTAACCTACTTAGCTGGCAATTACAAAGAAAAGCTTCGCGGCAGATATTTTTTTTCCCTTTAAGAAATGTATGGGTTATTATTACTGTCATTATTATGAACTGTAGCAGTTAGATACTACCATTATTTTACTATCTTGTAATCTTTGTGGATTTATACCTATTAAGCTTCATTGACTTCTCCTCCTTCCTCCCTCAGCTGCAGCACTCTAAAGGCAAGAGTGAGCTCACCTACAATTCTGGGTTAATAAGCAAGGATTTTATCACTTAAAATAGCATTGCAGAAAGCCTCATTATCTTCTACATGCTAATCCATCATACTGCCAATCTTCCCAAGTCAATTTGAAAAAGCATAAATCCTAGTAGAGTTTTTTCAAAGCAGATTTCAGGTTGTTAAAGGTATAGTTTCTCACATAAATTATACTTCTTCATTCATTGTATGCTCAACTTACGTTTGTCTACAAAGGACCTAGATCTGCTAAACCAAGTTGGACAGAGTAGATTGGTGCTAATAGGGTATTACTTGTTATAGAAAACATTTTACCTGTATGCAAGCAGCAGAATACAGAAAGTCAGAAGACTTCTAACCTTGTTTTATATTTGTGAATAGTCATCACTATTAAGAAATGGTCTTAATGTTTTCTTATTCTCCATAATTTGTTCCAGCTTGGTGAATTTCTACCCATTACAAACTCTACTTTTATGCAGATCCTAAAAAAAACCACCCCAAACCAACTCTACATAAACAATCATACCTTGTCTTATTTGATATGATATTGTTAACCTAACTTAATATGTAGAAAAAACAGATTATCTGAATTTTCTGTTTTTGATTTAACTGTTATGTCAGACAGAAGACTGTTTCCTACCAAGTGCCTTGAGTACATTTATAAACCAGCATAGCAATGCAATTCACATGGCATCATCCATGGAGCAGCGTTAGGGCTGCAGAGAACTTTTGTTACCTAAAGGAAAGCTGGGAAGTTTGTAAGTGTTTCTTTTCTTCTATTTTGTTTTGTTTCTCTGCTGTCACGAAATAGCTGGGAAAAGGGAGGGATCCTTTTCATCAATGCTTCCCCACTTGTTTTTCAGCTAGTGAAAAACAGTAATTTTCTTTTTCAGTGAAACTGTATTGCACTTTACAGAAACAAAATGTGTGAATCACAGCACATGAAGGAGATGCTGATTAAAGCATAAATTTTGCTGGCTGCAACAATTTTTTTTTCATTGCAGACTGGTTCTTATCTCTGTCATCAGATTCTGACTCATACTGGGAAAAGATTGGAAGAAAAGTGTATGCATGTGGGTGTCAACATCTGGAGTAAAGCACATAGTAAAACATAATTTCAAAAGGCAGACAAGACATTGGCTTTTGTCCATGAGGGACCAAATTACACAGAATTTCTTGAAACTTAAACTGACCATATTGTATCTTTGCAAAAGCTGTAGAAGCCTTATACTTCAGAGGGACTTACTGTGCATGGACAATTCATCTGTGCAAATACAATTATTCTAGCATGTTCCAGATGCATTGATTTCACTGTGAATACACAGAATGATTATGATGTCTGTATGGTATGGCTCAGATGCATCAGCATTTATAAATATGATAAAGGATTGCTCTGTACACGTGCTATACCTAACTGTGTAGGATTTCTGGGGGCACTGACCTTTCAGATATCTGGAAATCTCATAGCACTGTCCAAAGTGGTATTACTTGCCCGTGTGTAATATACTTCAGCAACATTCATGTAATAAGCTTCTTCCTTGAGGGAAAAAAAGAAGAGAGGGAGGAAAGGGAAACAAGAATTTCCTTAGATAAGTATATGTATTTCTTTACCTAACATATGTGCTGTTAAGAATTCATAGATCGTACATAGCTTTTGACATCTGAGCTAATACCCCAGACTACTTTTACAGCTATTGGGGGAAAATAGGCACCTCTAGAGCAAAAAAAGTATCATTTTAAAGCAGACATCTCAAATATGTTGGTTGAATTGACCTCAAAAATAAAGAAGGCAAAATTACTTCTGACTGTAAAAAAGAAAAAGAAAAAAAGAAAAGTGTATACATCAGGCAGAGGTGCCC